>NC_056749.1:667311738-667451738 GCF_019279795.1 Protopterus annectens | reverse complement strand
TATCCACTAGGCTCAATGTACCATCCCTGTTCATCATCATCTTCTTTCGGCTGTTCCAGTTAGGGGTCGCCACAGCGGATCACCTGTTTCCATTTCTTCCTGTCCTCTGCATCTTGCTCTGTCACACTAACCACCTGCATGTCCTCTCTTACCACATCCATAAACCTCATCTTAGGCCTTCCTCTTTTCCTGTTACCTGGTAGCTTCATCCTTAGCATCTTTTTCCCAATATACTCAGCATACCTTCTCAGCACATGTCCAAACCAACGTAATCTTGCCTCTCTGGCTTTGTCTCCAAACCTTCCAACCAGGGCCGACCCTCTAATATACTTATTCCTAATCCTGTCCACCCTCGTCACACCCAGTGCAAATCTTAACATCTTTAACTCTGCCACATCCAGCTCAAACTCTGTCCTTTTTGTCAATGCCACTTGTCTCCAACCCATATAACATAGCTGGTCTCACTACCCTCTTGTAGACCTTCCCTTTCACTCTTACAGGTACTAGTCTGTCACAAATCACTCCTGACACACTTCTTCACCCACTCCATCCTGCCTGTACTCTCTTCTTCACCTCTCTTCCACACTCACAGTTACTCTGAACTATTGACCCCAAATATTTAAACTTATCCACCTTCGCCACCTCTACTCCTTGCATCCTCACCATTCCTCTATCCTCCCTCTCATTCACACACATATATTCTTAGTCCTGCTGACCTTCATTCCTCTTCTCTCTAGAGCATATCTCCATCTCTCCAGGGTCTCCTCCACCTGTTCCCTACTCTCACTACAGATCACAATGTCATCTGCAAACATCATAGTCCATGGGGACTCCTGTCTGATCTCGTATGTCAACCTGTCCATCACCACTGCAAATAAGAAAGGGCTCAGAGCTGATCCTTGATGTAACCCCACCTCCACCTTAAACGCATCCGTCACTCCCACCGCAGACGTCACCGCTGTCACACTGCCCTCGTACATATCCTGTACCACTCTTACATACTTCTCTGACGCTCATGACTTCCTCATAGAATACCACAACTCCTCTCTAGGCACCCTGTCATATGCTTTCTCTAAGTCTACAAAAACACAATGCAACTCCTTCTGACATTCTCTGTACCTCTCCATCAACACTCTCTGAGCAAACATCGCATCTGTAGTGCTCTTTCCAGGCATGAAACCATACTGCTGTTCACTAATCATCACATCCCTTCTTAACCTAGCTTCCATTACTCTTTCCCATAACTTCATGCTGTGACTGATCAATTTAATCCCTCTGTAGTTACTACAGCTCTGCACATCACCCTTATTCTTAAAAATCGGTACCAAAACACTTTCTCCATTCCTCAGGCATCTTCTCACTTTCTAAGATTTCATTAAACAATCTGGTTAAAAACTCCACTGCCATTTCACCTAAACACCTCCATGCTTCCACAGGTATTTCATCTGGGCCAACAGCCTTTCCATTCTTCATTCTCTTCATAGCTATTCTTACTTCTTCCTTGCTAATCCATTGTACTTCATGATTTACTATCCCTACATCATCCAACCTTCTCTCCCTCTCATTCTCTTCATTCATCAACCCCTCAAAGTACTCAATGTACCATCACTGTTAACAAATATAATATATTTGTTTACATTCCTTCATTGGAAATGCCAGTTCATGGCATGCTTAAGGATGACATTTACATCTGTTCGTAATACTTATCATTGTAGATGTCCTAGTATGAGTCTGGCCAGGCTGACTGCGTGTTATAACTAATTTTTGATCACTATGACATAGCACTGGATGGCCAGGTGACATGAACTTATAGCAGGAATGGGATTACATCAGAGCAGATATGTTTTTTTTTGTCCCAGTAGTGTGGTACACTATTTTACGCTGGGTGTGGACTTTTTATTATTGTATTTACCATGGGTACTCTCTTCACAAGTTCATAGGTGTATATTAGGCTAATGGCCCTGGAGCATTTACAAGCAGAGCCCAACTGATTACCCTGTTTGATGAGGAATCTAAACTTTTTGTTGAGGCTGATATGGCAGTTTTTCCAGTCTTGGGACTTGAACCTTTTTTCCGCATCACTGTTTCAACCATCATAATTGCACAGTTATTGGGCAGAGTTTATCTGTAGTCACTGCTCGTCAATGCATGCATTGGCTATTGTTTTTGAGGGGGTTTTTTTTGTGTCTATTCTTAATATGCTAAAGCTGTTGTGTTGCTGGCATACTTAAATTCTTCTGAAGTCATTATGTAAACTAAGATGATGACTGCATCTTCCCTGCTCCTCACTTAACTGTTTTTATCTGTCTAGTGTACTTTCCAATAGTTGTGTGCTGCAAATGCCATATTGTTTGATAAATGTAAAATAAGATTATGTTACACTCATTAATCTTGTAATTTTCCTTGTGTAGTTTTAGAGTGCGCAGAAAATGTTTGTCATACTTGTAAGCCAAGTTTGCCGACACTCTTCGTTAAAAAGCGTTCTCCGTCAAAGTGAGGTTTCAAGATTTTCTGAAAATGTACTGGTCTAAACTTTACAATCTAGGAGCAGATAACATTGCAATTCTGGTTAAATACTGTAATCGTCTGGAAAAGCTGTATCGAGTTTGTTGCATTATCAGTTTTTAAGAAAGCTTTCTTGAACTAATACAGTAAGTAAAAGCTTACTTGAAGTAGTATATTTAGAAAAAAGTGGTTGAATTTTTGGAACCAATAGGAGTATTTATGTGAGGGGTATGCTGAAAGGGAAATGCGTCAAGTGGGATCCCTACCTTATGTGTTCATTTATGTAGTGAAATGAGTATAGTAGGTGGGACTCTGGGTCTATAGTTAAAATGGATGCCAAGGCTGATCTCATGTGCATGATTATACAATAAAGTAACTATAGATTAGGGTGGGTGGTGTTATAGCCACTTTCTCAGTTTGGCTGCTTAGCACGGTGGAGGGAGCACTGGTTGTTCAGAGTAACTGACCGAATCACACAGGGTTAACCCTAAGAACCTCTCAATTTGTAATATATCCGAGGCTGTAGCGTAGTGTGAGAGAAATGTTTCCTGCCATGTTCAAACATTAAGGATTTTTTTTTTACTGCTTGGTTTGGAATGTGGGTTGGGGTGGGGAACAGTTGGATGGGAAAAGGTTATAAAGAAGGCCAAATAACTGTTGTAACAGCTGATGTTTGCTAAAAAGGTCAAGTCTTTTGTCAGCTTTATGTACCATGTTTGTCCCCTTGCCTGACAACTCGCAACAAAGCTATTTTAACAGACTTTGTTTAAATGCCGAAGGCACAGAGCATGCTAGTGATTTACAAAACTACTGTTTAAAAAGGAACCGTCAATAAAACAGTTAATACACTTGTTGGAAATGAAGAGGCCAAATAACATTTCTCCTTTACTCAAAAACCGTTGGCTTGTTTTTGTAAATGTAATGATTTTACTGTTAATTTCCATTCCTCTGTGTAGTTTTAGAGAAGGTTAAGTTAACATACAATTGCCATACCCGCTCACCCCTCAGAAAACATTGTTTACAGTGCAATGAATAAAAAGCTGCATTTATTACTGTAATTCTTTTTTATGTCAGAACATACAGTAAAAAGTTTTAATGCACTTAAGTGCATTTCTTATTGTTTTTGAAGAGAGAGTTTCCACTTAGCTGGCACACGCACTGTACTGCAGCCCAAATACCACTTCAGTTATGTACTTTTTTAATGGACTACCTGCAATGTCAAAGTATAATGCAGACCAGATTTACTTTTGATAATGTAGATCTGTATTAATGGACTCCCAACAATTTCATTTTGTGTTGTAGATGTGATGAGATGATGACTGTGGACATTTAAAGCCTTTTCGGAGTTTGTAGTTGCATTACATTTTTCATTATGTCAATATTAGGGAAGTGCCGTATCACAATATGTAAAATGTCTACTTCCTCCATGTTTATCACTGTCCGAAGCTCCTGCAGTTTCTTTCTTATACTGCTATGTTTCAACATAAACCTCCTAATCTTTTTCTCAGACGTCTGTCCTTTTCTTCTCTTTTTTATTGTTTTCTGTTCTAACTTCTAACACGTCATAACTGCCATTTTATACACATACTCTTTCCTTTCTCTTTGTTTTCAGCCCTTCATCTTTATTTGTAGCCACGTACATCCCCGCCTGATCTGACTCCCTCTTTACCCGATTCCACAAGATTCCTTGCTCCACCAGATTTCACATGTGCCTGGCCTCCACCATTTAGTTCCATTATACCCTTGCATTTAGAATATCAGCAAACAAGTGCATTTTTTTAAATATATGTATAAGTATATGTTTAGCATAGTTTGTGGTTTCACTCCACCACACCCACCATGCATTAACCCATGCCCAAGAAGCTCCCTATTGCAGGCAATGACCATGCAGTGCAGTCTCTTATCCTGCCTTTTCTTTATCTGCCATTGATGGTCACTGTAGCATATTTGAAAACATGACTGCATGCCACGTCTCCTGTCCACCTCGCATGTCCTTCCCTGTGCTTCTTTTACACTTCCACCCAGCAACTCATTCCTGTTCAAATAAAGTGCAACATGTATGTGTCTTTCAAGTTTTGCTATTTTCTGGGCTAGAAAAGGCTGTCTGTTCTCATCCTTATGACAGCTAGTTTAGCTGTACCTTCAGTTTTCTTGGCTTGAATTTATGGTGGAGCCACCTTTACGAAGGAGGACAACCAAGGCTGTTCTCTGCATCTTGCATGAAGTCACTTGCGAGACTAAGGATGCACAGATTAAGGAGTATATCTGAAAAACAGTGGTTTGTACTGGCAAAGAAACACCCAAACATTGTTGGCTACGCAAAGGATAGTTCTGTAACATCTTACCATAACCAGAGATGTCCTCCTCTTTCATGTTGCAGTAGTTGTGGTGTGAGATTTAGGGTTAGCAGGTATTTAGTAATTTCTTTACGCTCAAGCCCTGTACCATAGCTACAGGAAATACGAGCCTGAATCCTCTACCCAAAAGGTGTGACCGTTTTGCTTGGCAAATGGTATCACTGTTGTCTGTTTACAGTTGTAAAGCAATGTTAGTAGTACATCAGATAGCATATATTTTGATGCAGAAGGCTGTGGGTTCTATTCCCACAGCATGTAGATGAATTGCTGATACCGTGTTGGATTTTGAGGGAGTACTGCAGTCCTGAGTACATCCTCCTTTGGATAAGATGCCTAGTAACCATGAACCTGTTTTACTTTGCCTTCCAGTCCCTATTGCAATATTAACAGCTTATCATTTAAATGTGACATTGGCAATTTATTCTTCCAGGGCAGCAGCCATTGAATTTGTAGAGGAAATACTTAAATATAATGTTTTTTGCTAGCAGCAACCTTTTCATTAGTTAGATGTCTTTCATGTGGAATTATTCAGATGACTTGCGCTTCTGCAGAGACTGCATATTGACTGATGTGGGTTGTAATGACAGAAGTTTCAGTAGCCTTTTGTGGTTGAAATGTTGTGAATTGGTCAGTTTTGGCATTATAGGTTCATATGTTTTGTTTCTTTGCCTACTGGCTATAAATTAAAAAGAAAAAAAAAACGCTCTAACAAGTAGTGTTGTATTATACAAGGGATATAATGTAATTATTATATATTCTAACTTAATACATTCAGGAAGGTGAATAAAAGAAAATATGCATGGTCCACAAAATGTGTGCAAATTTAACAGCACAAAGGAAAACATTATGCGCCACTGGCCAGATGCATTTTCTGTCGATGTGTTTTTCAATGCTGTTGTAATGAATGTGATTTTCAAAGTCACAGAAGTTTTAATGCTACATCCGTTTTCATTGTGAGAATGTATCGCTTTGTTTAGCAAACGTCTGAGTGTTTGTAATGGAAAATTTGATATAAAGGTTTTAAATTAAAACCAAAATTCTGTAATCATTGTAGAAGTAAAGCAGTATGTACACTGTGAATTTTGAACAGTGTTTATGGCAACTGGGGAGAAATGGGCAAATAATAGGACACTGTAATGGCTCTGTAAGGGGGGCTGGGTAGGGGCTGAGGGGGGGGGTTGACCCACACGCAACACATGCAGCAGCGCTGATATTCAGGGTAAATGGAAAAAAAAAAACTTTTTTTTCCCTTTCCATGACCTTGCTAGTTGTTGGTAGTGAGCTGTTACTTTGGGTTCCACATGTTGGCCATTTGTTCTACATTATGTGGGCTAGTGTTCCTCAGTTTGGAGACAGAAGGTTGAGATTTATGAAAAAGGATTTCAGGATGGAAGCATACATTTTAAAAAGTGTGATAGCTTAGTGATCATAAAGAAGTTTATGTCTGCTTTGCAAACCTGTGCCGATTGTGCGTTAATGTTATGATATGTTGCCAAACCATCACCATTTGCTTGTGTTTTTTTTTTTTTTTTTTTTTTTTTTTACTTTGGGTGAATATGCCAACCATGCTTTTGTTTCATGTTCTTTAGTTATTGACACATGTTGTTTCTAAGTTTGCAGTAACTATGAAGACCTAGTTTGACTATTTGAGTAACTTGGATTAGCACTGGTTTAATGATTCCTTACATAGGAATAAACAAAATCAACTGAAAGTTCTGCCTGTACTCATCTTGGCTGGAGTGCCTTGTGTGGAGTGTGCATTGTCTCCCTTCATTCTATTTGGGATTCTCATATCTTTTTTAATGTGAATTAATCTTATTAACCAAGCAGATTTTGCCTTAAGCCCTACTGTAAGCGATGCTCTTTATTACTGTACTTGCTTTTTTTGAGCTTTGTGTTGCATTAAGCCTAGGATGCACCGATTGCTGTTGTAATATTAGAACTCATTACACACTGGAATTGATTACATTTTAAATGTGTACAAAGTTGAAGATTACACAGTTGTGTAGATGTTATGAAAATCTGAAATGGGTACAATATCTAAATCTTTTATATTCATAAATACCAAAATAATACTGTCATCAAGCATGTGCTTTCAGTTATGTAAAGGTCATTTTTTTGGTGGTGGAGTAAGCATGGTTGGAGTAAGGATCATTAAAGCAAGCAAAGGCTTTTTATGGAAGCATAATTGACCTTGTCAAATGATTTGGACCAAATAAAATACTGCGGTCAGAAAAAGATCTGGGCACATTTGTTCAGGGCATTGTAACATTTGTCATGTACTATGCATAACTGGTAGAGGTGATGGGGTGTATGGTTTATGTCGTGTGTCTGGGATGGTATATTTATATTCAGTTTTTTTAATTACAGACATAAACAATGTTGGGATGTGTAAGTATTTTGGAATTGCTTTATAATAGTGGGGATTTTTGGAAGGCATGGGCAAACACAACAGTATATTACAGCCATAGCACCTATTGCACTGGAGGCTGGCAAATGGATTTAGTAAGGCACTGTGTCCGTGCACATGAATATTTCAAAAGTCAGTCCTTGCAGTGGCATCTATTATCCGATTCAAGGTAAATTAACCTTGATGTCCTTGATTTAAAAAAAAAAAAAAACTTCTTTGTGATAAGTGACATTTAAGCATTCACCAATGGTCACAGTCACTTCTAACCACAACAAAAGAGAAGGGAAAATCTAGTGATGTGGTTTGTATGTACAAAGAAAAATCCAGGGACACTGCAAAAGCATTTATGAAAACTAACCAGTGGAGTTAAAACATATGTAGGCAGAGACTGCACATACTTTGCAGATGCAAATCTCATAGGTATGTAACTAGGCTATCTGCCCAAGGGCATTTATAAGTCTAGCCAGAGTGTGTCAGCTTTCGCCGCCCCATTCATTAACTGATCCTCTGTCAAGCAGAGCCAATGAAGTGATCCCAGGGGTGTATTTTCTGTTACCCATCCACTGGTCAAGGTTTCTCTTGAAGAGCGTTAGTGAGGGGCTCTGCCTGATGTAATTTGGAATTTTGTTCCAAAGCATGGGGAGTCTCCGTGACAGGAATCTATCACTCCAGCATGTTCTACTTAATGTTGTGGCGAGGTTTAGCTCACTAGAGCACGTGGCTCGCAGTGACTTTGATTTCTTTAGGTGGAGCATGTCCATCAATTCTGAGTTGGACATGGGTTTGTAAGTCAGGCAGAGATCACCTCTGAATAAGCGATATGCCACTGAGTACAGCCGGAGTTTTTTCAGTCGGGCTGCATAGGACCTATGTTTGAGACTAATAATCCTCTTGGTGAGGTACTTTTTTGGTCTTTCCAGCTGTTGGAAGTCTCTTGCGAGGTACATCCCAAATGGGGCATTGCACTCTATGATGGGTCTAATGAGTGACGAGTAGAGGGGCACTATAACCTCTATTTCTAGATGCGAACTCTTTAGTAATTAGATTGGCCACATAGAAGGATTTCCTAACTACTTTGGCAATGTGATTGTCAAAGGAGAGATTACCATCTCCCTGGGTTCCCAGATCTCTTATTATCTCTTCTGTATTAAGGGGGCTGCCATCTATGTGGTAATTTGTGGGTGTTTTGTTTTTCCCAAATGGGATGACTATGCATTTTTTGGCATTTAGCTTGAGGCCATGACTTTGACACCAGGTGTCCGTCTCAGTAAGGTCTTTTTGGAGGATGTCCGTGTCAGCCGGATAGTCAATTATGGCTCCCAGTTTGCAGTCATCAGCAAACTTGGTTAGCCATAGTCCTCCTGTGTTTGCCTGTACTTCTGAGAAGTATATGCCGAACAGTAGGGGGTCCCAGGATCGAGCCTTGCAGGACACCACTTATGACTGGTTTAGAGAGTCAGACCTGGAGCCAGCTATTCTTATTTTTAACAAGGTGGAAGCATGAAGTGATACCGTAACACTTAAATTACTAAAGATCTAAACAACTGGTTCAGAGTCAAAATATTTTATTCTCTAGCTCCTTGGTGCAAGACCTACCAGGAGTAGCTACATAAACTGGATGAGAATGCAGTCAGATAAGGCCATGGCTATAGTGCAGCAAAAAAAAAAGTGTCCCCTCTGTCAAAGGAAATGCTAGAACAAAGATTACATTACGTGAGTCAAGCACCCTGCTGAGAGCCGCCAATCACAGGAATTACCAGGTCAAATTACCCTCAGGACTTTGACAGCTAGGGAAGCTAAGTGTTACGGGGGAGGGGAGAAGTAGATGGACTGGAATTCAGTCTCTCACAAATTAGTGCCATTTAAACTTAATTACAACAAAAGGCAGCAGTAAACAGCACTTTGAGTGTGTTCTGTGACATTTGCACTGCTTCTGTTTTAAGTAGTCATACAGCAGCAGGGAATGTTACTTACAAAGTACTGACTAAAAGAGAGCAGTGCATGCATGTAACATCTATGGCATGACAGGAGTTTTAGGCAAAAGGAGGCTTGCATGATGTAACATTTTTGAGCCAAAAATGCATTCTGGGATACTGAATGGCAAACTGATTTATCAAAACCACGTCAAGATGCTAGACCCCAAGTGGTGAGACTCTTGAATTACATATAAAAATATTTAAAATCCAGTAAATAATCCCAGAATGTTATTAAAATGTAGAAAACATCAAGCCATGATGAAATAAACATTTTTTTTGAGTCTGTGGGTGCAGTACTCCTTTAAGGGCAGAAGAAATTCAAACTATACAGTACCTTCCTAAAATTAAGGACCCGGGCTCAGGCATTTAGTCCAATTAATTTTTTTACTGAATTTACAGACCCCCTTAACTCCCTTATTGTTGGAAGGGTTTCCAAATTGCACTGTTCCTGGATTGTCCCTCTGACAATACTTTGGAAGGGGCAGCATGGTGATTATACTAAAACCTGAAAAATATCCTCAAAGAACAGAAAATTATCTAATTCCTTTCTTAGACACAGATTACTCTGGAATCACAGACTGTGTAAATAATTATCATCTTCTCCTTTTGGCTTTTCCCGTTAGGGGTCACCACAGAGTAACAGTCCGCAGAATGACTGGTAGTGGAGTTTTATGGTATTGAGTTTCCAGCCTGGCACCAAACCTTCCACAGAAGGCGCACGCATACATGCACTCACATCTAGGGCCAATTTTGAGTGTCCAATCCACATGCAGCATTGTCTTTGGGATGTTGAAGGAAACCGGAGCACCTGGAGGAAACCCACACGACCGCAGGGAGGAAATGCAGACTCTGCACAACAGGCACCCCAGCTGAGAATCGAACTGGAGAACCTCTTGCTGTGAGGTGGCAACAATTATATCACACAGCATTTATTCCCAAATCACAGACCTGCATCAGCACAGATTCATACCACATACATTTGAGAATACTGCAAATCATACACTACAGTCAATTTTACTATACATTCAAAATAAAACCTCTTCTGACACTGGTGTAATTTTCAATGATCTTCACAGAAAACTAATTTTCTTGATATTAAAAAGTAACTACCTGATGCAGTATTTCATTTTTATCTTGTATGCTTGCAGTACCTACTTTTTTGTTATTACTAAATAGCAAGCTAAATATAAAAAATTACAAAATACTAATAGTAATAAGGCAGGGGTGCCACTTTCACCTACACTTTCTTTTTGTGCTAAACTTATTCCACAAGGCTACTGAGCAAGACCCTCAGATTCAGCCTTTCACTATTACTGTAAACTTGTTAACCACTTTACAAGTAAATATCTAAAAGGGAGGGCATTGAAGTTATATTAAATCACTGCATCCTGCATGTGCATGCTCAGCATGAAAGCCAAGCTGCTGTGTAGAAGTATCAAGACTACTAAGATATAAAGATATTCATAGCAGCATTTTTTATTTTATTTAATTTATTGAAGTTTATATGTTTTAAACACAATGTGGAATAACAAACTTTTATGATTTAACTGCTGAATATTTCAATATATATTTTTATAATGTGCAACTTTTTGTACAAGCATTTTCTTGGCATGAACAGGGTTAAAGTTTTAAATTTAGTTAATTGATATCAATTAAGGATTTAGAATTTAACCAATGGAGGGGCTTACTTCTTGCATATAATAAGAAGTTATGTCTTACCATAACGTTCCATGTTAGTTGTCTTCTTCTCGCCTTCTTTCTTGCTGGATGGGTTCGGAGCAGATCCTCGGCTCCGACTCGGCCTATACTATAGCTCGAGAGCTATTTTTACCGGCTCGAGGCAGCCCTATATCCCACAATACCATGCGCTAACTCCCCAGATCTCGTTTGGAAGGCAAGACATAGTATAAAACAGTAATATTATAATAATAATATTATAATCCTCTTTTACGAGTACTGTTTACCTGCTAGTAACACTAAGGATACCATGAAAGACTCAACATATTGTATCTCCAGAAATGGAAGGACTCAAAACCTCAAGTCTAACCAGGCTAGGGGGCAGGAGGGAGGGACGCAAGAAAGAAGGCGAGAAGAAGACAACTAACATGGAACGTTATGGTAAGACATAACTTCTTAATGTTAAGTTGTCATTCTCGCCTTCATTCTTGCTGGATGGGACAGCGTCCCTAGCATCTTAGTCCTGGGTGGCTCAATGGAACAGACTCCTGAGTACAGTGGAACCAAAATCAGCTCTATTTCTGGAGGCTAGATCAAGCTTGTAATGGGTAGTAAAGGTATGTTTGGATGCCCATGTAGCTGCGACACAAATGGCATCTAATGGTAACCTTGCTTGAAAAGCCGTTGAAGTTGATAGTGCCCTGGTTGAATGAGCTTTAGGCCTAGAGGGTAGTTGCCTGTCTCTCAACTCATAGATCAAGGTAATAATATATGTCAGCCATCTGAAAAGAGTAACTTTCAATACTGGAAGCCCTTTCTTGCCTGCAGCATAAGAGAGGAAGAGCTGGTCTGATTTTCTGAATTGTTTTGTCCTGTCTAGGTAATACCGTAATTGGCGAACATCTAATGAATGTAATTTTTGTTCAGCCCTGTTGGTATAGTCTGGGAAAAACACGGGCAAATCAATGGAGTGGTTTAGATTTGCTTCCGATAACACTTTTGGTAGAAAGGAAGGGTTTGTTCTGAGAGTTACCCTATCTTTATGAAAAAACAAATAGGGAGGACGGACAGACAAGGCTTGAAGTTCCGATACCCTTCTGGCAGATGTTATAGCTACTAAAAACAGCGTTTTCCAATAAAGAAGTTTGAGGGAGCAAGAAGCTGCCAGTTCAAAAGGGGGTAGAATTAGTGAAGTTAGAACTAAATTCAAATCCCATTGTGGGGGTGGATCTTTAACTGGAGGTCTGAGTAACAAAATGCCCTTGAGAAAGGCTTTACAGAGTTTGTGGGACATAATATTTGCTTCTGAGAGTCCAACATGAAAATTAGCAATGGCCGCTAATTGTACCCTGATAGTGGCCAATGATGACCCCGAATGAAAAAGCTCCACCAGAAAGTCTAGAACCTCATGAATGGGTGCATGGAAAGGATCTAGTTTGTGCCCAGTGTGAAAAACGCTTCCATTTACTCGCATAAGTCTTCCTAGTATTGGACTTATGGGAAGCCAGAATGATATCACGAACAGGAGGAGAAATAAGGGGAAGCCTGGCTATGGCTGGAAGTGGAGCAACCAAGCTGTGAGGTTGATGGAATGTAGAGACTGATGCAGCTTGCCCGTGAGGTGGGTCAACAGATCCGAAAGGGGTTCCAGATGCCAAGGCTGTTCCAGTAGGTATTTGTGCAGGAATGGGAACCAAACTTGTCGAGGCCAAAACGGGGCAATGAGGATCATTTTGGATCTCAATGCGGTTGCTTTCTGAATTAGTTGCGGGATCAATGGAAAGGGAGGAAAGGCATAAAGAAGACCCCAGGGCCAAACGTGAACAAGAGCGTCTCTGAGGGGCTGGCCTGGTAGAGGGAAAAGTGTGAAGTCGTCGAGGCACTTGCTGTTTTGTGGAGTTGCGAAAAGGTCGCAGCAAGACTGGCCCCACTTCCGAAAAATTCCGTCTACTACCGCTTGATTTAGAGACCACTCGTGAGGCATGAGGATAGTTCTGCTCAATCTGTCTGCTATGACGTTGGACTTCCCGGGGATGTGCGTTGCTATCAGAAACCGTTGAGATGAAATCGCCCATTGCCAAAGTCGGAGTGCTTCTAGACAGAGGGGGTAGGACTTTGTTCCGCCCTGCTTGTTTATGTACCACACCACAGACATATTGTCCGTTTGAATTGCTATAGTCCCCATGGGAAGAGAGCTCTGAAGGGCCTGCAACGTCAAAAGCACCGCCCTCATCTCCAGGACATTTATGTGCAGGTGGCATTCTGACTGTTGACAAGTGCCCTGGACCGTCCTGCCCTGATAATGCCCCCCCACCCGATCAGGGGGGCATCCGTTGTGACAGTGGCAACTGGAGGGGGGAGAACAAAGGGTCTTCCCTGAAAAAGCTGAGGGGAAACCATCCACCAGGAGAGATGTTTCTTGCAAGATGGTGTTATCAAAATGTTGTGGGTCATTGGCAGCTGCTGAAAGGACCACTGAGAAAACAACATCCACTGAAGGAGTCTCATGTGGAAGCGGGCTAATGGAAGAAGAAGAATCGCCACCCCCATGAGGCCCAACACTTTCAATACTAGCTTGACTTGGACTCTGCTGGGCTGAAACAGGAGCTGAACATTCCGCCTTATGTCTGTTGCTCTCTGAGGTGGTAATGTAGCAGACATTTCTGTGGTGTTTAATACGGCGCCTATAAAGTTTATACACTGACAAGGCGACAAGGAGGACTTTGCAAAATTTATAGAAATACCCAGGCTGTTGCAAAGATGGATAGTATAATCCCTGGCCATTATGAGATCCTGTTTGGTGGTAGCGGAAATGAGCCAGTCGTCTAAGTATGGAAACACCTGGAATCCTTTTTGTCTCAGGTGAGCCGTGACCACTGCCAAACATTTGGTGAACACTCGGGGGGCTGTGGTGAGACCAAAGGGCAGGGCCCTGAATTGAAAATGACTGACTCCCAGCTGGAAGCAGAGAAACCTCCTGGAGCGCCTGTGTATTTTTATGTGGTAGTACGTGTCCTGGAGGTCTAACGAGCACATCCAGTTCTCTGCCCAAAAAGGGTAGAATGGACTGCAGTGTTACCATCCGAAATTTTGTCTTTAACACATAGTTGTTTAACCTGCTGAGGTCCAAAATGGGTCTCCAATCTCCTGTCTTTTTTGCTACCAAAAAGAATCTGGTGTAGATTCCGGATCCTAGCTGATCTGCTGTGACTGCCTGGATGACTCTTTTGTTTAACAGCTTTTTTATTTCTAGCGGAGCCTGACCCCTCTGCGCGGGTGGTACGTCTGGTAGGGGTTTTGGCGGTTGTACTGGAGAGAAAGTGAGAGGAATTTTGTAACCCTCGGATATGATCTTCTGTACCCATGTGTCTTGAGTGATGGATTGCCAGGCTTCCGGGTACACAGATAATCTTCCCCCAACTGCCTCCGAAGGCGGACAGTCGGGCAGCTTCTCAGGGATGTTGAAAGGGTTGGTCAGGGAAAGATTCCCTGGAACCCTGGTTTTGTGGACCCCCTCTGCCCCTGGGGCGGCGTCTGTTATTATTCCCCCCTCTGCCTCTAGGGGGAAATTCACCACGTGTGGCAGGCGTGACTCCCTGTGGTTTGCGGAACCACATCTTTCCACCCCTCTTGTCCCTTACGATAAGGTCTAGAAGGCGTGGAAAAACTGACTCCCATGACAGAGAGAGTCTTACCATCTTGCTCACATCTGGTGAGGGTATTCTTCACCTGAGGCCCGAACAATTCCGAACCATCAAAGGGGGTCTTGGTGAAGGACGCCTTGAAGGGGTCGGCAAAATTACAGAGTCGCATCCAAGCATGGCGTCTCAACGCAACGCCTGTGCCAGCGGCCCTACTCGCTCCATCAGCTGCATAAGAGATTAGCCGCATGGAGGAGTTAACAATGGAGTTCAGGGTAGCCAGCTGAGAGTTTATATTGTCCTTAAACCCCGCAGCAGAAGGATCCTGTACCGTTTCACCCAGCTCTGTGAGCAAGTCTCTTTGAAGACAGGTGAAATGACATAAATAGTTCAGCGATCGCATAGAAAATGTCACTGAAGCAAAGGTCCGCTTGCCGTACCTGTCCATAGTCCTGGACTCTTTGTTAGAAGGATGAACAGGTACAGAAGGATCAGCTAATTCCTTCTTAGTGGCTGCTGCTACCACCATAGCATCAACTGAAACACCTTTGGTGAGAAAGGATTTGTCATCTGGTGCAGAAATAAATTTAGAAGGCCTCCTAGGGGTAGGTTCCATTGAATCAGGAGCTGCCCACGCCTTTCTAGCCACTACCTCCATTAGTGGGTCGAAAGGGGGAGACACCCAGGAGGTGGAAGGGTGAGATCCAAAGGCGTCAAGGTAAACCGACTTGTCCTCGAAGGTTTGAGAGTGGACCAATTTCCCCTCTGTCTTAGGATCTCCAAGATGTCTGAAAAGGAGACATCCTCAGAGGGGGATCTGGGAGAACCCTCCAACTCATCCAAGTCGGTGTCCGACGTGACAGACTCGGGGGAGTCTATGTGCTTCCTCTTGCACTTTCTTTTCCTAGGGGGTTCCCCTGAAACTTCAGGGGAACCCTCGGAAGAGGAAGAGACACCCAAAGTGGGTACCTTACGCTTTGGATCTCTGCTGTCGGGTATAGGAGGGTGGCCAGAGACCGTAACAGGCACTACAGAGGGAGGAGCCGCAGAACTTAACCTTGGAGTGGACACTGGGTCCAGCACACTCCTCATCACCTCAAAGGCTCCCCTATCAGACACCAAAGGTAGCCCCGGCTCTGAAGAGACCGGAACCGCCCCCGGAACCGACAGAGAAGGCTCCGAGAATGATGTCGGGGCCGAACTAACCAGAGCTGAAGCTTCGAGAGGGAGAGCGGGGTCGGACAAGGGTCCAATGCCACTCGCCCCCTCGGAGTGGACAATGGAGTCCCGGCGCCCGGACCTCTCCATGGACGGAACCAATAAAGAGGTCGAGCCGACAACACCAGAGCCGAAGGAGGGGGTATCGGCTCCGACATGGGCAAGGTCACGGTTCCGACGAACTCTGGCTCCGAACTTGAGAGATGAGTCGGAGGAGGAATGGATAACTGTATCGAAGGAGCCACAGTCTGGTGAGATGGGCTCTGAAGCATTTGGGCCAGCGCCTGAGACTTTATGAGTCTACTGACCACCCTCTCGATGTCATGATTGGAGAGCCTGGAAGACCTCGATGAATGAGTCCTATGACTCCGCTCCGATAGAAGGGGGGGACCTTGGAGCTGATCTGACGGACTCTAAAGAAGGGGACCTAGAGCGCTTGCGTGCTGGGGTCGGCTCCGATGATGGTTTTGAAGCGGAACCCACTTTGCTCGCCTCGGAGCCAGCCGGAACCGAGGTCGGAGCCGTCTCGACACCAGCCCTCGGCTCAGAAGCTGGAGCCGAGGGTTTGGTGGTTTTTGATGACTTCCCCGAGCCAGACTTGGATGGGGAGTCATCAGGCTTAAAAACAAGCCCCTTAGAATAAGCTTGTTACGCCTTTCCTGCAGGACTCTTGAACTAAATCCATGACAAACGGAACAAGAGTCCTGCAGGTGTAAAGGCCCCAAGCAATAGACACAAGTGTGACCGTCTGTCAGAGACATTTTCTGACAGCACGAGTCACACTTCTTGAATCTCGAGACCTTAACGTCTTTGGACATTGCCCTAAGACAGTCACTCAATCAGCACACACACTCACTCACTTACACACAAGGGGGAGATGAGGGGGCTGATTAAAACAACAACACACACACACACACACACACACACACACACACACACACACACACACAGGTGAGTAAACAGAAAAACTAAAGCCTGTAGGCCTGATTATAAAAGTTAGCTACAGGGGTGGGTAGGGCTTACGAAACAAACACTATTAAGTATAATATCGATAGGGAACAAAAGTAGGGAAAATAACCTAATAACTACCTCAAAAAATTAGAAACTTGTTGAAAAAATCCTTTACTGATCTGCGCCGGTAAAAAAAGGCAACCTCGCAGCGAAGCGGCAAACGAGATCTGAGGAGTTAGCGCATGGTATTGTGGGATATAGGGCTGCCTCGAGCCGGTAAAAATAGCTCTCGAGCTATAGTATAGGCCGAGTCGGAGCCGAGGATCGGCTCCAAACCCATCCAACAAGAATGAAGGCGAGAATGACAACTTAACATTGCCTTTTAAATGCGTTTTTATTCTGTATGCTGATGAAGTCCTCATTTGATGGGATGAAAGTGCTCAGTATTTGTAATTAAAAAATGGATTTTCAAACCTAACTGACCCTCATTTATGTGTTGCAACATTTTTGGATTCACGCTGCTCTGTAGCTTAGACAAGCATGCTCACTTTAAATGAGAGAGTTTGCAATACTCACAAAATATTACATTCCTTAAATCCCATTCCTGTAGTGCTAGTGCAGACACGTACCATACACTAATGCAAACATGTTCCTTGTGGAACGTATCTGTAAATATGGTCATTCCAATCAGTCCTCTCTTTTGTGCATTAGTTTGTCTGCATGCAGGGTCTTAGAGTGACCCAAGTCTGTTGCATTGCAACTCTGAATGCTATACAACTCCAAAATTGTATTTCTTCTAGGTAAAAAGAAAGATTAGTACACATTTGCAGCAAAGTAGTCTGTCATGGTGCCTGTTGCTGTTATCCTTATGTTCAACTTCAGCATGACAAAGGATGCTTGACTAATGCTATGCCTATCCAAATACAGTTCCACAGTCTGATCTCCTACATAAATATGGCAGATGAAAAGCTGCAAAGGTATGAATCTATGATTTCCCCCAATCATGTCCATTTTATGATTCAAATGGCCTGCTGGTGCATTGGACCAACAGGACTACATATACTACCAAAACAGCTGCCCCCACACAGTAGAGGAAAGAAGAGAGCAGATACAAAGGCTGCAGCACCTGGGAGAGGTGAGAGTGTCACAAGAAAGAGGAAACAAGCCCAAAGATCAGTGCAGTTCAGGGGAAACCTGTTTACACTGTTGAACTGTACATTATGTGCAATTCATATTACAAATAGAGATGTATGTCACTTCAGTGTAGAACAAAAACACTGAACCATAACTGATGAAATACAAATGCTCAAAACGAAAAACAAAATTTACAGGGAGAGCAAGTCAGCCTGCACCCCACACCCCCTACTAATTAGAAGTACCAACTCAAAGTTGTACTACAGTGGGAAAAAGGCAAATCCCCAATCCCTGCTGTACTACAATCTCACATGGTAAAAAAAAAAAAAGTGTGTGTGATCAGCAGATTATTTTGTCAAATGGGGAAACAAAATGTAGTATGGGTAGTCGAAAATAAACTTTTGAGTACATGTATGTATTCTTCCATATACATAGTTATTACAGTGCATCTGTGTGTCTGTGTTTGCAATGTATTTCACATTTGAGTGCGCCATTGCATGGTATCCAGTTATTAATCTGTTTCTCCTGTACAATGCTATGCTTTATGCTGCCAAGAATAAATTCATCAAGCTGTACAGACAAAACGTTAGATTTTTTTTTCTTCCTTGTACTGTGCCCTGAGAATTTAGACACCTTATCTATATTTCATAAAAATGGTATTCTGGATTTATATGTCAGTGAACCTGGCTAGCACATACGACTTACTGGATTCTGCAGTTACAGTGTTGTTGGACACATTCATGAAACACCTGAGTAAGGGGTTCTATTTCAAGAGAAGACGATTGTGGACTTTTTGTTTTTTTAACAAGTTTAATCTTCACACTTTAAAACTTTCTTTTTGCCATAACCCAATAACTGTATTAGCAAGTTAAGGGTATGCTTTAAAAGAAAAATGGATAAACCATAGCATTCTGCAAGACAAGACAGATGAACTTTTGATATCCTGCAATGGCATACTCAAATGTGTAATATATTACATATACACAAACACACACACTTTTCCATTGTCATGTTCATGCATTACTTTTCTCATGATTTCTTTATATCATGCTTTCATATTTTTTTAATTGGCACTACGCCCCTACAGCATACATAATCTCCATCATTATTTTGTAAATACTGATCCCAAATAAGCCATTTATTTTTATGCAGTTCAAAGAAATGGAGGTGGGATCTTTAATAGGTGGAAGTAATTTCTTTTACATTGCTCGACACAGCATCTACATTTGGATTAGTCTTGGATTTCCATTTTCCTGTTTTGTTTTTTTTTGTTTGTTTGTTTTAGCTGAGAACAGCATTAAACTTGAGACTTTGTCTTGGCACTTCTAAGCACTACAATTTGATCCCCTAACATTTGTATTAAACCATTTTGTAAGGAGTCTGAAAAGCTATCAAGTCTTTATATTCCTAAATTATATGTTCCCAGTTTCCTGTCTGTTTTCACCTTCACATCCACAATAGCAACTACTCCCTTACCTGGGAGAACACCCTTTGAAGTCTACCATGTGTATTAAAAAAATAAAATAAAATAAAAAACAAACGTGCTAACATCTGCACACAAATATCCTAAACCATCTGGATTTTGTCACATGCTTAGATGCCCTACAAATGTTTTCCAAATTGTTCAGATGTTTTGTTACAGTTAACATGCACAATCTTACATCCCCTGCTTATTACACTTTTGATGACATCATCCTTTTTGGACTCAACTAGAACCTCCACCAGGGCTAGTCTTTCACTTAACATTTGGCTATCTCTAGCTATACTCTGCTCCGAGTTCCTGACAAGGGAGATCATCCCTAACCTGCAAGTTAAACACTTGCTTAGCTTCCTCCCACTGTATTACTCTTTCTTCCTGATGTATCTGGTCCCAGTACCTCAGGTCCTTAGCTAATTTCCTCCAGTTACTTCCAGCCACCTCCTGCTTAATTTGTATGCCACTACTACTGTATATCCATACTGAAAGAAACTCCTCTTTCCAGTCTTTACAAAATTTCCTGCCACTTCTCAGATGCACTATTCTGTATGGTTACTATTTTCCTTAAGGGCTTGCATTCAAAATATGATGCTCTCGCAGTCCTTCACATCTTCCTCTTTTTCCACATCACTCTATATCCTTCACCTTCTGTTGTATGCACAACCCTCAATTGAGTGGCCTTAGAATACCCTTTCAAGGCTGGTAGCCCAAATTTCTCTTGCTCGGTAGGGAGAATCGGCTTATCCCATAAAACTTTTGACCATTTTCCCTCCTGAATAATCGCTTTCGGTTCGCTATTAATTGTCAACAATTTATCATCCGACAATTAAAAATATGTCTGGCCTACTTATACTAAAGGAACTATAATCATTTTCAGTGCCCGTGACTTGCTATTCAAATCCCCAACTATAACATTCTACTCTCATACTACTCCAATTATCTTCTTAGTTTCCTTTCACATTTTTTTTTGTCAGTTTTTTTTTTTTTTTAAATGCATACCTTCAAATATTTCATGTTGTCATGTCCCTATTACCATGGATACTGTTGAACTAAATCAAGTGAGGGCAAAAAGTTTTTGCTACCAGCCCTGGATCAAATGCAAAGAGAGATGAAACACTTGATGCAACTCAGGTAACATCAACATGGCACTGAAGAAGTCAGGCAATGAGCGAAAAAACTAAAGGGAATGCTGCCTGCTCACCTCTCCTTCAACGGAAAGGGGTTTGGACACACTTTGGGGGGGTGCACTGCTTGTTCTAATCTCCATAGTGGAGAATAGAGAAACTTCTGCTCTTCCACTGAAGGCAACACCTAAGTGGAAGTGAGAGAATGGGATCCAGACTGAAATGTCAGGACTCAAAATGCAGAAGAAAAAAAAAAAGACTACCAAAAATAAAATAGAAGAGTGAATATCAAACAATTCTTCTCCTTTAACTTTTTTGCAAGATGGCAACTCCCCCTGCACCCACTGATGTGGAGACTAACCCCCCCCCACACTCCTTTCGAACTTACAATATACCAACTTTGAGATCACCGTACCTCAAAGAAAAGGGAATATTCCAATAAATGGTAGTCTTGGACTTGGTATATTTAAGTCAAATCCAGATTTTCAAGAATTCGCTCTCCACATTACAGGACTCTCCACTGGGGTTCCCTCTTTAAAATAGTTACCGAGGTGATGTCCTCTGAAGATCATCGCCTGGTGCATATGCCGAGATGGCACTTAAGAAAAGGGGGAAAAAAATATACACAAGCATAAACAGCCCCAGATGCCTCTATAAATGGCAGTTCCTCCCAGACAATCTTCACCATAGTGAAAGGAAAAGAATGGGCCAATTAGCAGGGATGGAGCTGATGGTCAACACGCAGCTTGAATAAAAGATTTTAACTTCTCACTGCTGCCTTCATTTTATCTTCATCTATTCTGTATCCCAAAAATGCCTGAAAGTTTGAAAACATGCTACACTGGAATATCCTATTTTTGAGCCTGTGAAACACAGTGTTATATCTGCAAACAAAGCTAACTTTTTTTTTTTTTGATTACCACAGAAGTTGCATTCCTGGATTTAAGAGATTCTTATTTTTCTAGCTAAAAGCTCCAAATACAAAGGAAACAAAAGTTAAAGAGGACATCCCTGCCTGGTTCTCCTGCTCATCTCATTCTGCCAGTAACATCCTTCATACCTTTATTCTCACCTCTGACTCTTCATAATAACATGCCTCCACTTCTCTTCACAGAAAGTCCTAACAGACCCTGTCAAATGCTTTCCCTGCATCCAAAGTCCCCAACAACCATGGCTTTTTTTATGTTCCAATTCCCTCTGAATTAAACTGTTATTGTAATACTCTCAAATGTTTGCTTCCCATTCTAAAACACACATTTAATTCATCTGATTTTGTTACCTGGGGTACAGCACTGATCCCATTGGACTCATTTCAGTCCCAGGCCAGGGTAAACAGAATAAACACATGACATTATATATAAAGCATAGGACAAAATGCAATATGCATGTATTATATACACAGTAAATGTCACGGCTGGCTTGAAGGCATAATGACAACAGATGCATGACATTATACACACAGTTACTGACAAAACACAATCTATACATGCATTATACACACTGTGGATATCAGAGTTGGCATGCTGAAAGTATCACAATGTGAAACAGTCACAGCACGCTAAGTGAAGGGAAGTAGGTGAAGAGGAGGTCAAGTTATATAACCAGAGAGAGAGAGCACAGATGCATTTTACTAGAATCTTGTAATGTACTTTTTATTTCTGACCGGAAAATGGTGCAACAGGAATGATCTTTACGAAAAGAAGGAAGAGATTCTCAGTTGGGAACCAAGGACTGAGCAAGCATGGTCATCTTTGCAATGAAGCCAAGTATTGTTGGGAGGGGGGGTGCAGGAGAGGACCGGAGTAAAGATTTCTAAGGTTGTATGTTGGTACATGTCTGGAGGCTAATGGAGAACTTGTCTCATTTTGGTAAGTTTGAGCAGTCGAGAGGCAAGTAGAAAGTTAGCAAATTGTTTCACAGGTGATAATTAAAATAAACTTCATAAGGATGTTGTCCATAACTTCTTTGGCAAACATAACTAGATGGCTTGAATGGTGGATGCATTTCTTTCAGAGGTTGCAGCAATCAGAGGGACACTATATCCTAGCTGAGCTATTAAGTTACCTTTACCTACATTCTTGCAGGGTCTGGAAAGAAGAGGGCAGATCATATTAACCCAAAAGAGGAGAGACAGCATTGATTTGTGTGCATGTTCCAAGGGGAGATGGAAACTGAGGAAGGGGTTCAACCAAATCCTAGGTATTTGAATGAAGTGATGTTTTCAACAGGGTTATTCAGATGATCGAGGATTTGAACAGGTCTGGTGATAAGATGCAGACTTTTGCCTAGTACCAAAAAGCATTGTTTTTATTTTAAGAGGAGTAAAGCAACACATGTTCATCTATACCTATGGTTTACCTTTACAGAAGTGATACACAGTCGGACGAACAGCAAGTGTTCGAAAGGTTGTTTGCAAACTTTGCAAACGCCAAAAGAAAAAAGGTTTGAATGTGCAATGAGCGAATACACAGTGACATTCGCTCATGGGACATTCGACATTGTGGGGTGGATTGCACTATAGTGGGGATTGGGAAATGGTTCCTTTCCCAACTGAAGTGTGATCTCAGAGTTAGAATAATAAAGTAGAGAGGGGTGTGGGTGGTGCAGGGTGGCTTGCCCCCCTGCTTTACACTTCGTTGTTTTTTTTCGTTCAACATTAATGTTCGAATTTGCTTTTTGATTTGCTGTTTTTCGAACACTGACCGTCGACGTTTTCACTTTCGTGGTTTTGAGTCGTTCATATGAGCACTCGAATCACTGTGATTCGAGTTTATGAAAGTAAACCATACCTACTGAACAAGGGCATAAAGATCAGTCTTAAGACCGAGTTCAACATACCAGAGAGGGTAGTTGAAGCAGACTAGGACCAAGTAATCAGCAGACAGCAGGAGAGGAAGATGGGTTAAATCAAAAGCGAGTCCATTAATGTATGTTGATCCAAATCTATCAATTTTGGCATATACAGATGTAAGCACTTTACAATGCTTAAAATATGAACTGGTCTATATAATGCTGGGTCAGTAGGGTCTTCCCACCTTCAGCAATACTGTTATCACTACCCCCCCCCCCCCATCATGACAACACTCCAAGTCTCAATTTCTTTCCAGGAATACAGGAATACTCTGTTAGCAGAGATTTCCCCTATGGATTAATTATATATCAGTTTTTATTTCTCTATGTAGCCTAACAAGAACGGAGACTCCTCCTCTGACAGGGAAACCTAAACCTTCCACAGAGACTTCCAATTCCTCTTGTTTACATAAAATAATCTACTGCCATTATTAAACTGGGATCCTTATTCTTGCTTCTTGTGAAAGGGTCCCAGTGTTTTGCTACCTGTCTCCATACCTCTGTTTTCTGTTGTCTTAACTATACTAACAATTTCTGTGACCTGGGAGTATTGTCAAAAATAGATGCTTAGCAGGAAAGTTTATAAACTCATACATACTATGTTAATGCTCTCTTATTCTTCCTAGGACTGTAGAAACATACCTCATCTTGTGCTGAAAGATTTCCCATTTCAATTCTGCAGTGATTTAACTTTTGACAACCCTTGTAAATATTCCGTATTTCCTGCCTCCCATATTCTCTTCTTCTCTCATTTCTACTACAATTTTTTTAATCCATTTTCAACTGGTAATAAGCACTACCTACCTCTTTAGGAGCAGTTTACATCTTCAGTAGCGGCTCAATAATTTTTAAATCGTTACACAGTCCTTAAAACTTTCTCTTTTCAATAAATACATAGAAAAGTGCCAACATCTGTCCTTAGCCTTCTTACCATGGATCTGTATTCTTATTTTCAAAAAAGGCATGGTCAGATGCTTCCCATCAAATGTGCTACTGTAATATAGACTCTATCCAACATGGCCGAGCTGCTGTAACTTTGGGAATAATACATAAATTCTATTTGAGCAACTGCTAATGAAATAATATCCTTCATACTACATACTTTCACACATTTATCCGAAAATCTAATTCAATTTGGCAGAGCAGGGCATACTGTACAGAGCCTAGGTATGAAGACAAGACAGAAAGGTAGGGGTTTGCGTGAGTACCATACCTCAACTTCCTGATATGCTGGGTGATGGACTGCCAAAAGCATCCTAATTTGGGGTCTAATGCAAGCAGTAAAAACCTCAGCATTCCATCCCAATCCAACAATGGCAATCCAGAGGCAAGGCTTTAGCCGAAATCAGGTGACTGGGTTACAGTCAGGGCCCTATACATGTAAATTACAGAACAACCATATTAAACTACACAAGTAAGTGGCAAATACGTGTACAGGATTAGTTTCTCATATGGAATGCAGGAAGAGCTTGCCCCACTGTAAAAACATCATTTTTAATGCAGTATATAGCTTAGAGGCAGAGTTAGTTCACTTAGTGGGTTAAACTACATACGTTTGCTACAGAAATTATGGATAACAACTACATGAAGTTTGCCTCCTGAATGCCTGCCTCATTTTTAACCATATATATGATCAGATCATTCAGGTTAATATGCAAGTACATAATATATACAAACAACTGAAACCTTTGTTTTAATAATACCTGGTGTCTGTGTATTATCATGTAATATTTGTAATAAAGTTATGGTTGAAAAGGAGCTCGACACCAAGAGAGGTGTAAGCCATCCTGCAACCATTAAGACAGGACTTTATTACAAGTTCTAGGCATCTTCCAATGTGTCAAATTACACCACAGAGGCAGGAACACAATGTGTCAGCCCAGATGCAGTGATGTACCCCTTGCATGCCTGTGTACTCAGAAAACTAGCAGCTGCCTCTGTCACTACCCCAGTTTCATCACCAGAGCACATGGTCTGGGCCCAGCACATCTCCAACATGTCTTACCTCATGTGTGCTGCAACAATCAACCCAACATTCACAGTGACCCATGGTCAAATGCACAGCAGACCTCAAGTGTACTCAAACTGGGGCCATCACCTATGACCCTGTTTGTAGGCAGTAAAAGAAAATGGATTCCCAGCACTGCTGCCAGTCAGGAGCTGCTCATTTACTGACAAACTGCCAGCATCAATGTGCCATAAACCATTGCAAATGACCAGCATCAATGCGCCATAAACCCTTACAAATGACCAGTACTACACCAGGTATCAGAACTGGTGGAAGATCAAAGTCTGAGGTTTAACTAAAGGCCAGTCTAACAGATCAGTTAAATTACAACTCTATGTGCAGGATTTTTAGACCTAATTAGAACACCAAGTACAATAAATGACCAAATTTGTGTATGGAATTGGCAAATGCCTCAGCTAAGTCAAAAGTTTCAAAAAGATTCAGGAGTTCCACAAACCATCTTGTGGGTCTTGTCATCAGTCCGGGCACCAAAATAATTCAAGGTAAGCAATCAAAGAGATTCAAGCAACAGCTTGGTGTAAAGATCCACAAGCTTCTGTAAAAATGCTCCTGCATATCTTCTGAACAGTACACAAGGACAAGACCTACAGTTCACTTCCAACCCATAAGCACTTTTAAAGGTGTTGGTGCTACTGGTGCCAGCAATGCGAAATCAAGTGCCAAAGAGTAGCAAATGGCTATTCTGTTACCAATGTTCTCTCTTTTCCTGCTAATCAGGTGACATGTTGAGCTACATGGTGAACAAGGGCCACCATTAACATCCAAACAAATGTGAAAATCGATCAGGTACATGCAATGTACCTGAGACTATTTCCAGCCATGGTGAGGGCAAAACTGGAGCTGGTCTTGCCTAAATGTTGGAGATGGTAACCTGACACAAAACAGGGGAAGGACCCACAGACAGAATGGCACTTCATCCTAGGGAAACTCCAGTTGTAGCCCCAGGATGACTGGAAATAAGAAGTTATGTACCTACCATAACGTTCCATGTTAGTTGTCTTCTCTCGCCTTCTTTCTTGCTTGATGGGTTCGGAGCCGATCCCTCGGCTCCGACTCGGCACTTGCTTTAGCTCGAGAACTCCTTTTACCAGCTCGAGGCAGCCCCATATCCCATGATGCAAGGCAGGAAGTACCCAGATCTCGTTTGTTGACAAAAGGGCAATAACACCAAGCATAAACAATACTTCCCAAAGGAAGAAGAAACTTACAAATGGAAAAGGACCAGGTCTAAATGGTCTTTAGCATTATAGTTTCTTATACAAGGTCTGTCCAGGCCAGGGGGAAGGAGGGAGGGTCGCAAGAAAGAAGGCGAGAGAAGACAACTAACATGGAACGTTATGGTAGGTACATAACTTCTTAATGTTAAGTTGTCAATCTCGCCTTCATTCTTGCTTGATGGGACCGGCCCCTAGCACCTCTATCCTGGGTGGCTCAATGGAACAAACTCTTGAGGACTGTAGAGCCAAAACTGGCTCTGTCCCTGGAGGCCAAGTCCAATTTGTAATGGGAAACAAAAGTGTGAGGAGTGGCCCAAGTGGCCGCTGCACAAATAGTGTCTAAAGGTAGTCTAGCTTGAAAAGCTGTAGAAGTAGCTAAACTCCTAGTTGAATGTGCTTTGGGTTTTGAGCACAGCTGTTTTCCCTGATCGTATAAATTTCAGTGATGACCAAGAAAGCCATCTGGACAAAGTCACTTTAGAAACAGGAAGGCCTTTTTATTATCCGCATAGGAAACAAAAGTTGATCAGATTTTCTAAATTTTTTTGTTCTGTCCAAATAATATCTAAGCTGACGGTGGACATCAAGATAATGTAGCTTTTGTTCAGCTCTATCTGAATAGTTGGGAAAAATACAGGGAGATCAATAGATTGATTCAGATTGTTTTTGAAGCGACCTTAGGTAAAAAGGATGGATTAGTTCTCAAAGATACTCTGTCTTTGTGAAAAATCAAATAGGGGTCGAACCGAAGAGCATGAAGTTCAGACACCCCCCTGGCAGATGAAACAGGCACTAGGAATAAAGTTTTCCAAGATAGATATTTCAGGGAACAATAAACAGCTGGGTCAAAGGGGAAGAATCAAGGATGTCAGCACTAAATTTAAATCCCACTGAGGAGGAGGATTCCTGATTGGAGGCTTTAGTAGGAAAATCCTTTCAAAAAGGCCCTGCAGAGTCTATGGGACATAATATTATGATCTGCTATCCCGACATGAAAATTAGAAATAGCAGCCAACTGAACTCTGACTGTGGAAGAAGAGGAGCCTGCATGGAAAATCTCTGCTAAGAAGTCCAGAACTGCCTGAACAGGGGCAGTAAAAGGATCAATATTTTGGGCCTTAGCCCAATAAGAGAAACGCTTCCATTTGCTTGTGTAAATCCTCCTGGTAGAGGATTTTAGTGAAGTTACTATGATATCTCTAACTGGGTTAGAGATCAAAGGAAGCCTGGCTAAGGAAGGAAGTGGAGCAACCATGCTGTGAGGTTGAGAGAAGGGATTGACCGGTGCAGCTGACCGGATTGGTGAATCAGTAGATCTGGCACTGGGTCCAGATGCCACGGCTGCACCAAAAGGTGACGATGGAGGAACGGAACCAAACTTGTCGAGGCCAGTAAGGAGCAATGAGAATCAATTTGGCTCTCAAAACGGTAGCTTTCTGGATCACCTGAGGGATCAGAGGAAATGGAGGGAAGGCATAAAGAAGTCCCTGGGGCCAATCCTGGGTCAGAGCGTCTCTGGGGGGATGGCCTGATAGAGGGAAGAGGCAGAAGAAGTCTGGACATTTGCTGTTTTGGGGAGTAGCAAAAAGATCGCAACATGGACGACCCCATTCCAGAAAAATCTCTTCCGCTATGGATTGCTTGAGAGACCACTCGTGAGGCATGAGAATAGCTCTGCTCAATCTGTCCGCTATAATGTTGGTTTTCCCAGGGATATGCGTTGCTACCAGAAACCGATGAGAGGAGATCGCCCATTGCCATAGTCTGAGCGCTCTCGACACAAGGGGTAGGACTTGGTTCCGCCCTGTTTGTTGATATACCAAACTACAGACATGTTGTCTGTGTGGACTGCAATTGTCCCTACGGGAAGAAAGTCGTTGAGGGCTTGCAACGTTAAAAGCACTGCTCTCATCTCCAGGACATTTATGTGCAGATGGTACTCGAACGGTTGCCACGCCCCATGAACCATCCTGCCCTGATAATGACCCCCACCCGATCAGGGAGGCATCCGTGGTGCCAGTGGCTATCCGCGACGGAGGTACAAAGCACCTGCCTTGGTGAACCTGAGACGATGTGATCCACCAAGCAAGATGTTCTTTGCATGTTTGTGTCACCAGAATCTGGTGACGCATTGGGAGTTGCTGGTATGACCACTGTGTGAACAGCATCCACTGAAGGAGGCGCATGTAGAATCGAGCCAGGGGAAGAAGAGTGATGGCCGCAGCCATAAGACCTAATACCTTTAGAACCATTCTGGCCTGTACTTTTTTGCTGGCCAGAATGATCCTGACATGAGTCTGAATGTCTGAAACTCTTTGTTCTGTAAGGGTAGCTGACATCCGAACAGTGTTTAAGTTTGCGCCTATGAAGGTAATAGACTGGCAGGGCGATAAGGATGACTTTTCGTAGTTGACTGAGATGCCCAAATGAGAACAAAGGTCTATTGTGTAATCCCTGGCTTGTATAAGCTGATGCCTGGTGGTGGCTGACAGGAGCCAGTCGTCGAGATACGGAAACACCTGGAATCCTTGACGCCTCAGGTGAGCCGTGACCACTGCCATGCATTTGGTGAACACTCTGGGGGCTGTAGTGAGACCAAAGGGCAGGGCTCTGAACTGGAAGTGACTGGACCCCAGCCAAAGCGGAGAAATCTCCTGGAGCGTCTGTGAATTTTGATGTGATAGTACGCATCCTGAAGATCTATTGAGCACATCCAGTTGTCCTTCTGTAAGAAGGGCAGAATTGACTGAAGAGTGACCATTCAGAATCTTGTCTTCCTGACAGACTTGTTGAGTCTGCTGAGATCCAATATTGGTCTCCAGTCTCCCGTCTTTTTGGGGACCAAAAGAACCTTGAGTAGATTCCGGGCTCTGAATGGTCTATTGTGACTGGCTGAATGGCTCTTTTTTGCAGTAGTTTTGCGATCTCTAACTCTGCAATGTCCCTTAGACCGGGTGGTACATCTGGAAGGGAACTTGAGGGGAAGGGACTTTCCTCGAAAGGAATTATGTAACCCTTGGATATGATCGACTGTACCCATCTGTCTTGAGTGAGGGAATGCCAGGCTTCTGGGTACAGTGATAATCTTCCCCCGACTGCCTCCAAGGAGGGACAGCCGGGCAACACCTCAGGGATGCTGAAAAGGCTTTTCAGGAAGAGACTCCCTGTTGCCCTGGTTCTTCGGACCCCCTCTGCCTCTAGAGCGGCGTCTGTTGTTGTTACCCCCTCTGCCTCTAGGGGTAAACTGACCACGTGAATCCCGCGTGACTCCTTGGGATGTACGGAACCACATCTTCCCACACTTCTGTCCTTTGGGATAAGGCCTACAAGGGTGGAAAAACGGACTCCAACAGCAGAAAGAGTCTTGCCGTCCTGCTCACACCTGGTTAAGGTTTCCTTCACCTGAGGGCCAAACAAAGCTGACCCATCAAAGGGAGAATTTGTGAAGGACGCCTTAAAGGGATCCAAAAATCACATAGCCGCATCCAGGCTTGGCGCCTAAGAGCCACACCTGTGCCTGCGGCTCTACTACTCCATCAGCAGCATAAGATATAAGCCGCATGGAGTAGTTACCAATGGAATTGAGGGTTCCTAGCTGCGAAGCAATCTTTCTTGGGCCCCTGCAGCTGTAGGATCCTGAACTACTTCTCCCAGCTCCTTCAGGATATCTCTCTGGAGTCTGGTGAAGTGACAAAGATAATTCAGCGACGCATAGCAAAGGTCGCTGAGGAAAACATCCGCTTGCCGCACCTATCCATGGTCCTAGAGTCCTTATTAGGAGGATGGACGGGCACGGAAGGATCTGCAAGTTCCTTTTTGGTGGCCGCAGCCACCACCATGGCATCAGCGGGACACCCTTTGTAAGGAATTGTTTGTCACTAGGGGCAGTTATAAATTTAGAAGGCCTCCTAGGGACTGGCTCTACAGAGTCAGGAGCTGTCCACGCCTTCGTGCTATAACCTGCATAAGGGGTCGAAGGCGGAGACACCCAGGAGGTGGAGGGCCGAGATCCAAACGCCTCTAGGTATACTGACTCATCCTCAGAGGGATTGTTGGAGGCCAGTTTCCCTCTGTTTCAGAAGTTGTAGGATGTCTGAGAAGGAGACATCCTCAGAGGGCCATCTAGGGGATCCCTCTGACTCATCAAAGTCAGTATCCGAAGTGACAGACTCGGGAGAGTCTACATGCTTCCTCTTACAAGTCCTCTTCCTAGGAGGATCTCCCGAAACATCAGGAGAATCCTCGGAAGAGGGGGAAATTCCCAATGGGGAAACCTGAGGCGGAGGATCTCTGGGTCCTGTAGCAAGAGAAGTGGCAGAGATGTCAACAGGTACAATAGAGGGAGGAGCTACGGAAGAGACTGCTGACTGATACCAGCGGCCAGTACACTCTTCATCACCTCAATGCTCCCTCCCAGGCAGGTCCGAGAGACCCGCTCCGAAGAGCTAGGAACTCCAGGGGCCACCGAAAGGGAAGTCTCCGAGGCAGATGTCGGAGCCGAGCTCACCAAGGCCGAGGCTCCAAGGGGAAGAGCGGGTTCGACAAGGGTCCGATGCCACTCACCCCCTCGGAGGAGACCATGGAAGCCCGACCACCGAATCCCTCTAAAGAAGAGGAGATAAGAGTAGGGGCTGAAGGAACAGAAGTGGGTATCCGTCCTCCAGCCGTAGCAGTAACCCTGCCCGAAGACTCCAACTCCAAACTCTGGGGTAGAGTTGAAGGAGGAACTGTAACGGGGTGTGGACCAACAGTCGTCTGCTGAGACGGACTGTGTAGCATTTGGGCCAGTACCTGTGACTTGAGCAATCTACTGACCACTCTCTCTAGGTCATGGTCTGACAACCTAGATGACCTTGAAGATCGGCTCCGATGGCTCCGCTCCGATAGAAGAGGGGAGGCCGGAGCCGAAAGTATTGGCTCCAAGGAAGGAGACCTCGACCTCTTCCTGGAATGGGTCATCGGAGCAGATATTATTGATCCTGTCGGCACCGATTTCTCGGAGCCGGCAGAACGCTTCGATGTATCGGCTCCAGCCGGAGCCGATACAGCCACCAGAGTAACGGTGTCGGAGCCGATCGGAGCCGACACCGATGCCTGTGCCACATGGGTGTCGGAGCCGATCGGAGCCGACACCGATGCCCGTGCCACGTGGGTGTCGGAGCCGGTCGGAACCGACCCCACAGTGGTCAGCAGATTCGGCACCGATAGCCATCGGCGAAGGCTTAGTAGATCCAGAATCGCTCCAGCCGAGCCGATCTCGACTCTATACGGTCGGAGCCGAGGCCACAGGCTTAGGAACAGAAGCCTGGGTCTTGGCAGATTTTGTTGATTTTGTGGGCCGACTTAGCCGGAGAGCCCTCCGCTTAAGAAGACCCCTCAGAATCAACTTATTCTTCTCTCCTGCAGGACTCTCTGGCTGAAGGAGTGACAAATAGCACAGGAGTCCTGCAGGTGAAGAGGGCCTAAACAGTACAGGCAAGAAGTGTGACCGTCTGTCAGAGACATCTTCTGACAGCACGAGTCACACTTCTTAAAACCTGAAACCCTCTCTTTAGACATGGTGCCCAAAAAACACACACACACCAGTCCAATTAAATTAAATTAATCCCAAAAGGGGATTTAGTAAAATAAACCAACACACACACCCTAACAGGGGGGGGGATGGGAAAGGGAAATTAACTGACTAAAAAAAAATTTAAAAGAGACAGGGATTTCTGTCAGAAAATTTAAGTTTAAAGTTAAACTATCAAAAATAAAAGGTTTTTAAGTAAAAAGGGGCTTAAATGTCACAAAAGTGAATTACTTACCAGGAGCTGGTAAAGAGAAGACCTCCCAAGCGAAGCGGCAAACGAGATCTGGGTACTTCCTGCCTTGCCATCATGGGATATGGGGCTGCCTCGAGCTGGTAAAAGGAGTTCTCGAGCTAAAGCAAGTGCCGAGTCGGAGCCGAGGGATCGGCTCCGAACCCATCAAGCAAGAATGAAGGCGAGATTGACAACTTAACATCTCCAATTTGGACCTGCTTACTCAGATCACAGAGTGTAACAAAGGATTGCCTCTAACCCTTATTGAGATGATTCTCATCTAGTCCCAATTTCCTACACATCAAGGAAACCAGGGGCATTATTCATAACAGACCCAAACGGGCGTAAGTTAAACAGAAGGTCAAACGGACAACAAAGTCCTGTAACAGACCAATGACAATTAGAAAGTGCAACCTATTAACAATAAAGGTAGTCCTTCACACTGCAGCCAGATAATAATAATAATAATAATAATAATAATAATAATAACATACAAAGTTCTCCATCAACTGATGTCAATCAGGAGTCAATGCATATAATGCTTGTTAAAGGTTGTCAAAACAAGCAATAATTCAAAAAGCAAAAGCAGTATGAACAGTACAAAAATCCTCTCAAGGCTAAAGGAAACAAAACAAAAGAAACTATGCATGTACACACCATATACAGTACGGGCCTATCAAAACTACGCATGAAAGTGTCCAACAAAAATGTAGCCAATGTAACAATATATGCAGGTAAATAAATGGTTCAAGCAAAAAGCATACATTTTAAATGCTGAACAAGAGTAACAATTTACACATTTAAAACGGCACTTGGTTCTACAGTTCCACTACTTTAGAAGATGCTCATTCTTATAATTTACATATAAACTACATAGAAGTACCAGAGTAAAGGATCTGCTCCAAGGGACAACAGCGGCTAAGCAAAGAAGTGCAAGTTCTTTTTGCAGACAGCTAAGTCAAGGCAACTACCCATATGATTTACAACCACTTCTGTGATGTTTCAAAGTTCTGAACTTACTAGAAAGGAAATACATCCAGAAGTGGCTACAGTGACCCAACACTCCCAGAGCAGTTGTGTAAAATTTTATCATAACCATGGATATCCTTCTCTTCTACATTGCAGTGTTCTTTACATATGGGTAGCATTCCACTATTCAACTGGATGTCCTGTTTGTATACAAAAGCTTCAAATTATAGCTTGTACGTGGGACATTGCACAGTTTCTTATATAATCATCCATAAAAGGGACGTCTGCATGTACAATAATCAGAATGAAGTAGCACCATGAGGAAAACTCCAAAGGGAGACCAAGGAGACGGTCATCCAAAGAATGAGCAAGATGTAGGGGGAAGGCAGGTGGGATAGAATACAGCAACATAGAAAAGAACATCTACAGTTATAGTAAGATTTTACATAACTATTCTATGTCACAGTATTATTTACATATGGGAGAGTGCCAAAGCTGAAAGGGAACCCAGGGAGGGGGAAGGAACATAGAGATATCGAGCAGAAACATTTTTCAGGAATCCATGCAGGATTGCTCTGGCAAACCCTGCTCTGGCCCTAGAGACATTATCCAACTTGTAATGTTTTGTGAAGGTATGAAAAGAAGACCAAGTGGCAGCTTCCAAAATGGATTGAGTATCCAACCCCTTGAAGAAAGATGCTGAGGATGCAATAGATCTACTGGAATGGGCTTTAACAGAAGAGGTATGAAAATGACAGCAAAACATAATGGCCTTAGTTTGCTTAGAAACAGGCAAACCCAGAGCCCTGGGATGGAAGGCCATGGTCTCTCTTGACAAAACTAAGACTAAGACGTCTCTGCACATCTAGGGAATGCAAAATTCTTTCAGTAGGAGGATTGTGGAGATGTGGGGAGAAAGTAGGCAACTGAATGGCTTGATTTAAGGAAAGATCATTAGTTCTCAAAGAAACTCTGTCCGTATAGAAAACTAGGAATGGTGGTGAAGCCATTAATGCCTGAATCTCAGAAACCCTCCTGGCAGCGGTAATAGCCATCAAAAGTACTGTTTTCAAAGTACAAATCTTTAAAGAAACAGAGGCTGCTGTTTCAAAAGGGGCCAGAGTCAACATTTTCAGGGCAAAATTAAGAACACAAGGAGGAGGAACTGGTTTCCTGGGAGGACTCATGTGTAGGACGCCTTTCAAGAAAAGCTTAACCTCCAGCCTGGAAGCCAATGGAGGAGAAAAGGGCAGACAAGGCAGAACAGTACACCTAAACAGAGCAAGAAAGATCACTGTTAAGCAACTCACACATGTAAGATAACACCAAAGGAATATCTGCTAAAAGGGGGTCCTTTTTTCTTTTTTTGCAACAGATAGAAAATCTTGTCCACTTTGAAATATAAGACTTCCTAGTATTGGGTTTCCTAGCCTCCTGCAAAACCCAAAACATGTTGTTAGAAAAAAGGTGCCTAAAAGGAATCAAAAGTTAATTACCCATGAGGTCAGTTGAAAAGTTGACAGATGTGGGTAACTTAGACATCCCTTGTCCTGAGTGAGTAGATCCATCCGGTGAGGTAACTTGTAGTGATGGACCTTGGCTAAATGCAGAAGAGGGAACCAATGTTGTCTTGGCCAAAAGGCAGTCACTAACAAGATTTCTGGTTTCACCTTATGAGAGCAGGAGCTTTCTCTGAATGAAGAAATGCAATCATAAAATCTGTCCTGAACCTGCATCCCAGAAAAATAAGATCCTGACTGGGTGATGCAGCAGACTTTTTGTGATTGATTGTGAACCCAAAGTCTTGCAGAAAAGGAATAGCTATATTCAGGTGTTGAAGCAGAAAACCTGGAGAGCTGGCCAGAAAAAGCAGGTTGTCCAGGTAAGGGTAAACTTGAAGACCTTTTAAACTTAGGAAAGCAATGGCTGGAGCAAGACACTTTGTGAAGACCCTTGGAGCAGTGGAAAGACCAAAAGGCAAGGCAGAGAACCGAACGTGCCAAGTACCCACAGAGAAACATCAACTTCCCAAAGAGAAGATGAATAGGAATATAAAGATAAGCATCCTTGAGATCCAGCGAAGCTAAGAATGCCTGAGGAAGAACCAGAGGGAGAAGAGACTGTAGGGATAGCATCCTGAATGAAGGCACCACCAGGAAGGTATTCAACTTGTAAAAGGTCCAAAATATGTCTCCAAGGACCGTCTTTCCTTCGAACCAGGAATATCCTGGAATAAAATCCCCTTCCCTGCTGACTTCAAGAGACAGGTTGAATGGTGCCCTGGAGAGAAAGTGGAGTTAGCAACTGAGGAAGCCGATGCAGTTGATCTGAGGGAGGTTGAGGAATCCCCTGAAAGGGGGGAATGAGACTTCAAGTCATGAGGTAACAGTTTTGAATAATGGGCATCACCCAAGAATCCTGAGCGATCTCCTACCATGCTGAAAGGGAAAAAGAAAGACAGACAGAGGAGAGTATGACTTGTAAGTGGGAGCTGGATGTCACAGAGAGCCTTGTCTGGACTAAAAGGGCTGCTGGGGAGATGGAGCAGAAGTCACGGCTTTAGGCAGATGAGGTCTCCTAGCAGATTTATATGGCCTAGAACCACAGAAGTAGAGGATGACCTAGAAGGTTTCCTAATAAAAGGGGTTTTAGCAGGGAAGTGCCTATGAAATTTAGGAACCGGAGAAACTAATTGGTGCTTTAAAACCTGCAGCTGCTTACCTTTTTCCTTCACAATGTTAAAAAGTTCTGCAGCAGCCTTATCAAAAAGAGCAGAGTTGTCCAAGGGAGCATCAAGCAATTCTGCCTTGATGTCATCTGGGAGAGCCTGAAGACACAGGCAAGAACATCTCCTAAGAACAGAAGCAGAAGCTGCAGCTCTAGAAGAAGCTTCTACAGCACTGTAGCTGCATTTAATGGAATGCCTAGTGACCTGTGAAGATGCAGCCAAGAGAGAAAGAGATAAGGACTTAGCTTCTGAGTCAGGACGCTGGGAAAGGGCCTGAGAAGCTTGAGAGAGAATACCTAGGCATGTGAATCTGGTATTTAATATCTCAGACTACCAGGGTGAAGAGGTGTAAATCTTCTTTCCTAATCTTTCTAAAAGTTTGCTTTTTTTGAGGGAAGCAGCTCTGTGAAAGGAACCAGAGAGGATTAATCTGAGGTAAAAGAAACCACAGCAAGATCTGCTGAAGGACACAAATAAAAAAATTTGCAATCCTCAGGGACCTTATAGAAATGGTCAGGTCTTTCAGGAGCTGGTGCCTGTGAATCTGGGGTCTTGGAAGTTGATGCAAAGGTATCTAGGAAAGTAGACAGTACTGAAGGGACAACTGCAGGTGCAGGGGCCTCCACCTGAATTCGTAGTATGTCTTTTGTTCCTCTGAAAGTTGGGAAGAATCCCACTTAAAGAATTCCCTCATCTTACTGTTTCCCCAAATGAGAGAGTGCTTCCATTGGTGAACCTCCCCCACTGGACTCTTCCTCTGGAGATGCATATTCCATGGAGGAATGACTCCGAGTTGAGTAAGCTAAAAAGTCTTCATCTGAGGAAGACCCCTCAGAATCAGAGTCCTGAGCTGGAAGGGTGGAGAAAGACTCCTGGGAACCCGACAGGAGCACTAAGGAAGAGAAGACAGGGAGAGAAATAGGAGAGGCCAAAGTCACAGGCCTGAGGGCCATCAAGGCCTTAAGATCTTACGAGAAAACCTCCCAGTCCGATGTAGGAGTACTAGCCACTGTGGAATGCTTAGTTTGTTTCTTTTTGGCAGGTTTTTCTAGGGCAGGAGGAAGGACAGACTTAAGCCCAACAGCCACAGCTTCCTTTTGCACTGGGAGTGGAACAAGTAGCCATGGTTCCACCAAATCGTCCGAACTGGACATCTACACAACCTCGGACATGCTCAGATCCACACTCCTAGCAGCTTCCATTGCAGTTTCCACCGGAAAGACAGACCCTACCTCCAACCGTACCACTAGGCTTTCTTCAACCTCTAGGGGTACGTCAGAGAGAGAAGGCGCAGCCGAAAAGGACCTGGCCCTAGCTTTTCCTACCTTCCTCTTCAAGGATGGCTCGGAAGAACTAGCAGAACCCTCCATCGATTCCCTAGCCAAACACTTAAGCCTTTGGTTTTCTAGATATAGGTTTAATGCAAATGGACGACTACGTAAAGTTTTATGCATACAACATATTATAAACATAACAGATGAACATTAATAAAAGTACATCAGCAGGAATAACTTTCACAATACACAATTAACTGAACAAATAAATAAATAAATAAATAAATTAGATGAATGAATATAGTTCTGCCTGCACAGAACCAAATAAAACAAATGCAGTGGCAGCTACCCAGACTTAGGGATGACAAATTAAAATGTTTTTTTAGCTGCTTGTTTTCTGCACTGTAGCCATCTTCTTTAAGAAAGTCTTTGATGGTTTAATTTCTTGTACGTTCTGTAGTTTCTGCACTTTGGGCTCACTGTTGTAAGATTTACACAAAAGTTAGGTCTGCACTCTAGGAGTAGTAGAGATTAGCCTGGTCTGTACTAAGCTTGAGAATCAGAGAGGAAAGCTTGAAGTGTGATTGGCCAGTGGGCCATTTTGTCTCTTTAGTTAGCTTCCCTGCCTGTATAAAGTCATTGCATTTTGTGCGAAGCTGCTAATCACACAGCGACAGTAAGCAATGCTCTGCAGAGACGCAGGAACTCTTATGAGTATATTTTATAGGGAAACTGTGATTCAAAGCACCCAAATACATAGTTGCTCAACAATTAACAGATTTGTGCAAAGAGGAACACTGCTCAGAGAGATTAGATTAACATTTCACTTCTTCCTCAACTAGCACTTAAGCAAACATGTTCTACCTCAACCTCACAGTAGTTACATAGAGGAACACAGAATCCCTTGGTACCTCTCCCATTGTAGCCCACTACATAAATACCATATATCTGCACATTCCTACTGCTTCTGCAGCCAGCTTAGTAGAAATAGGAATCTTGAGACACTGTAGAAATTGTCTCATGGTTTTCTACCCACTACTAAATTTTCCAAACAATATGATACAGTATGTGAGAGATGCACATATACACGGTCAATGAAGGCAAAGCTCTCACATACAGCCACTGCAATTAAACAGGTTGTCAGAAATGCACACTACACAATTCCTGACACACACAATACAGGACAAACAAAGAACCACATATGCAGAGGCTCTTAAAAGTAAATTACAATAAGTACCCTCACCATCCTGCAAAACGCACTACACTCACCATGACACATTCAGCCTCAACTCACAGTCTCTCAATGTTTAAAACCATAAGGCAGACCACCACACAATCCAACATCATGAGCCATGATGTGTCTCACAATGCACTACCCCTATGTCCCCACTCACTAAGCTATGCAAGCAGAGTGTTATAGCTAGCTGCCTGTCAAGGGCAAAGATCCACCAAATTGTTCATGCATTTGGGTTGTTAAACCACAAATACCAGTATGACTCAGTCATAATCCATGTGGGAGTAAATAATCTGAAGCATAGATCCCTGGACTATATGAAGAGGCATGATACAGTTCTTGGACTATGGGTCCAGGCCACTATGAGCCTAGTATTGGGCAATATTCTACCATCTCCAAGGATGATGCCACAATATGAACAAAAGATAACAGACTATTAATTGGCTTAGTTTCTGGTGTCATTCAAAAGGGGTACTATACATATTTATCAGCCTGGGTGGATATGGTTAGCAGACCATGCTGCTTCACCAGGAACGTGCTACACAACTGTGTCCTCCAGGCTTTTAAATAGTGGCTAAAACCTTATCCACCCCCGCAGTGCCATTTTTAGGCATTGCCAACCTGATAAACCATTCAACATAGCGGAACCAACCCAAGATAATCTAAAGGTGACACTGCCCAATCTCAGAATTCTAAAAACAAACAAACAAAAAGAAAAACCTTCACTCCCTGCGAGCTTTCCTCACCCTGGAGAACACAGACATCTGTGTGATTACACAGATACGATTTAAAGTCACAGAGGGCAAGGCAGCAGTGCAGGGCTATAATGCCTACCAAACATTTAGACCAGCTGCTGCACTGTTAGGGACAAAAGATAAAGATGTCTCAATTTACATTAAAAAGCAAAACACATTTCAAAGCTGGTCAAACAGTATGACACACTTGAGAATCTTCACTTACAACTCACAATAACCAAAGACCCATACCACATCCTTGCCAGCTACAGTGCGTCTTCTATGATCTAAGAAACCCATACAACTTACTTAAACCCACTCAAGTCACTCTCCATTCAATCCAATATCATACTCATGAGGGACTTCAACTGCCCCATTCTAAAATGGGAATCATACAGAATCACACACAACCTCTAACATGCAGGCCTAAATATTCTTGGACTGTCTACATGAAGATCTTGCACCAGTTAGTCTGTACATCCACTAGGGATGCCAACATCCTCAACCTAGTGCTCACCAACATGGAGGAACATCACAGGCCCAACAGTGTAATGGACACTCCAGCTGCTGCATGTACCTGGTCAGGCATATACCAAAGGTGTCATTACTGATGGGTCTAATGAGAGCACAGTACCATGGTATAAGGACCTCTCTGGACTTAGACGCCATGCCCTTACTTACAAGTCAAGTAGCATACAAGGATTTTTTTACTACCACGGACACGTTGGTTGAAGACTTGGTAACTGTCTACAAGATTTCCCAAATCCATGACTAGTGAATTAACTTCTAGGGGTGTTTTACTGATGTAGTAATTACAGTACCTTTTTGAATGTCGGCCACCCCAGGTAACGCATTTCTTGGCATTGAGCTTTAAGCCATGGCCTGGCACCAAACGTTTGTCTGCGTTCGACCTTCCTACAGGGCATTATCTTGGGGGGATTCCATGACTGCTCCTAGTTTGTAATCATCTGCAAATCTGGTCAGCCAGTGGTCTTTGAGATTGGCTTTGACCTCTGAAAAGTAGATACCAAAGAGAAGCGGGCCCAGCACAACGCTCTGAGGGTCTCCACTGGTGACCAGCCTCTTTGTGGAGGTAGCTTCACTGACCCTAACCTCTCGAGTCCCATTTGTGAGCCAGCTAGTTATTTAGTGTATTATAAAGGGGGGGTTTATGCCTAGTTCCATAAGTGAAATATTATATCAAATACTTTAGCCAGATTAAGCAGTATGCAACACCTTTACCCTCATTCATTGCCATAGTGACCTTTACAAAGAAGTCCACCAAGTTCAGTAAGCATTACCTTCCTTTGACAAAACCAAACTGGGATTGATCCTGTGTCTGGAGGTCTATGTCCTTCTTGACATTTTCCATAATTCATTTTATGGCTTTGCAAATAAGGCCAGTCAGACTAATGCTTCTGTAGTTTCCAGAATCTGTTGAAGGTCCCCCCTTACAAAGGGGGATGTCTCACAGTCCTCCATTCTTGTAGTACAAAGCCTGTTTTAAGACTACTGTAAAACAGTGACTCCAGGGGTCCTGATAAATCATATTTTAGGCTGTTCAGGAGTCATCCAGGTATGTTATTGGAGTCCATTGAGGCTGTGTTCTTAGCTTTAGCTAGTGCAACTACTATATGCTCCCTAGTTAAAGTTTGAAAGGGCTATGTTTAAGGGCATTTCATAAAAGATGACTGGGGTGAGAGAAGCAAAGTTGGAACTGAATGTTTCCACTAACAGATTCACTATAAATCGCCAAGCTTGGTGAATGTGGCACCATTAGCCAACGGTTGAGCACATTGCTGTGTACTGTCTTTGAAGTTGTTGGCATAGCTGAAGGTGGCCTTATGGTTATCTTTCACCTAGGAAGACCTATCAACTCAAAGCTGGCTTTGTTGTACCTAATTAGCTCTCTTAATTGCCTGTTTAGTTTAATGAGAGAGAGTTTTTATCTTTAAGGGAATTACCCTTCTTGGTTTTTGCTATAATTTTTTCCTTTTGTTGTGTATCTTGTTAAATCTGGAATGCCACTAAGTAGTTTGTTTCTGGGACTAGTTCTGGGCTCACTTTGGATAGGTACAGCAGCCTCTATGCAGCCACTGACATTGCTGTCAAACTCTACATCCATTCGGCATAAGCTGCTGTGTTCTCCGGGGTTGGAGAAACAATGAATTTTTACAAACCATCATTTAAAGGTAGTATGCCATGGAATAGTTCCTAACTGTTACTGTTTTTACTGGGGTTACACTGTTTATTTTAATTTTGAAAGAGATGGGGGGTGCAGTGCTCTCCCAGATTTATGGAGTACAAAGTCCAGTATGTTAGAGCCTCTAGTGGGCGTTTTCACTATTTGTTCAAGGGTGTTTGTATTTATGAAGACCAGGAACACCTGTGCCTGTAGATTTGAGGCTGTGTAGGATTCACAGTCTATAGATGGGTAATTAATGCCTCCCATGAGTAGGGTGATAGGTCGGATGGTAAATGTGGTCAGTAGGTTCAAGTATGCATTCTGAGCTTCTTGGTGCATGAAGGATGACCTATAGCTGGCTTGGATATAGTACATGATTTTGTCTCTGGTGATTTGGACGTGGAGGAACTCGAGCAAATCATCCTGTTTGACCGACATACAGGCAAGTAGGATGCAGAATTCTACAAACAGAATATTAAACAGAATGCAGCACTGTGACTTGGGATGTGCGTTTGCTTTTGCCATGCACAGAAGCACACATGTCCAGTGCAGATCACAGCTTTTAAATCATCAAATGCAGTATTCTCCATATAGCACACATTAAAATCAATATTAGATCCAAGTAAGTGGCAAGAAAGAAATGGATCTTGGGGATTGGCCACATCTTTCTACACCATGGCATGCATGAGCAGGAGACATGTACAACAGTGGAAGGCTGCAGAATGAAAGAAGTGCCCAAAGGTGAAGTCATTAACAAGAATTAGAGAACAGGTGACCTGTAGATCACATGCTGATTGGAGAATGTTCTCCAGCAGGGTGTTAATATACAGATAATGTCCACTGGAAAAAAAAGAGTCCACCGCTTCACGGCAGCATATCAAACTGCCGTGGAGCTTGGACTGAAAGTAAGCTAAAGTATGCCCTTATTTTATGCTTGTTAAGCAGCACTTTTGCTGATTAGTGTGTGTAAAATAAAAAAAGAAAGAAAAGTTTAAAATAAAAACTGTGTATGTGTTTATGTCTGTGTGTAATGGTGCACGTGTGTAGGAGTGAAAGAAAGAAACCGTGAGCGAGCTATTTCACACTCGCTAAAGCAGCGCATGCGCAGACTAGCAAAGTACAATGTACAATTAGGGATTTAGAAGCAATCAGAAATTATGCTACAGACTGTCAACACAAAGACAGAGACCTTAAACATATTTCTGTACATCAAGAAAGCAAGTAGGACATCGCTATGCATATGGTAAGACTTACTTTTCTGCAGTACTATGTTTAACAATACTAAGAACAGCTTACTAAGCTGCAACACATTTTCTTGAATAAAACAGAAAAAGCAAGAAGTGTGTTATTAGTATTTACTTTTAGTCAAGAAAATGTTAAGAAAAACTACCTAGTTTTAGGACAGGATTCATAGGAGATTACTAGGCTACTGGCCCTAGAGCCTTTATAAGCCTAGTCATATTAATCCCAAGTATCCTCATTTGTTATTTTTTGGGTAGTTTGCAGAACGAATTTATGAACAGAGTGGGTCTGTGATAAACATCAGCTACCCCTGTCCATGAGGGACATGGCTGCCACCCCAGGATCAAAGCTGCGGTCTCCCATCCAACTTTCCAGGTTGCATTTGAATAGAGTCAGGGAGGAGCTCTTTTTACATGAATAGGGAGTCTATTCCAAAGAAGCGGCAGTCTCTTGGAGACATACCTGTCTCTCCAGCATGATCTGTTAATGCCACAAGCTAGGTTGAGATCCCTAGAACAAGCAACTCTTTAAGCCATTTGACTTGCAGATGTGCAGCATTTTCACCCAAACAAGAGAGACCTTAGAGGCATAAATGCACGCAAACTCCACAGCCCACCACACCACACATAGTCCACATGCCCATGTCTCAGCCACTAAGGCCTAAACATAAACCCAACATATTAGTCATAGGAGACTCCATTGTGAGATGCACAGATGTGCCCCTCACCAAGTTGGTTAAGGAGAAAGTCACGGTTAGTGGTTTGTTGGGTGCCAGAATCTGCCATATTAACAATGCAGTCAACTCTCTCAACAGATACTGTTATGACTCTGTCATAGTTCATGTTGGAGTGAATGACTTTAGATGTACCTCCCTGGACTACATGAAAAGAGACATGATCGAGCTTGCTGAGTATGTGTCCCAGGCAGGTATGTTCCTAGCCTTAAGCAGCATTCTACCATCACCCACAATGATGCCTCAATACAAACAGAAAATGACTGACTTTAGCAATTGGCTTAGTTTCTGGGGTCAGTCCACGGGGATCCAGTATCTGACAGCCTGGGATGACATGACTGATAAACCATGATGCTTTGCCAGAGATTGCCTGCATCTTTCTCCCTTGGGCTTCAGGCTCCTGGCAAAGGCTCTTGCCTCCCCCATAGTGCCTTTTTTAGGCAATGCCATGAGGGCAAAACTACCAACATAAAAATTTCATCAAAATGTACATTAAAAAGGTCATGCTGCTAAACGCTAGGAGTCTAAACAGGACACTGCACTCTTTGCAAGCATTCTTAATCCTGGAAGAAGTTGACATTTGTGCAGTCACAGAAACCTGTTCAAAGATGTGGAGAGCACCTCAGCCATACCAGGTTATTCATCTCATCATTCATTCACTCAGACCCCTAACCGTGGGCAGCAAAACAAAAGTTGGTGGAGTTGCAATATATACAAAAAAGACACACACCTCTAGGCTGGTCAAACAGTATGATGCACAGGAAACACTCCAGGTTCAGTTAATTGACCAGACCCCTATTCAAATCACACCTCTAAGCTGGTCAAACAGTATGATGCACAGGAAACACTCCAGGTTCAGTTAATTGACCAGACCCCTATAAAAATCATAGCTAGCTATAGGCCCTCCAACTCTGACTCAAGATGCCCACTCCATCTATCTGGACCTCTTAGAATCTATCAAGATTCAACCTCTTACCCTGATCCAACTATCCAACCATAGACGAAGAAATTCTCATGCCAAAACACAAATGCCCAGAGATTCTTTGATTTTGTCAATGCAAATCCCTTGGACCAGTTGGTTGACATCCCCACAAGACGTGAAAATATCTTGGACTTGGTATTAACTACTGCTTCCCTAGTCATTATTTGCTGTGTTTTTCTTTTAGAATACTTGGTTTATGCAGAGTTTAAGGTTGAGTAATTGTAAATATCTGACCTGATGTAATTAATAAGCACTGCTAACAAAGCTGTACTCTCTTAGATATTCTCTGACTGGTATATGAATATTAAACTACAGTGCCGGATAGTTCACAATTGTGTGTGTGTGTGTGTGTGTGTGTGTGTGTGTGTGTGTGTGTGTGTGTGTGTGTGTGTGTGTGTGTGTGTGATATGCTGTATACACTTTTCTCATTTGTGGGGTCTCTTGCCTCCTTTTTTGCATTCCCTCTGCCTGCCTCTACCCTCCTCCGGTACCTATCCCTCTTTAAAAGGATAACTTCCTTGTCTCTCTTTTTCTCTGCAGTCCCCCACCCTATTTTGGGCTTTTCCACTGTGCCTTCAATCAAACCCATTGTGCCTTCAAGCACACACAGCTGCTATACTGAAAAGGGCATAACACCGTAAACAGGACATTCCACTGTAAAACTCCAGGGCTTGTTTTTTGACCTACAGTCAGCGTAGGTGTATGCTTACAGCTTTGCTTAAACAATACAAGCTAGCCTTCTTTGTTATCCTTAAAAAGGTGTGCACACTACAGGACGTATGTCCCCTCCATGCCCCCCCCACTTTAAGTGTTAACATTCTGAACACCAACGATTCTGCTTTCTAATAAATCCTGAGCAAACTAATAAACATACCTGTGTAAGTTATAAATAAATATAGCTGCAGAATTGGCACTACCTACCATCTTTTGCAGTACGATCTAGCTCCCTCAGACACTAGTGTTTAGGTGACTCAGTATGTAGTACGATTAGTGGGAAACCCTGTTTTAAGAAGTTATTACATAAGGCCTCGCTAGGTAGTTCCCTCACCATCTTGTTCATACCTGGCTTAGTTGGCTGCCATCTGATTATTTTTTGCGTGCATGCAACTGGTCGGCAGGGTGGATATTCAAACTCCAAATCGCCCTTCACTCAGGCTCACTCTCCTACCCCCCATTCCCACCCACCCCCACTTAAAGTACATTTATTCTCTCCTCACCACTCCCACGTCCTCCTCTTACCACTCCCTCTTCCTCCTACACTCATCAATCACTAACACAGGCCACTATCTTCCCACCTACATATCCACTTATCTATTTTTTCCTTCTCCCTCACACTAACTCCCAATCACATCTCTCCAAAATTCAACTCCCATAATGTCTTCCCTGGCAACAACCCTGACCATGCATACTCCCTTTCTCCATAGCTAAGTTACTACTCACTAACCTCACAGCACTAGGCCCTCACTCCCTAACCTCTACACTCAACCCAACACTCCCACAATCAAATTCCAAAGGACACTCCTACTCTCACATCTATCCTAGCCTTTACCCTCATTCTCCTCCCCTATGCAGTAAACCCCTAGTACTCACTAACTATTCTTTATCCTACAAACACAATAGTCTAATACAGCTTCCTACCCTCTTTCTCTCCATGCTAAAAAATTAAATTTACAAATTTATTTTCTTCTTCTCCTACCTTATACCTTCAGGAGACATTCCCCCTAACCCAGATCCCTCCGTCTATAAAAACATCCATATAGCCACCTTTAACTTTCAAAGTATCTGCTACAAAACCTCCAAACTTTCATGCCTGGTAACTCTAAACAGAACTTGTGCCCTAGCTGCTGCTGAAACCAAACATCCAAAACTCTGAATTCCTTCCTCCTAATTTCAATGTAATCAGGATCGACAGAAAATACAAAAAAGGAGGCGGTGTCACCTTAATTTACCTTAATACCCTTAACATATCCGCCTTTCCTAATTCTATTCCTAAATTACAATCATTTATAGTCCACCTGGAAATAATATCCCAGTTCCAGAAGACATTCTTTCCTGGATCTCCCATACAATAAAAAAATGAAATCATTATATTAGGTGACATAAATATTGACTGGGCAGCTACTTCCACTATCCTATCCCCCAATAGCATTAACCTAATCCACTTTACACAACTAATGACTTCTACTTCAAGAAATAACTTCAAAAATAACAAAGGCTCATTTCTAGACTGGATCCTGGTCACTAACCCCTCCAAGTATCCAGCTGCTGGCACCCTTCCAAATTCCTTTAGTGACCACTTCCCAGCCTACACTATTCGTACAGTGCCGTTTTGTACCTACCATAAATGTAGATGTTCGAGTGTATACACTGCTGCAGTCATTACACTTGGGTTATCCTGCCGTCAGGTCGTTCCCCAGTCGGCCTGAGTTCCAAAGTCTTGGTACGGCGTCTGTTGCTGTCGCCTCCTCCCTGACATCAGTGCGACAGGGGTATACAAGATGCAGCTGACACCATTTTCTTCAGTTTTTCTTGCCGCGCGATGCCCAAAGCAAAAGCAGTTTGCAAGTGCCGGTCGGCCGTCTCCTGAGATTTTCATTCTGAATCCAGAACCAAAGTCTTCTACAAAGCTAAGTACCCCGTTGGGGAAACTTTTTCTTGCCTCAGACCGATGTCAGTAAAAGTTAATAACTGTATTTCTTGTGGGAAGCAAATACCTCATGAGGATTTCCATTCCTATTGTATCCCATGCCTAGGCCCTGACCACGACATCACTGGTTGTTGGTTTTGCGCTAGGTTTAATAAGCGCACTATTAAACTCTAACACGATGAACATCTGCACATCTCTCTTAAAAGCCCATAATATTAGAGTCATACAAAATTTATCAAAATTTTGCCCCCACAGATACAATACTATCCTTAAGTCACAACTGGAGCGCTCTCAAAACCTTACCACTAGAGGACACCCTTCTTTATTTCAATACCTCCTTCTCCACAACCTGGCACCCACTAGCTCCATTAGAATCAAATCCAATCATGTCCCTTGGCTTTCTAAAACTACAAAAGAAATAAAGCGAAATAGGGACAATGCCTGGAAGCTTTGGCTTAATTCAGATAACCCCTCCAAACTTATCAATTACAAACAATTTTGCAACCTCTCTAAAAAACTTAATCCACAAAGACAAACACTTTCTGGAACTTAGAATTAAATAGGACAAATAACCTCAAACTCTTCTGGTCTTCTATCAATAATCAGCTGAACCCTGGCACTAAAACCAACCCTTATCCTTTCCCTAACATGTCACCTGACCTTATCGCCTCCAACTAACTCAGATTTCATTGATACAGTAGCTAATCTTATAGCTTCCTTTCCTCCCCTCTGCCTAGCAATCACCACCTCAATTCTCCATCCTCTTCAACAATAAAACATCCCTAAGTACACCTAAACAAAACTGGAAAAAACATCCTTCTCAAAGTGAATTTAATCTTTCCCCTATTCCCACTTCCTGTATAAAACAACTCTTGTTAAAGTTCCAACTCAGCTGACAACATTCCTGACAAATTCCTGAAGATTGCCTCTGACACAGTAGCTAATCCTATCAACATTCTAATCAACAGATTAGATCCAAGAATCTTATGTTCCCTCCTTATGGAAAAAAACATTATCCTACCCCCTCAATAAAGGGGGCCCTTCCTCCGACATCTCTAACTTCCAACCTATCACTCTTCTTTCCTCTATATATAAAAATCTCAAAAAATGTATCCAAAAACTAGTCCTCCACTACATGTTATTCATCCTCGCCACAGCCCAACATGGATCCCATCCTGGGCACAGTACCTCTCTACTGCACTCATATCCTTCTTAGATACCATTAACAAAATCCGTGACTCTGGCCATATAGCATCTGCTCTCTTTCTAGCTCTATCTAAGGCATTTGATACTATATCCCATTCTATCCTTCTTTCTCAACTTTCTTCCCTTGGGCTGTCTTCTCCATCTCTTAACTGGTTTGAAAGCTCTCTCTCTAATAGACAACATGCCATCAAATAACAGCACTCTCTCTCTCCCTACCTCCACAACCCTACTGGCATCCCACAAGGTTCAATTCTTGGTCCCCTTCTATTTAACATTTTCATTAACAACTTACACCAAGCTTTACCACACTCCTCTCTAGTTGAACAAGCAGATGACTCTACCATAGTCTGCTCTGCACCCAACCCTGTCATCCTTCAACAAATGACCCAAACAGCTTTCTCTACTGTTGAATCTTGGCTCCATAAAATCACCTGTCCTTAAATGCCAAAAAAAAAAAAAAAAAAATAAAAAAACTTGTTGTTTACCCCCCCCCCACAAAAAAAAAACAATACCTCTATCAATGTTCAAGACTTTAACATTCTCTCATAGAATTCAATAAAAATTGAACTCTTAGCCAATACTAACCCCCCCCCCAGCTAAAGGCAAACAAAAATAATTCTCCAAAGCTGATTACAACCTCCTAAAGGAAGGTATAAAACAGCTTCACAGCCCCCTCGCCCTCCACAGGAACTGGCACATATGTCCAAACATACAGCAAAGTACTATATGAGCATTTATATAGCTGCATGGAATCAGGAATACCAGAGAGGACAAAATCATCCCCCTCCCCTGCCATAGGAACTGGCACATATGTCCAAACCTACAGCAAAGTACTATATGAGCATTTATAGAACTGCATGGAATCAGGAATACTAGAGAGGACGTAATCATACCCCTTAAGGAAGAGTAAACCTGTCTGGACATCTACAATAAACAAACTCTATAACAAAAGGAAAAAATTGCTGTCCAGAACCAAGAAGGAAAAGGTGCCCAATTGGAAGGAATTTCTTAGCCTGAACAAGCAAATAAGAACACTAGTGAAATCCTCCAAAGCAAAAGTGTCCAAACTGGCCACATCTACTAAAGACAATCATAAGGTCTTCTGTCCGCAATCTCAAGGGAAGCACCCAGATCTGCTCAGAACTGGTGGTCAAGGACACCACATACACAAACACTGTAGATACAGCCAACCTGCTGGCAGACCTGTTCAGTGAAAACTACATTGTCTCAATGCCCATATCAATCAAGTTGACAGGAGAAATGATGGGAAACTCACTATCCATTGTGGCAGGACTTTTCTGTATGTGGTAATTGGGAAGGAAGTAGGCTAGCTGGACTTGGTCACAAACAGCAAAAATGAATCAGTAAGTCAATTAAACAAAGTACAGTGCTGACTTAAAATATTAGTGCATGCCTTGTACCTCAGTGCAGGTGAACTACAGACCTTAGGCTAAAGGTGCCAACGCTGAGGAGCTCCATTAAACAGAGCAAACCCAAGAAAATGTGAGGCTTATATACAGGCAAATTTAAACATTTTTAACACAACTACCAATGTGAAAGCCCCAAACCGAGCCTTTCTTCAGCAGTTCCCAACTCAGATGGGTCCTGAGCTGCACACTTCTGCCACAAGGGTGCTGGAAGGCCCGCTTGATGCAAGATGGATGGTCAGAGCACAGTGATAACAGTCTATATTCAGCAGGTCAGAATCTAGCCTGTGCAATGTAAGGCAAAGAAATACAATTTCTAGATGGGAAGGAGGAAGGGAGAGTCAAAGGTCAACGTTAGAGTGTTTAGTAGTAAGCTATTAGATGACCTGCAGTAGTACCAACCTGCACAAACTAGCAGCTTTTCGAGCAGCTGTGAACAGTGGGAGACTATGGAGAGTGTTTCCTATACAGGATTTTAAACTGGAGAGGTTTTCGTATATGCAAGCACTGGGAACTGCGTTTGCACATAGACTTTTATACAAGCAGGATGAAAGACTTTTATAACCAAAACCATGAAACCAATCAAATAAAAACACAATAAGGTATCAACCTGTAGTTCCAGCCTTGGATGGGTTCAATTTAGCTCTCTGCTTCCACCAGAGTGTAAAAGGACCCTCCCAATGTAAAAAATAATGGCTTTGACTTCAACTGAAACAACAAATGCTTTACAACAGAAGTAAGAATTCCTGCAATATCAGGAATCCTTGGAAATAAGTTCACTAACCCTGAGAAATATTCACAACATAAAAAACTTTGAAAAAATTAGAAATATTTTGGCAGACTCGCTCTGAACAGCTTTTGATGCATAAAAGGAAGTTAGGAAATATCAGAATATTGTTAAAACAACCCAAGAGCAGTACAGTAACAAACAAATGGAGTTTCTTTAACAAGTGCAGACTGAAAAACAGTGATAATCAACCAAATAAAATGCAGCACAGAACTGTTCAATATCACTGAAAAAGAGCAAGTGCGAAAAATATACATGTATCACCTTTGTTAAGTCCAGATGATTTTAGAAACGATGGGAACATGAGCGAAATTCTTGGCTAGGCTTATAAGGGCCTCCAGGCCAATAGCCTAGTATCATCCTATGAACCTAGGTCTTGCAGTCACAGGTGTCCAAACCAGACAAAATGAAGCTCTGAATAAATGAGCTTATACATACAGTGCTACTTTTGCTACTATTCCTTCCTTCAGGCTACAATATAGGCCCTAGGATGAGCTAAGTACTTTCATATTAGTGGGTTAGTAGGTTACCAATAAGGAGTATTAATCCAGAATATTGTATATGTTTCGAGGACAGAAAAGCTCCAAAAAACAAAGACAGACAACAAATATAGAAAAACATAGATGTACATGAAAACAAATTGCACTACATAAGTGTAAGTTAACAAGCAGTTAATAAAAAATAGTTAAAATTAATCACATCATAGGAACAAAACTAACATAATACCACTGAAATCTTGATAACTGGGGGAAAATTAAGACAGAAAACAGCAAGCATGCCTAATGAAAGAGATTTGTCCACATACAGCTAACAGAGTGATTAACAATGAGAATTTTGAAGTACTGAAAATAAGTGACTAACAGTGAGCAGGCAATCAAGTATAACCTTGAAGAATAGGAGCAAACAGATGAACAGAATGGTTGGGTGTAACAAATATGTTTATATGTCTGAAAAAATACATAAACATGGGGAATGTTGGAGATGCAACAGAAAGGAGGTAGGAATGTGGTGACATATATTCCACAGATGTGAAGGTTTACAGGAGTTTAAAAAAAGGGGGTTTCATGTATGTTATTTCACAAATTACAGGGTAGAAGAAAATCAATGAAATGATGTTATTTGATTGGAACTCTAAATTCCCTTACCACGTCAGGGAATTGGTGCCTCTACCAATGGTAGTGAAAAAAGGTACAATTCCGAAAGAGAGGACAAGAGAAACAACTAAAATGGAAGAGATATACAAGATGGGGGGACAAGTAGAGAAAACAGAACTAAACAGAAGATCTTTTAATAAATCAGAGAATAAACTGAGGAATAAATTGAGTATTTGGTCTAAACTAAGGGAATAACCTAAGAGCACAGATATAGAGGCAACATCTAACTCAGGGAGGAAGAGACAAAAGTACAGCTGGTTAATTGGGTTAGGGGTAGAATAGTAGTTGCATAATTAAGGTAAGTTAAAGGTTGCTCTTGTTATTTGTTAATATAAAAAAATTAAGACTAATCTCTAACTCTGGACTGCCCCTGTTGTATAATTTTACTTTAAGCACCTGAGACACTCTATGTTTTAGATAGACTTCAAGTTGGGCCAGTCATCAGGGAATTTAAAATGTGCTCCATGCATGAGGTATGAACAAGTTGTAACAGGGTTGAGATTTTAATCATTTAAATAAAGTGTAATGGTACAGAAACAAAAAATACCAGTCAGCTTTACTCTTGATGTTTATGGAGAATGGACCTCTTCTTACAGGAATAAAATACAACAAAATATAATTTCTTGCAGAATAAAATACAACAAAATATAAATTCTTGCTGTGTCAGGGTGGAGGGGTCTTAAAATGAAAGGAAAATAAAATATGAAAAACCACTTCTAGTTCAATCTCCAGTATATTTGTATCCACCAGTGCTGCAAATATGCACTCAATGCAAGACAAGTCACTGGTATTAAACTCCGGATTTTGATGCACCTGTTTTCACTAGTCCAACTTCTCTCAGAAATGGTTCAAAGCCCACTAACTTAACAGTTGGCTTAATGATGAATCTGCCCCAGGGACTGGCTGAGATTCTTAACACAGCTTTCTGAAAATTAAGGTAGTAAAGCATTCTGCAAACAGAAATCACACCCTAATTAAGAATCTCTCCACTATAATGACATCACTTCTCCCAACCTATCAATCCAACCTCACAATACCACTCCCCTAACAAAATAATCAATACTAACCTTTACAGGCATCTAGTCTAAAATCTTACCAATACAAAGAAAATACCCAATTTCAGCATATCAAAAATACTCCAAATAAACCAATATTGTCCGATACTCTCCACTGATATTTCTGTTCTCCAACATGTTTTTGCAATAAAAAGGTACATTGTTTATAGGAATATCGCCTACTTCCTATATCCATTACAATTAGGGACTCAATATGCTGCCTTCCCAAACTGTTACCTCACATGCAAACGTCATTCAATTCTGCACCACAAAAATTCACCAATAGCAGCATAAAGGAAACAGAAGTCATATGCTAGACAGAACAAACTACAGGAATTGGAAGACAGGTGATGCTTAAAGGTGGGTCAGACAAATCAAATACAGTACAGTACTGGGGAAGGCAGTGGGGATTGGATACAGAGACTGCAAAAGGCTTGCATGTTTGGAAGCAAAAGCTAAGAGCTTAATTCTTGCAAGACATACCTGTAGGACATCGCAGACCACCACAGAGATTCTATGGGGAATCTAAACAAGGCTAGCATTAGAAATGGACCTGAGCCCGGGGCAGAAGTAAAAGGCTATAAAAAGATGATCAATCTGGGAAGAACCTGAATCAAAAAAGAAAAAGAAAAAAAACACAAAGAAACAATAGGTGTTTAAGGCAAGAGTAAACAAAAAAATCAGAAAGTATAATGAGAGGGAAGATGAAATCAACTGAAGGGTCTGTAGAAAAGCGAGAGAAAAAAAAAAAAAAAAAAAAAGAGAGAGAGAGACATGTGAGGCAAGACAAGACAAACTGGAAAAAATACCACAAACAGGAAAAATCAAGAGATGTGACAAAGGGTCAAAGACCATGACAGGTCCAACAACACAGTAGTTGGGGGAGTGGATAGGGTAAACTATGGATGTGGGCAAGAAAGTGACCAGGCAGCAAACATTCGGGAGAAAGGAGATTCAGTAAAAAAAAGTGGGATAAAATGACGATAAAAGGTGAAAGGTAAAGCTTGAGAGTAGAAAAGTACAGTTTTGTACCTACCATAAATGTAGATGTCCGAACTGGATAGCATCTGCAGTCATAACAAGTGGGTTGTCCTGTCGTCAGGCAGCCCTGCAGTCGGCCGGATTCCAAAGTCCGGGTCCGGCTTCGGCTGATGTCGCACTCCACCCGACGTCATCTCTGCTGGTCTTCGGGTATAAAAGCATCAGCCGACGCCATTTTCCTCAGTGTTTCTTGCCCCAGATGCCAGTAGCCCTCTTGCAGGGTAAAATTTGGATAGATGCCAATGTTTCCAAATAGATAGAGGTAAACACAACAATAAGCATATATGTACATATATACAAACAAATACACCATAAAAGACTCCCCCCCCAACAGCTAGCTATTAGGAGGGTAAACACCCTAGGAGTACCACAGAGGGAAGGAGGGAGGGTAATCCTGACTGCAGATGCTATCCAGTTCGACATCTACATTTATGGTAGGTACAAAACTGTACTATGTCCTTCATGGATGCATCTGCAGTCATAACAAGTGGGTAGAATACCATAGCCAACTAGGGAGGAGGATAAAGGTAGATTATGGTGTGTTTAAGATCCCTTGCAGTACAGCAGTGGCAAACCCTGCTCGGGATCTGGAATAAAGAGGCAAATTATAATGCTTGGCAAATGTATGCACGGAGGTCCAAGTAGCCGCCTCAATAATGTCTTTGGTTGCCACTCCTCGTAAGAAGGCTGTGGTAGTGGCTGTTGCCCTTGTAGAATGAGGTCTTATGTTCTGTGGAATTGGTTTTCCATGGAAGGAGTAACAGTATCGTATGCAATTTCCTATCCATTTGGAGATTGTCTGTTTGAAATAGCTTTTCCTTCCCTTCCTGTTGCATAGGCTACAAAAGTTGGTCAGTCTTTCTGCTATTTTTGTTCTGTCCAAGTAGTAGCGTAGCTGTCTATGTACATCCAAGGTATGCAGTATTCTTTCCCCTCTGTTTTGTGGGTTGGGAAAGAAGGAAGGTAGGTGGATTGCCTGGTTTAAAGATACTCTGGATACCACCTTGGGCATAAATGTAGGATTAGTCCTCAAGGACACTCTATCTTGGTGGAAGATTAGGAAGGGTTGCACTGCCATTAAGGCCTGTAGTTCTGAAACCCTCCTTGCTGAAGTAAATGCCAGTAGGAAAGCAGTTTTCCATGACAGGTGTTGTAGGTCTGCTGTTGCTGCTGGTTCAAAGGGTGCTAGTGTCAACTTTTCTAGCACAAAGTTTAAGTCCCAAGCTGGTAATGGTGGTTTCCTTGGAGGTTTTACATTCTTGATTCCTCTGAGGAACTGCCTGAGCAAAGGGTGCGAAAAACAGGAGGATCAAAGCTGTATTCTGCTGAAATAGCTGATGCATGTATCTTGATGGAGGAGTAGGACAGGCCTGAATGAAGAAGTTCGGCCAGATACTCCAGAATGTTAGGCATATCTATGTTTGACACATCTTTTCCTCTTTCGTACTCCAAATGACAAACCTTTTCCATTTTCCAGCATAGTTCTTTCTTGTTGAAGGTCTGCGTGCTTCAAGAATAATGTCTTTAACTCTTTGGGAAAGTTCTGGATTAGCTGCTGCTATGTGATGTTCCATGCAGTCAGTTGCAGCGTTTTTAGGTTTGGATGTATGATGCTGTAGTTGTTCTGAGTTAACATCAAAGGCATCATGGGTATTGGCCACATGTTGTTCCGAGACATGCTCTTCAGTAGTGGGTACCAGTGTTGTCTTGGCCAGTTTGGGGCTATCAGGATTATCCTTGGACGTTCTTCCTTGATTTTTAGTAGTACCTTGTGTATCAAAGGAAGAGGAGGGAATGCATATGCTGTTAGGCCTTTCCAGTTGAAGGAGAGTGAGTCCACTTTCCATGCTAGTGGGTGGAATGTCCTTGTGCAGAATTTTTGAGCTGGTGATTGAGAGGTGATGCGAATAGGTCTATCTGTGGCATTCCCCATTTCTTTGAGATGGTCTTGAAGATGTCCGGGTGCAGCTTCCATTCGTGGGCATCCGGTGGTTCTGCTTAGTATGTCTGCTAGAGTATTGTCTTTCCCGGTACAAATATTGCCTGTAACTGAATGTTGTAGCTGAGTGCCAGGGTCCACAGCTCCAAGGTCATTCTGCATAGGGGTATGAATGAGTGCCTCCCTGTTTGTTGATGTACCACATGACTGTGGTGTTGTCTGTCCTTATCATCAACTGGCCCTCTTTGAGGAATGGTTTGAACTTTTGGATTGCCAGTTTTACTGCCAGCATTTCTTTTAGATTGATGTGCAGGTGAAGTTGATCCTGTGTCCACAATCCTTGCACGCATTTGTCCAGCATGTGGGCCCCCATCCTAGGTCTGAAGCGTCTGTTGTGATGGTCTGGCTTGGTTGACATCTGCGGAAGGGCAGGCCTGGGTTTGACTGGCATGCCTGAGCCCACCATAGGAACTCCTGTGTTAAGCATGGAATTAGTGGGATTTCTGTTTCTAGACTGTGTCTGTGTTGGGACCATAAATTCTTTAGGTACCACTGTAGTTTCCTCATATGTAGTCTGGCAAATGGGACCAAGATTATGCATGATGCCATGAAGCCCAAGGCCTGTAGAAATTTTCTTGCTGTTAACTTGTTCAGTTTTGTTAGTGCCAAGAAGTAAAGAGGAAGTTCTTTATGTTTTTCTGTAGTCAGGAATGCCATTTGATGTACTGTGTCCAATTCCGCCCAAGAATGTCCTTGTTTGGGATGGTATCAGCCTTGACTTTTGTAAATTGACTGTGTATCCCAGTCCTTGTAGCAAGTAAATGACCCTTTGTAAATCTGTTGTCAGCTTGCTTTTGTTGTCCCCTTGTAGCAGGCAGTCGTCCAGGTATGGGTAAATTTGAATTCCTGTAGTCTGCAATGGGCGATTACTGATGCCAGGCATTTTGTGAATACTCTGGGCAGTAGATAAGCCAAAGGGCAATGCTGAGAATTGATAGTGCTCTGATCCTGCAAGAAATCTGAGGTATCTTCTGCAGATTGGTCGAATTGGGACGTGCAGGTATGCCTCCTTGAGATCTAGAGTTACCAGCCAAGACTCCTTGCCCAGCATGGGAAGAAGTTGCTGTAGGGTCAGCATTTTGAATTTTGGGACAATGATGTATGTATTTAAGGTGGACAGGTCGAGAATTGGTCTCCAACTTTTTCCTTTCTTGGGACTAGGAATAGTCTGGAGTAGAACCCTTTCCTTGTTCTGCTGTTGGCACTCTTTCCACAGCTCTCATGTTTGCTAACTCCATTATCTGGCGAGAGACTCTGTTTTTGATTTGGAGGTAGATTTGGCATTCCTCTTTGACTGGTAAAGTGTGGAAGTGAAACCGTAACCTTGATCTATGGTTTGTAAAATCCACTTGTCTTTTGTTATGTAGTGCCAGTTCTTTGAAAATAAGGTTAACTTTCCGCCTAGAGGAGCTGCTATTTGTTCCCTGGTAGGCGGATTTAGGATTAAGTCACTGTGGTTGTGCTGATGTAGTGGCAGTGGCTGTGTCTGTGCCTCTGTTGTTGCCTTGCCACTGTCGCCCTCTGTAGGCACCTCCTCTGGATTGGTTTCTGCCTCTGGAACGCCTATTCCTGCCCCTTTGAAATTTTGTGGAGTCAGGAAAGGACCAATTTTGGCAGGCCAGTTCCTGCTAAACCTTGGGGTTGAACCTGCAGGAAATCTTTAACAGTTTGAACAGATTTTGCCTTTTCTTCCATTTTCTTCATAACCTGCTGGGCAGGTGTACCAAACAAACTTGTCTTGTCCATAGGAGCATCTAGCAACTTAGCTTTAACATGATCCGTAAAGTTTGTTCCTTTAGCCATGCATGTCTTCTTATCACTGTGCCTGTCATGGCTGATCTAAATGAAGCCTCCAGTGCATCATAGCCACATTTTAAGGAATGGTTGCTAACCTGTTGTATGTTATTTACCATCTCTAATACATATTTCTTATCAAGAGATTCATCAGTAGTTAGCTTTTTAGTTAACTGATCAAGCATAAACTCTTGGTATTGTATCATGTGAAACTGACAGTTTAAAGCTCTAGCTGAGAGAGTAGCTGAAGTGTAGACCTTTTACCCCATCTGTCTAGTGACCTTGCTTCCCTTTCAGAAGGAATAGGGTTTTAGCTGTGGTTGGCTACTGCCTTGGGACCCTGGGATATAGTTTCTGGGTCTGCAAGAGGGGCCTTGTAAAGGTGGTGATGAGTATCTGGCACCCTGTAAAATCTGTCTGGTTTGGCAGGGGCTGGGGGTAAAGAATCTGGAGCGGAGCAAACATCATTGAAAGCATCATCCACCACAGAGAGAACAGGAGGTATAGCTAAGGGCCTGTGCTGTGGGAGGTGCAGAAAGGTCCTAAGTCTTTTTCTGGAGTCTGAAAAATCCTGTTGCTGCCATTGGAACTGTTCTCGCATGGCATGCAAGGTTTCCCCAAAGGAGAATTCTTCTGGTGGGGAAGCAGCTGGAATGGATTCTTCAGCATCAGAATCTTCAAAATTGGAGAAGGGAGCCTCAGGCTGGTCAGTTATGTCTGATTCATCAGCAGAATCATCAGAAGACACTGGCTCAGGGGGCTCTGCCCTAGGTCTCTTCTCTGGGGGCTGAGAGGCCCTGTCTGGGTGAGATTGTGCTGGAGGCCTAGCAGCACCACGTGCTGGGGTAGAGACATCCAAGGGGATGGTGTCTGATAAGTCAACCACCGTAGTGGGTAAAATTTCTGAGGTCGATTCAAGAATTGTAGCAGGGGCCTCAGTTGTAAGAATAGGTTCAGCTGTACTTTGAGCAGTTTTCTCGGTTTCGGCCGAAACCGAGACACTCGCGGTTTGCTTTGCCGTGGTTTCGGCCGAAACCGTGGACCGCGAGTGTCGGTCTTTATCTTTGCGTTTTTTGGAAGATTGGGTAGTCGGAGGATCCGACGGCATAATGTACGCAAATCAGTACCGAAAAACTGTTCTGCAAACTCCGACCGACGCCTAAGCGTTCGTCGGTTGAAAGAGGCACAGGCCGAACAGGCTGCTACGTCGTGGGCTGGGCCTAAACAAGGCAGACAGTAAGAGTGGAAATCTTTATGAGGTATTTGTTTCCCACAGGTTAAACAATTGTTAACTTTTTCTGACATCGGCTGAGGCAAGAAAGGGTCCCCAACGGGGTACTTAGCTTTAGAAGTCTTCGAAGTAGTATTCGGTAGAAGTAATCTCTGGATCCGACCGACCGGCACTTGCGAACAGCGTCTGCTTCGGGCGCCACGCGGCAAGAAAGACTGAGGAAAATGGCGAAGGCTGATGCTTTTATACCCGAAGACCAGCAGAGATGACGTCGGGTGGAGTGCGACATCAGCCGAAGCCGGACCCGGACTTTGGAATCCGGCCGACTGCAGGGCTGCCTGACGACAGGACAACCCACTTGTTATGACTGCAGATGCATCCATGAAGGACATCAGTTTACAATTCAGGTGAAGGACATCCAAAAAGTTGGAAAAGAATGGGGCAAAAGGCCAAAACAGTGGAAAACAGTGACTCAGTTGATAAGTTTGGTCTTTTTTCACCCAGTTCTTTTTTTACAACTATCAACACACAATAACCCACTACAGGTCCACAACTTCCTAGGATGCTTGGAGAGAAGAGAGAGAAACAGGTATCATAACCCTCTCCCAGTCCCAACAGAAAAACCATGGCACATCTGTTGCTGTGGCACACAGAGTGGTGGGCATCTTTTTGGTAGGCTAACATTGCTATCGTCTTAAAAGCACAAACTGTACTTCTGTGCCTTACCCCACAAGTTGCTAGTGAGGCAGGACGCCCCCTATCCCTCTTCCCCAGATGGGGATAGCAAAGGCTGTTTCTTCTTCCCCGGGTGGGTCCTCCATCACCAAAGTAGCAAGCTGAATACAGGTCATCTGGGGTACAGTCAGTGTCCAGACCCTTTAAATGGGTGAAGCAGACTTCAGTCATTTTATGTTTTTGCTTCAGTGAAGCAGAACACTAAAGATTACACCATAAATTTACCCAACACTATGGACAGAATTTCCCACAGTATCTCCAGCCAGCTTGATTGACGTGGGCATCCTAAGATAGTATAGCAAACTGCTTCATGTTCACAGACAACCCTCTACTCCTAGTCCATACAAACTCAACATGTGAGAGATATTAACAACCTTGAATCTATGTTCGCTCACCAACCAGTCAGTACATACAAGCATGAGCAGGTTGTCAGCATGCACACCTCACCTCCTACTCCATATAAACCCACATCACACATACCTACATATGGTTCTTAGGTTCACAAGATGATACTAGCTACTGGCCCGGAGACCTTTTGTAAGCCTAGCCAAGAATTTTGCCCATGTTCCCTCAAACTCAGCTACACTGTCTCAGAATAGTTATTTCAACAAGGCACGACAGTGGATACGTGTAAATCCATGACTCCAGTTGCTAACTAATATGAGCTGGAGGGGGAGTTGTGCTTATAGGTTTGGATGTGCTATGCTACTCATCTAAAACAAGCAATTTGCATCTAAACTGGAAGAGCAGTGCACAATCTAGCAAGAACCACTGCCTCCTAGTACAACTATTTAAAGTGTAGTAGGAATTTGGGAGTAGGCTTTATACAGAAATTTAAGGCAACTCCAAGCTAATGTTAAGTAGCGCAGCTCTAGGCTACTCTGCAGACTAGTGGTTTATTTCTCAACCATGGTAGCTAGCTGTACCACAGATGTTGATAATCACACAACCCCAGTAGTGATTTGAAGAGGATAAGTAGTATAAACAAGACATGTCTCAAAATATAAACATCTATACACAGATTGGTTAAACATGTTGGAGTGAAGAGCAGTGCTGCACAAACATAGGCAATTTATAACGCACAAAAAAAACGAATTCAAATTAGTACATGGGTCAATAGCAAAATAGCACACCTAAGGACCATTAAAGTGGTACTTAATTACGTACATAAAAAGAAAATGCACCAGAGTACCAGTCTTGAACTATTTCTTGTTAAATCAGGCAGAAAATTCAGGACTTAGAGACGTAAAAGATGCATGCCTTTACGCATGTTAATTTACTAGTAATAACACACTTCGACCCTTTCTATTTACAGCCATTTTGTTGAAAGGGATTCTCTTATCCTAAGTTTCTACAACTGCGCAGCATGCTGCATTAAGTGAAGTGGCACAGTCTGGTACACGAGTTTGTGTGGGGGTTTAGGGGCTTGCCTCCTGTTTCAGCCAGGGCAGCTGCTTTATTTTCTTTCTTGACCAATTTAATTTCCTGTTCCACTAATGAACTGTGTTCTTGAAACAGTTCTTGGCATCCTAATGTACAACATCCAAGACAGTGAGTTTTTCAATGAATGGCTGAAATGCATGGCTATAACAGTTTTGACAGGCTGTGAACGGAGATGAAACACTTAAGCTAGCAATCCTACTAGGTTGTTGCTAGAACCTTCATCCTTGACAAGCTTTTGTACTAAATCAAGAAATTCGGGCGGCAATTTGGCATCTTTTTATTTTTAGCGCCTGAATATTTTTGACTGTTCCCAGAGCTGCAAAAATGTTTTTTTCTTTTGCTCAATTTTAACATTTTGGCTCAAGATTGTCTCAACTTTGTTACTGAAACTGCTGATCTTTTACAGAAACTGGAAAAAATGATGCGATAACATGTACGTCTTTGTTTAGGGGCGGCAAACATTTCACAACATTAATAGAACAATGAAGATCAAGAGGGAAGCAAGATGTAAGAAAATACATACCTCTGTTGGTTGGTGTTGATGCAGAGAGAGCAATCAAATTACACTGGCATGAAATGAGTAGGCAATGGAAGCATCTGCATTCCCCGATACAATGCTTCAGGCATTTCCCGATTAGGGGTCGTCACAGCAGTTTATCTATCCGCTCATGATTGGCAGTGGTGCTTTTATGGTGTCGAGTTGCCAGCCCGATGCCCAACCTTCCACAGAAGACGCACATGCATGCATGCCTAGGACCAATTTAGAGTGCCCAATCCACCTACAGCATGTCTTTGGGATGTGGGGGGAAACCAGAGCACCTGGAGAAAACCCACATGACCAAAGGGAGGACATGCAGACTCCACACAGAAGGCACCCTAGCCGAGGAATGAACCAGAGAGCCTCTTACTGTGAGACGGCAACACTACCCGCTGCAGCCGCCCCACATTCCCCGATTCAATAATAAGGTTAATTAGGAGGACAGATGAAGGATCACAGGGAAGAATTCATTCCTCTCTAAAACTGCAATTTAACAGAGGAACAAGGCAGGGGTGTCCTTTCTCCTTTATTTGCTTTATATTTACAGGCACAGGCACAGAAAATAAGGAATTCATGAATGTAATTGGTACGGTAATCAAGAATAGTTGCCTTTATGTGCAGATATTATTTTGTACCCGATATATCCAAAAAAGGATATCTCGTTTTTTTCGGATATTTTCAGACCATTTCCAAGTCTTTTTGAGATATAAAATTAATGAAACTACAACAAATGCTACAGATATTGAGTACTTATGTATGGTGATATTTATAAGATGAAGCATTTAGGATTAATTATTTAGGAGTTTGGATTTAGAAGGCTTCTGTTATGGCAGCTAGCATATGTGGGAAGATGCTGAACAAAAGCTGTACAAAAACCGAGGAACTGGAAGCTCATTTTTATCAATATGGATAGTAAAATACAAGCATTGAAAATATTTTTAGTCCCATTAGTTTTATATACAGGTCAGGCTTTTTTTTTTTTTTTTTTTTTTTTTAAAATCGACCAGAGAATAAATTGTGAACAATAACTAATAAACAGTTGAAGGAATTTATCTGGGCGGGGAAGAGGGCAAGAGTTAAGTGGGATAAGTTGATCCTTTCAATAAAGAAAGGTAGCTTAGGACTGCCCGAGTTGAAGGGATATTTTTGGGCTACACAGTTAAGGCTCGTATATAACAAAATCAGAAATTTATAATTCAAAGTGAAAAGGAATGATTATGAAGCAGGGAGGAAATTCAAGGAATAAGGAGAGAGTGAGATTTTGGACGCAGATCCTTAAGGAGAATAATGACAACCATACAGAATACTATGTTCACAATATAGCATAAAGTACAAGAACTACGCCAACACGGAAATGGAGAAAGGATGACTGCAGGTAGGAGCAAAGAAAACAGACAAGAGGGGGCTGGAATATACTGGAGAAAAATGGCAAAAGAACCAGGATATTCGGAACAAATAACTAGACAGGGAAAGATAATAGAGTGAGATGAGGTCAAGACGTTTGGACTGCAAGCTAGAGAATGACTTCTCCATCAGGAATTGATACTGGAGTACAGAGAGAACGGGATAAGGAAATCGTAGGTGAAAAACCTGCTCTAGTAAGAGCTTTTAGTTGAATCTACAACAGAAGCTGCTGTTAAAAGGGGATAATTATCAGAGCATAAAAATAATGCTCAATAACTATAACAACCAAGCAAAGGAGGTCAGAAAATACTGGGAAGAGAGACTGGAAAAGCAATTTACAAGGAAGCAATGGAAGGAGATGCGCATGGCTTCCAAGTAACCAAGTCCAGACTGTTTAGGATTTTTGCATGAAAGTGGCTGCATTGGTATTTATACCCCAGGCAAATTTCAGAGAGTTTTTCTTAACTACATTTTACCAGAAACATTCCATTTTTGGAAACTCAAAATGTTTTTCAGCTATATTTTAGGAATGATTGTTTTGCTTCTGTGGGAAACTGGGATGACCAGATACATGCTGAGTGTTGAAACAGCATTACACTGTTTGCATACAAATTCCTTCATACTAAAATAGTTTAGATGTTAATATGTTGCAATAAAAGGGCTACCGTCTTTTAGCAGAATTTCAAAAAAAAAAAAAATAATAAAAAATTAAGGAATACTTTACTTCTTTTTGGGAAAGGACTTTAGGTATGTGTGTTTAAAAAAATAGATATATCTATGCACAAAAACGCACACACACAGACAGACATACACAAAAACATAAGCGTCATGCAGCAGTGCCCATGTGGTTTATTTGGCTTATTGCTCAGTTTGTATGAAATTTTATATTGGTAAAACCGATAGATTGCTTAGAGACAGGATTAAAGAACACCACTGCCATATAGGTAAAGGTGATACAGTTAGTGCCTTATCTAAACACACTGTAGATACAGATACATCTCATATCTTTAAGTTTATGGTAATAGGACATATATATGAGAAAATCAGGAAAGGGGATATTAGGAATCAAACTGAACAATTACAAGCCAAATGAATAGTTAAGATTATGTGGAGATTATGGCCATGGCCAGAATGACGGAGTACCTTACAGACCTAAATTTAAAGCCAGACCTTCAAATAGAAAATACTCTGCTTTTTTGTCTTGGACCATCATTGTATACATATACACAGTGTTTTTTATATATATTTTTTATATATTTTGTATATACATTTTTTTAGTATATATATGTGTGTGTGTATGTATATATATATATATATATATATATATATATATATATATATATATATACACATACACACACATACACACACATTTTTTTATGTATCTATGGTTTTGCACAAATGTATGTATATACTTATGCTGCATACAGTAATTTAAGATGGTTTATATTTGTAGACGGCTATACATTTGTGTGTGTGCACATTGTTTGGTGTGTCTTTTACAGCATAGGTCTTTAGTTGAAAAAATCATGACTAACTAACTTTCTTAGAGTATTTAATAGACTGCTTTTTTAATTGTTTTATGCATCTGATGAAGTAGCTTTACTGAGGTTATTTTTCATTTAGATTCATTTTAGGTCACAATGTGAAATTTGTAGTGCAGTCTGGAATTTGCAGACACCTATAAGGCTTTTCTAATACACTAATGCATTATAATTTCCTGGTGTGGGCATGGGTGTCTGTAAAACTTAGGATAATTTCTAATCAATGTGTCCCTTCAGATTTATTGGAGAAGGATGCATGAAAACTGAGAAAAATAATTGAAAAATAAGAGACTTGCACTTGAAAAAGGAAATAGGAGATCCCTTTCATTTTCTGCCCAAACCAAGCAGTGAATTTTGGAAATAACTAGTAAACAGTACACTGATCTGGGTAAAATGACTCAACAACTTGATCAAGTCTTCCGACGGGAAGAGACAGACCAGGTCTACTGTACATGTGACAGACTAATTTGCAGTGACCAAGCAGAGCACATTTGTGTGTGGAAGTTTGAAATGATGGCTTCTGTTTTTATTTGTGGCCTTTGTGTCTGTGGACATACTTGTACATGTATCCAGAAGAAAAATATTTTTCTAACTGCATGTTTTGTCTCTGACTTTTCTCTGTATGAGATCTGTATTTTTTTGCGAGGAGATACAGGTCTTTTTGCAGCAGCAGGAGAGATTCAAATAAACCATGATGCTGCTTTCTTACTTACCCTGAAAACTACCAGACCATAAGTAACTGTCTTTTTCTTACCCTCTGGATCTCTGTGTCAGCTGTAAGTGTACAGTTTGTCAAAACATATTTTGCTGGGTAAAACACTGTTCTCAAAAAACTAAACAAGTTAAATTAATGGGTGGGATTATTTAACAGTATTTTTAGTACACGTTTTTTAGAGGAGTCTCTCTACATTTTCATTGGTGAATCTATTTGGGTCTATACTGCCAGTGTATGGACACTTACCTTGTGTGAAGAAAAATTGCTACATTAATGGAGCTAAAAAGAATTACGAGTCTAATACAATACACAGAGCACTATATAGAACAGATTGTGAAGCTCTGGCTAGTCTATTCCAGGAAAAAATGGTCTCTCAGAGTGCCAGTCCTTTACTCCAAATTGTCTCCTGCTCATTTTCCCAGAGCTCCCATCGGTTTGGTGCCCTCAACACTCGGAGCAGGATTAATTCAGAACCTTCTGAATCTTTGGCAGACAAGAGATTTATTTTATTATTTTCTAGTTCAGTTAATTTTACAATGTTACTGCTTTACTTTTGCTTCATTTGTTAAATTATGCACTTTAAAATTAAAGGCCCTCAATATCTGAAATTGCCCTGTCCATGTTGTTTGTTTACTTTTTTGTGTGTTTTTACATTAACAAAACTGGGACAGTCCATCTAGTGGCAATAGGTGGTGACCTGGTCTATCTGAGTTGGGAAAAACATAAGAAAGCTGTAATTGTAGTTGTTTTATTGGGCAGAGGACTTGGAAGACAGTTTCTTATTTGAAACGCCTGTATAAATTTGGAGGGTTTGTGTGTCGCTGCCCATCCAGCAGCGGTGGTTAGTAGTGCCCTGTTTAAACACAGACATCTAGAAACAAAACTTTCCTTGTAATACCACCTCTAAAACTCTACTAGTAACTCAATGAGTGTAGGGCAAGTTCTTTGCATGATGAGTAGCATAAAGCAGATAGTTTGCACGTTGATGAGCACTGTCCCTTGAATTTAGTATTACATAGCCTTGCCTAGTCTCTAGCCCTAAAAGCACCCTTAGCCAGCCCACTATTAAGCCCTTGTGCATCACACCCTTGTAGCTCACCCAATAAAGGATCTGACATCATGGATACGCACTTTCCCAGTTTCTCCTCAGCCAGTTTGGTGGATATGTGAATATTGAGATAATGTGACAACTGTCTAATGTTCACAGACAACCATTTAACCATCAAAGAAACACATACTGTATGCGACAGATGCATTTGTACCCACTGTCTTTGGAGGTAATCTCGTGTACAAACACTCATATCAATTTATTTGTGAGAAATACACACCCTAAACCCACCACACATAATACACAATCCCACCCTGATGGATCTCCTGCATATCCACAAAGCAAACGGCACCAGAATTATCCATGCTAAAGACTCAAACTTAGTCTTTGATATAAACAGGACCTGATGAAGAGAGAGGTATGTATCCCAGACACTACCCCGTCTCTGGAAAAGGCTCCCCATCCATGTGAAGCAGAGTTCTACCTAACCCAATTCAAGTGCAACCTGGACAAATAATGTGGAACAGGAAATTCATCCCTGGTTTGGCACATATGTCTCTAATAAACACAGGAAGCCTGTAAATGGTACATCTCCCAGGTCCTTGCTTACACTTATCACTTATACACTTGCATTGAGATTTGGAATGCATGGCTAGGCTTAAAAAGACCCTTGTGGTGGTTACCCTAGTAAAACACTTGTGAACCTATGAAACGCAGTCCCAACTGCTTCATCAAAGATGGCCTAAACCGCTCTCCAAGGCTTCTGTATATTGGCTAAATCCTCGTCCATCACCATTGTATCTTTTTCAAGGCAACGTCAGTGCTCAAAAGCTTCCAGCATAACACACAATGTGGGTAACATTAAGGTATTGCTGTTAAATACTAGCATCCTTAAACTCCACACCCTATAAGCATTCCTTACCCTGGAAAACATCAATATATGCATCAGCAGAGAGACCTGGGTCAAGACTATGGACAGCACCCCATAAATGCAGGGTTTCAATGATCATCACTCATTCAGGCCTACTGTGCCTACTTGATGAAGGCTCTTAAGGCATCAGGGTCTCCATATTTGTAAAAAAAAAAAAAAAACAACCCTTCACCTCCAGAACAGTTAGGCAAGATAATATTCTGGAATGTCTCTACATCAAACGTACCATTATACCACATCATGGCCAACTTCATGACCCCCTGTATCTGTCGTAGCCTATAAATCCTAAATAGGATGGAGTACCTTTGGATTCAGACCATCACCATTCCCCTAGAGGATTTCAACTACCCGTCCATTAACTGGGAAAGAAACATCCTCCAACATATAGGCTCAGAGATTTCTGGGCTTCACCAATACAAACTCTCTGGATCAGTCAGTCTGTACCCTAACTAGAGGCAATAAAATCCTCGACTTGGTCATCACCAACATAGGACAGTTCTGTTGCAAATCCCTCCCTGGTTAAATTGGACTACAAAATCAGTCACATTCACATTAAGACTGAAGAAAGGAAGCACCCTAAAATAATTCATCATTCAGATATTATGCCAAGGCTAATCAACCGAAAGAGTGATGACTTGGCAAAATTCATCATCCTCTTCTAACTCACTGACCTCACTGCTTATAGCGAATGCTCTACTGCCAAATTCTATACACATGTGAAGAACTGAAGGGAGGCAAAGAATCTGTCCCCCTCCAAAATAAAAACACCACCAAATTCAAAAATAACCCCCTATGGTGGAATCCAAACATAAACAGGCTCCATAATAAAAAAAGTTCAATGCATGTAAGAATTAATAAAACTTAAAACACTCTTGCTAAACTTAACAGTGAACTCCAAACTTTGATGAAATCAACCAAAGCCAAATACCAGGTAAAAATACTCACCCTGGCAAATGCAAAAAGTCTTCTTTGTTTCCTTAGAAACCATGTCCACCACTATGCAGAGCTAACAGTAAATGACATCACATCCTCTGCCCACAGGATGTAGCCAATCTATTAGTAGTTATATTTATCTCTAGCTTCACCCCCATCGCCACACTCTCAGATGTAATGCCCAATTTTACAACCCCCTCATATCTTCCATGAACAATTGAAAGAAAGTACAGTTTTGTACCTACCATAAATGTAGATGTCCGAACAGGAATGCATCTGCAGTCCTTACAAATGGGTTGTCCTGTCGTCAGGCAGCCCTTCGGTCGGCCGGATTCCAAAGTCTGGGTCTGGCCTCGGCTGGTGTCGCACTTCACCCGACGTCATAGCTGCAGTTCTTCGGGTATAAAGGCATCAGCCGACGCCATTTTCCTCAGTGTTTCTTGCCCCAGATGCCAGTTGCCCTCTTGGATAGCTAAATTTTGGATAAATGCCAATGTTTCCAAATAGTAGAAGGCAAACACAAACAATAAGCATGTATGTACATATATACAAACAAATACACCATAAGAGATCCCCCCCAGCTAGCTATTAGATGGGCCAATACCCTAGGAATACCACAGAGGGGAAGGAGGGTGGGTAATCCTGACTGCAGATGCATTCCTGTTCGACATCTACATTTATGGTAGGTACAAAACTGTACTATGTCCTTCAAGGATGCATCTGCAGTCCTTACAAATGGGTAGAATACCATAGCCAAACTAGGGGAGGAGGAAGAAGAATTATGGTGTAGTTAGGATCCCTTGCAAAACAGCAGTGGCAAACCCTGCTCGGGATCTAGAGTATAAAGGTAAGTTATAATGCTTGGCAAATGTATGCACGGAGGTCCAAGTAGCAGCCTCTATAATGTCCTTGGTAGCCACTCCTCGTAAGAAAGCTGTGGTAGTGGCTGTAACCCTTGTAGAATGAGGCCTTATGTTCTGTGGAGTTTGCTTTCCATGGTAGGAGTAACAGAATCTGATGCAATTTCCTATCCACTTGGAGATTGTCTGTTTTGAAATTGCTTTTCCTTCCCTTCCTGTTGCATATGCTACCAGAAGCTGGTCAGTTTTTCTATTGCTCTTGGTTCTGTCCAGGTAGTAACGAACTGTCTATGTACATCCAAAGTGTGCAGCAGTCTTTCCCCCTGTTCTGTGGATTGGGGAAGAAGGTAGGTAGGTGGATAGCCTGGTTTAAAGACACTCTGGATACCACCTTAGGCATATATGTAGGATTTGTTCTCATGGACACTCTATCTTGATGGAAGATTAGGAAGGGTTGTACTGCCATTAAAGCCTGTAGCTCAGAAACCCTTCTTGCTGAGGTAATTGCCAGCAGAAAAGCAGTTTTCCAGGATAGGTGTTGAAGATCTGCTGTTGCAGCTGGTTCGAAAGGGGGGAGTGTCAATTTTTCTAGCACAAAGTTCAAGTCCCATGCTGGTAATGGTGGTTTCCTAGGAGGTTTTACATTTTTTATTCCTCTCAGAAACTGCCTGAGTAGAGGATCCAGAAGACAGGTGGATCGAAGCTGTATTCTGCAGAAATAGCTGATGCATGTATCTTGATGGAGGAGTAGGACAGGCCTGTATGGAAAAGCTCTGCCAAATACTCCAGGATGTTGGCAATGTCTACCTGTGACACATCTTTTCCCCTTTCAGTACTCCAAATGAGAAACCTTTTCCATTTTCCTGCATAGTTCCTTCTTGTTGAAGGTCTGCGGGCCTCAAGGATAATGTCTTTAACCCTTTGGGATAAATCTGGGTTAGTTGCTCTTATGTAATGTTCCAGGCAGTCAGCTTCAGAGTTTTCAGGTTTGGATGCAGGGTGTTGTAGCCGCTCTGAGTTAACAGCAAAGGAATCAGGGGTAGTGTCCATATCTGCCCCCGAGACATGCTCCTCAGTAATGGGTACCAATGTTGTCTTGGCCAGTCTGGAGCTATCAGAATGATCCTTGGATGTTCCTCTTTGATTTTCAATAGCACCTTGTGCATCAAAGGAAGAGGTGGGAATGCATAGGCTGTCAGGCCTTTCCAACTGAAGGATAGAGAGTCCACCTTCCAAGCAAGTGGGTGGTACGTCCTTGTGCAGAATTTCTTGAGCTGGTGATTGAGTGGGGATGCGAATAGGTCTATTTGTGGTAGTCCCCATTTCCTTGTGATGACCTTGAAAATGTCCGGGTGTAGCATCCATTCGTGAGCATCCGAGGTAGTTCTGCTTAATATGTCTGCTAGGATGTTTTCTTTTCCCGGTACAAAAATTGCTTGTAACTGAATGTTGTAGCTCAGAGCCATATTCCATAGGTCCAGTGCCATCCGGCATAGAGGGTATGAATGAGTGCCTCCCTGTTTGTTGATGTACCACATGACTGTGGTGTTGTCTGTCCTTATCATCAACTGCCCTTCTTGGAGGAATGGTCTGAAATTCTGGATTGCTAGTTTTACTGCCAGCATTTCCTTTTGATTTATGTGCAGGTGCAGCTGATCTGGAGTCCATAAGCCTTGTATGCACTTGTCCAGCATCTGGGCCCCCCAACCGAGGTCTGAGGCGTCCGTTGTGATGGTTTGGCTTGGTTGAATGCTGTGGAAGGGCAAACCTGGGTTTGACTGGCATGCCTGAGCCCACCATAGGAACTCTTGTTTCAGGCATGGGATTAGTGGTATTTCGGTTTCTAGGCTGTGCCTGTGTTGAGACCATAAATTCTTCAGGTACCACTGTAGCTTTCTCATATGCAGTCTGGCATGAGGGACCAGGATTATGCAGGATGCCATGAAGCCCAAGGCCTGCAGTACTTTCCTTGCTGTTAGTTTGTTCTGCTTTGTTAATGCCAAGAAGTAGAGAGGAAGTTGTTCTTGTTTTTCTGCAGTTAGGAATGCCATCTGTTTTACTGTGTCCAAATCTGCACCTTAGAAGGTTATTCTTTGGGATGGTATCAGTCTTGATTTTTTTATATTGACTGTATATCCCAGGGCTTGCAGTAAGCAAATGACTCTTTGTAAGTGTTCTGTTAGCTTGTTTTTGTTGTCCGCTTGTATCAAGCAGTCGTTCAGGTATGGATATATTTGGATTCCCTGAAGCCTGCAGTGAGCGATTACTGATGCCAGGCATTTCGTGAACACTCTGGGCAGTAGATAAGCCAAAGGGCAATGCTGAGAATTGATAATGCTCTGATCCTGCAAGAAATCTGAGGTATCTTCTACAATTTGGTCGTATGGGGACGTGCAGGTATGCCTCCTTGAGATCTAGAGTCACCAGCCAATACTCCTTGCCCAGCATGGGAAGAAGTTGCTGTAGGGTCAGCATTTTGAATTTTGGAACAATGATGAATGTGTTTAAAGCGGACAGGTCGAGAATAGGCCTCCAATTTTTCTCTTTCTTGGTACCAGGAAGAGTCTGGAGTAAAATCCTTTCCTTGTTCCATAGATGGTACCCTTTCCACAGCTCTCATCTTTGCTAATTGAGCTATTTGTTTTAGAGCTTCTGTCTTTTGATTTGGTGGTAGGTTTGGCATTCCTCTTTTTCCTGGTAAAGTATGGAAATGAAACCTGTAGCCTTGGTCTATAGTTTGCAAAATCCACTTGTCTCTTGTGATGTAGTGCCAGTTTTTTGAAAATAAGGCTAACTTTCCGCCTAAGGGTGCTGCAATTTGTTCCCTGGTATGCGGTGCCAGAGCCAAGTCACTGTGATTGTCCTGTTGCAGTGGTAGTAGTTGTGTCTGTGCCTCTCTGGTTGTTACCTTGCCACTGGTGTCCCCTGTAGGCACCTCCTCTGGATTGACTTCTGCCTCTCGAACGCCTATTCCTGCCTCTCTGTGTTTTAGAGGAGTCTGGAAAGGACCAATTTTTGGAAGGCCAGTTCCTGCTAAACCTTGGAGGCTGAACCTGTAAGAAATCTTTCACTGTTTGTACAGATTTTGCCTTCTCTTCCATTTTCTTCAGTACCTGCTGAGCAGGAGAACCAAATAAACTGACCTTATCCATAGGAGCATCTAATAGTTTTGCTTTAACATGATCCGGCAAGACCTGTTCTTTCAACCATGCATGCCTTCTTATAACTGTGCCAGTCATGGCTGATCTAAAGGAAGCCTCCAGTGCATCATAGCCACATTTTAAAGAATGGTTACTAACCTGCTGAATGTTATGCACCATTTCTAGAACATATTTCTTATCTAAAGAATAATCAGAGGACAGTTTCTTAGTTAACTGATCAAGCGTAAACTCCTGGTATTGGATCATATGAAACTGACAGTTCAATGCCCTAGCTGAGAGAGTAGCAGAGGTGTATACTTTTTTACCCCATCTCTCTAAGGACCTGGATTCCCTTTCAGAGGGGAGAGGGTTTTTAACTGAGGTCGAAGCTACTGCCTTAGGCCCCTGGGAGATAGTCTTGGGATCTGCAAAAGGAGCCTTGTATAAATGGTGATGTGTGTCCGGGACCCTGTAAAACCTATCGGGCTTAGCAGGGGCTGGAGGCAAAGTGTCAGGAGCAGTGCAAGCATCATTAAATGCATCATCTACAACAGGAAGAACTGGAGGTATAGCTAAAGGCCTATGTTGTGGTAAATGCAAAAAAGTCCTAAGCCTTTTCCTTGAGTCTGAGAAATCTTGCCCCTGCCATTGAAATTGCTCTCTCATGGCATGTAAGGTTTCCCCAAAGGAAAATTCCTCTGGTGGAGAGGCAGAAGGAATCGATTCCTCAGCATCGGAGTCTTCATAAGTAGAAAAAGGAGGCTCTGGATGGTCTGTATTGTCTGAATCATCAGAAGAATCATCTGAGGACACTGGCTCAGGGGGCTCTGCTCTAGGTCTCTTTTCTGGAGGAGGTTGAGAGGTCCTATCTGGATGAGGTTGGGATCCCCTTATTAAAGAGATGAGATCCTCTGCCAGAATAAGCATTTGGGAACTGGAACTGGGCCTGTGAGAGGGGGGCTTAACAGGCACAGACTTAGAAGTTTTGGCTGCTTTAGCCCTGGCAAAGGCCTTTATGGACATGGCTGCAGGCGGCCTAGCAGCACCACGTGCAGGGGTTGAAACATCCAAAGGGATGGTGTCCGATAGTTCTTGTGAAACCACAGTAGCAGGTTGAATTTCAGAGGCCGACTCAACCAGGTTAGAAGGGGCCTCGGTAGTAGTCATGGATTCGGCTGAAGTTAGAACCGTTTGCTCGGTTTCGGCCGAAACCGAGACACTCGCGGTTTGCTTAACCGCGGTTTCAGCCGAAACCGCGGACCGCGAGTGTCGGTCCTTTTCTTTGCGTTTCTTAACAACTTAAGTCGGAGGATCCGACGGCATTATGTACGAAAATTCTGAGCCGAAAAACTGTTCAGCAAACTCCGACCGACGTCTAAGCGTCCGTCGGTTGAAAGAAGCACAGGCTAAACAAGCTGCTACGTCGTGGTCTGGGCCTAAACAAGGAAAGCAGTAAGAGTGGAAATCTTTATGAGATATTTGTTTCCCACAAGTTAAACAGTTATTCACTTTTTCTGACATCGGCTGAGGCAAGAAAGAGTCCCAACGGGGTACTTAGCTTTTTAGAAGTCTTCGAAGTAGTATTCGGTAGTAGCAATCTCTGGATCTGACCGACCGGCACTTGCGAACAGCTTCTGCTTGGGCCGCGGCAAGAAAGACTGAGGAAAATGGCGTCGGCTGATGCCTTTATACCCGAAGAACTGCAGCTATGACGTCGGGTGAAGTGCGACACCAGCCGAGGCCAGACCCAGACTTTGGAATCCGGCCGACCGAAGGGCTGCCTGACGACAGGACAACCCATTTGTAAGGACTGCAGATGCATCCTTGAAGGACATCAGTCTTTCTACTGGGCCAAATAAGATAGCAGGCTGCTTAATGGCCGATGTGATACAGAACCTGTTAAAGACTCCCTACAGAGGCTATTCAATGTCAGCCTCCAAACAGGCTTTGTGCTGGATCAATGGAGGTCAGCAAAGGGCATTTTCTTGCACAAATGCAGGGCATCAGTGGACCTGGGAAATTACAGACCCATAAATCAAGCCGGTCTCATCTTTAAGGCTATGAAAAGCATAATTACGGGATTAATAAATAAGGACTTGGGTAATCTACAAACTCAACCCAAGCCGGTTCATAGGTAGGCACTAGGCTATTGGCCCTAGGGCATAATTAAGCCTAGCCATAAGTTTTGTGCTATAGCACTCCCTCCCAGGTGGTTTAGTTACCTGCACCAGTGTCAAGCAGGGCCATAGAAGTGATTCCTGGGGTGAATTTCCTGTTTCCCATCCACTCATCCAGATTTCTCTTGAAGAGTGCCAATGAGGAGCTCTGCCTTACATATATGGGGACCCTATTGCAGAGCAAGAGTAGTCACTGGGACACTAATCTGTTCCTCCAACACATCCTGTTTATTGATTATGTTAGGTTTATGTCCCTTGAGCGTGTAGCTCTGGTGGATTGGGTTTTCCTTAGGTGGAGCATTTCTAGCAATTCGGGGTTTGACATAGCCTTGTATGTCAGGCAGAGATCACCTCTGAGTAGCCGGTACGCGACAGAGTATACAGTCATTTTTTTAGCCTCATGGCATAGGTCATCTGTTTAAGGCCCTTTATCCTCTTTGTGAGATACTTCTGAGGCCTCTCCAGCTGTTGCAGATGTTTTGCAAGGTACATCCCCCGAATGGGGCATTATATTTAATAATGGGTCTAATTAGTGATGAGTAAAGGGGGACAATAACTTCCTTATTCCTAGATACAAACCCCTTTGTGATAAGGTGGGCCTTGTAGAAGGATTTTCTAACCACTTTAGCAATGTGGTTGTCGAAAGGGAGGTTACTCTCTACCAGAGTCCCTAGATCCCTTATCACACTCTCTGTGATAAGTGGGTTGCCACCTATGTTGTAATTCATAGGTACTTGTTTTTTCCCCAAAGGGGATAACAATGCACTTTTGGCATTTAGTTTGAGGCCATGGTTTTGGCACCACGTATCTGTAAGACCCTTTTGAAGGATGTTAGCGTCACTAAGATTCTCAGTTATGGCTCCCAGTTTGCAGTCGGCTGCAAACTTTGTTAGCCATAGTCCCTCAGTGTTTGCTTGTACTTCCGAGAAGTAGATACCAAACAGGAGGAGTCCCAGGACTGAGCCCTGTGGTACACCACTAGTCACAGGTTTGGAGTCTGATCTGGCATTTCCTATTCTCACTGAATCGGTTCTATCCATGAGCCAGTTTGCAACCCATCTTGTTATGTAGGAGTTTATATTTAGGTTGGTGAGTTTGTCTATAATTCCCGAGTGGGGAATGGTATCGAAGGCCTTTGCAAAATCAAGGTATGCTGTGTGAACCACCTTGCCCTCATCTATTGCTTTAGTGACAATTTCGCAGAAGTCAACCAGATTTAGGAGACATGACCTTCCCCTCATGAACCCAAACTGGGTGGGGTCCAGGGTTTGTAGGTTCCCAATGTCGTTGTTTAGGAGTTCCATGATGATGCACTCCATGGCCTTGCAGACGAGACTAGTCAGGCTGATGGGGCAGTAATTCCCGGGGTCAGTGTTTGTACCTCCTTTGTGGAGTGGTATGACTGTTGCCGTGTGCCACTCTATGGGCACATAGCCTGAGGTGAGGCTGTGGTTAAACATGGTATTAAGGTGAGGGGTTAATTCGTTTTGGAGCTCATGTAGCACGCAGCCTGGGATGCTATCTGGTCCCATGGATGCTGTGTTTCTTGCCTTGGTGACTGCTGTTTTCACCTGAGTGTCTCGATTTTAGGGGCACCACAATCTTCTGGTATGGATATGAGCCCTTTGGGGGGAGAGGGTGAGCTGAAATTTGCAATGAACCTATCTGGCAATATATTGGCGACATCAGTTGGTTCCGTGAATTTTGAGCCATTATGCTGTAGTTCGGAGCAGATCTAAGAGTTGCTATTGAGGTTTCTGACACAGCTAAAAAATGCTTTGTGATTGTCTTTGGTATCGGTTGTGATTTTTCTTTCAAAGATAGCCTTAGAGTTATTTATGAGGGTTCTTAGTTTTTTGCTAAGGTTGGTCAGGGAGCCCCCTCCATTCCTGGGTTTTTATTTTTTTTTGCAGTAATTTCTTCCTTCTGTTATAGAGTTTGTTTATGGCCGGCATCCACCCGACTGGTTTCCTCTTTTTGGAGGAGTGGGTCTTGGTCTTGTTCAAGATAGCACAGTCCATGCACTCATGTAGGTGCTTGTAGAGGGCTTTTTTGTAGGATATAGCAGATTCAGTCATATTGACATTCTGCGTGTCAGTAGCGAAGTTTGCCACCTCTGTCTTAAGTAGAATAAAGTTCGCTTTTGAGAAGTTTTTCACCATGGTTTCTTTTGGGACAGGGGATGGGGGTGGTATGTGGATATCTAGTGTGATGAGTTTGTGGTCTGATCTGACCAATGAGGAATTTACCACAGGTGTGGCACATTTGTCCCCCATGTTGGTGATGACTAGGTCCAGTATATTTTGACCTCTTGTGGGGGTGTTTACAAGTTGGTCCAGAGCACTGGAGTTAATGTACTCCAGGAAGCGCTGAGCAAAGGTATTAGTACTTTTGTAGGTTTCCCAATTGATGTTTGGGTAATTGAAATCACCTAGTATAATGGTGTTTGGTTGGACTTTCATGTTTTCCAATACTTCAAGGAAGGCGGAGTGAGTGTCCTGGGGCAGGGAAGGTGATCTGTAGCAAGCTACAATCTGAATTGCAGTTTTGCCCATTGTTAGTTGCACTTGAATGATCTCAGAGGCATCATACTTTGCAACTAGTCTGTAAATGTGGTTATCCCCGATGAATATGGATACCCCTCCTCCCTTTGTATTTTGGTCTGGGTTGTCCGGCCGAAATGAGTGGTATGAGTTGTAACCTGGAATCGCTGGGGTGCTCTCTTGAGCCTTGAACCAGGTCTCCGTTACTGCACAAATATCGATGTTCTCCATGTTGGAGGAGGGCCTCGAGAGAATGCATTTTGAGGTTTAAACTCCTAGCGTTTAGCAGCATGACCCCTATTAATTGCTAGTACTTGTTACGGTGGTGGATTTGTTTTTTGAGCCTTGCCTAAAAAAGCTATAGGGTGGCAAGAGCCTTAGCCAGTATTCTGAATCCCAGGGGTGACAGGTGCAAGCCATCTCTGGCAAAGCATCGAGGCTTGTTGAGCATGTCATCCCAGGCAGACAGATACTGGATCCCCCTTGAATAACACCAAAAACTTAGCCAATTGTTGAAATTAATCATTTTTTTCTTTGTACTGTGGTATCATACTTGGTGAGGGCAAGATGCTACACAGGGCTAGGGTCATACCTGCCTTGATTACATGATCCGAGAGCTCTTCTGTCTCTTTTCATGTAGTCCAGGGAGGTACGTCTCAGGTCATTCACACCAACATGGACAATGACAAGAGTCGTATTTGTACTTGTTGTACATGGACAATGACAAGAGTCGTATTTGTACTTGTTGTGGAGTTACCCTGAGTGAGTGGGTAATGTCGCGGATTCTGGCGCCTGACAAGCAACTGACAGTGAACTTCTCCTTATCCAGCCTGGTGAGAGGGACATCGGTGTGCCTGACTATAGTGTCACCTATTACAAGTGTGTTAAGTATGGTGTTTTGCCTTAGGGGCTGTGGTTGTGCGGCACACTGGTTTTTGTGGTTATGTGATGATTGCGGTGTGTTTGTGGGTGTAGGTGGCTTGCGTGTCTGCTTTGGAGGTCTCTGTTTACGCAAATTTTTATTTAGAGCCTCCGAATATGTCTTCATGTATGTTTGTGTGGGGTTTGCATTTGGATGTATGGTGGGTCTATGTGTAGTAGGTGGTGTGCTGCAGGTTGGTGCTTCTCCTCTTGACTGTCAATTCCTGTCGTGACTGGAGAAAGCTTTGCTTCAAGTTTAGCTATAAGTGTATCTCTCAAAGATTTTGGTGTCTTGTGGTAGGAGGAGAGGGCTGTCTGTACACATGAGGCAATTGTGACATTGCCTCAGGATGCCTAGATTCATCAGGTGCACAGGGGAACTCGCTGGGAGCTGGCTCTTGGACATGCCTGAATGGTTTAACAAATTTTTGGGGAGAGTAATTTGACTGTTCTCTACAGACAACTGTTGGGGATCTAGTATTATAGCTTATATAGTGTTTCGGACTCTTTTTGCGCCAAGTGCTTGTCTAAAAGTACTGATTTCAGTGCTTAAACTGGAAGAACTGGCTAGTACCATGGGAAAAACTTAAGAGCAGACTCAATGGAGCCGGGGATAGTTTAACCCTAGCTAACCGCTGCTGCACGATGCGCAAAACCGCACAAATGCGGTTTTTATATCAGAAAGATTAAAGAGAGAATTTAGCCCAAAATGGCCAATAAAACTACAGTTTCTGGGCAGAAACCACTCTTCCAAGGACAGGCAGGCTGTTCAGAGCTCCCCACTCTCACTGGTGAACAAAGAAACTTCCTTTTTGCCCAAGTAAGGTATGGCCAGCAAAGAAGCTCAAACACAGTCCAGGTATCAGCAAGCATCTGAAACTGGACTTTTCTAGCTTAGTAAGGCGGGAAAATAGCAAGATTTTTGTTGTTTTTTCAGGAAAAACAGTAGAAACAGGTAAACAACTTTTACAGTGCAGTAATGGCGGTCATGTTTCTTAAGGGCACAGCCTGCTATGTAACCTGATGGACTTCTTTGAGAAGGTTAATAAAGCAACAGATGAGGGTGCAAAAGGCATTCAAAACCATTCCATGTTCCTGTATCCCAGATAAACTGCCCCAGCTAAACATTAATCTTCATGTAACTTACTGGCTAGCAATCTGACTCACTGAACCCAGGAAATAAGGGTGGCTCTACTTCCTCCAAAGACCTGTCAATATTGATCAAAGCTATTGTTAAAGGTTTACGGCTAAAAGTCTGCAAATGACTGTAAAGTTAGTACCATCCATAAACTCAAAGGACACCAAGATCCTTCAAGAGAGCCCTTCCCAAACCAATGGACTAAAACTGAATGCCAAGAAATATATAATACTAACCTTCAGCAAGCAAGTAGTTCCATTTAACTATCATACTGACAACACAACCCTGAACACGGATGCAGTTGTTAGGGACCAGGGAGCCTATGATGACAATGAACTGTCCTTCAATCACAGTTTATCCTCTATTGGAGGAAACTGCTTTTTTAGTACACAGCTTACTACTACAAGTAAAGCATCCAGGTCCCAGGGTGTGATCATTCCATTTGTGTTCCACACTGAACAGGTTGACCAGTGTAATGCCACCTTCCGTTTGTACCTGTTCAAACATAACACAACTCGAATGCCCACAATGCTTTCTTAAGAAAGCAAGAGGCCCAAATCAGAGGCCAAAAATCACAACAATTATGCAAACAGTCCCAAAGCCTTGTTCCTTTTCTTGGTGTCATACAGGCCACTGCACATTCACAAGTCCAAGGGGGTTTAAACACCTGAAAGGGAGATCTAAATCTTTTTTTCAACATAAATGGAACATGTTGGAGGGATAATTATGTATCCCAGACAATACGACTTCATTGGCATCATCTTCCTCCACACAAAGTGTAGTATTTCTCTTACGCTATTCAAACGTAATCTGGATGAATGGATGGGTAATCACAAATTCACCCCTGGTACGGCATCCTTATCTTTAACGGACAGGGGCAACGTGTAAAATGTTCTGCTCATCTCTGGATTATTCCTACTTGTAATGTAAAGGCTAGAAGCATCATAGGAATGTGTGGCTGGGCTTCTGAAGATCCCCGCAATCAATATCCTTGTATCTATGAAACTATGAACACACATCACAAATGTGCTTAAAAGTATTTAAGGGAAATTCAAGTTTCACTATGTTAGTGAACACCGTTTTGTGATTACAGTTTAGTGTTGATCACTACTGTGTCACAACTTTGTTATGGGGAAGTCAAAGCAGCTTGTGTGTTACTATGCAAAAGTGTTGAATATGAGGAAAAAATTGCAAAGTCAATACAGAATTTGTTAAACGAAGGTAGCAGTAAGGGAGAAATTTTTAAGAGAAAAGAAAAGTACAGTTTTGTACCTACCATAAATGTAGATGTCCGAACTGGATAGCATCTGCAGTCATAACAACTGGGTTGTCCTGTCGTCAGGCAGCCCTTCGGTCGGCCGGATTCCAAAGTCGGGTCCGCTTCGCTGATGTCGCACTTCACCCGACGTCATCTCTGCTGGTCTTCGGGTATAAAGGCATCAGCCGACGCCATTTTCTTCAGTGTTTCTTGCCCCAGATGCCAGGTGCCCTCTTGGAAGGCTAAATTTTGGGTAAAAATGCCAATGTTTCCCAAAGGATAGAAGGCAAACACAAAAAATAAGCATGTATGTACATATATACAAACAAATACACCATAAGAGACTCCCCACCAGCTAGCTATTAGGAGGGTAAATACCCTAGGAGTACCACAGAGGGAAGGAGGGAGGTAATCCTGACTGCAGATGCTATCCAGTTCGGACATCTACATTTATGGTAGGTACAAAACTGTACTATGTCCTTCATGGATGCATCTGCAGTCATAACAACTGGGTAGAATACCATAGCCAACTAGGCGAGGAGGAAGAATAGATTATGGTGTGGTTAAGATCCCTTGCAGTACAGCAGTGGCAAACCCTGCTCGGGATCTGGAATACAGAGGTAAATTATAATGCTTGGCAAATGTATGCACGGAGGTCCAAGTAGCCGCCTCAATAATGTCCTTGGTTGCCACTCCTCGTAAGAAGGCTGTGGTAGTGGCTGTTGCTCTTGTAGAATGAGGTCATATGTTCTGTGGAATTGGTTTTCCATGGAAGGAGTAACAGAATCGTATGCAATTTCCTATCCATTTGGAGATTGTCTGTTTGGAAATTGCTTTTCCTTCACTTCCTGTTGCATAGGCTACAAAAAGCTGGTCAGTTTTTCTGTTACTTTTGTTCTGTCCAGGTAGTAGCGTAGCTGTCTGTGTACATCCAAGGTATGCAGCATTCTTTCTCCTCTGTTTTGTGGGTTGGGGAAGAAGGTAGGTAGGTGGATTGCCTGGTTTAAGGATACTCTGGATACCACCTTAGGCATAAATGTAGGATTAGTCCTCATGGACACTCTGTCTTGGTGGAAGATTAGGAAGGGTTGTACTGCCATTAGGGCCTGAAGTTCAGAAACCCTCCTTGCTGAGGTTATTGCCAGTAGGAAAGCAGTTTTCCATGAAAGATGCTGTAGGTCTGCTGTTGCTGCTGGTTCAAAAGGTGCGAGAGTCAACTTTTCTAACACAAAGTTCAAATCCCAAGCTGGCAGTGGTGGTTTCCTAGGAGGTTTTACATTCTTGATCCCTCTGAGGAACTGCCTGAGTAGAGGATCTTGAGAAGACAGGTGGATCAAAACTGTATTCTGCTGAAATAGCTGATGCATGTATCTTGATGGAGGAATAGGACAGGCCTGTATGTAGAAGCTCTGTCAATTACTCCAGAATGTTAGCCATATCTATATTCGACACATCCTTCCCTCTTTCAACACTCCAAATGACAAACCTTTTCCATTTCCCTGCATAGTTCCTTCTTGTTGAAGGTCTGCGGGCTTCAAGGATAATGTCTTTAACCCTTTGGGAAAGATCTGGAATAGTTGCTGCTATGTGATGTGCCATGCAGTCAGTTGCAACGTTTTTAGGTTTGGATGCATGATGCTGTAGTTGTTCTGAGTTAACATCAAAGGCATCAGGGGTATTGACCACAATTTGTCCCGAGACATGCTCCTCAGCAATGGGTACCAGTGTTGTCTTGGCCAGTTTGGAGCTATCAGGATTATCCTTGGACGTTCCTCCTTGATTTTTAGTAACACCTTGTGTATCAAGGGAAGAGGTGGGAATGCATATGCTGTCAGGCCTTTCCAGCTGAAGGAGAGCGAATCCACTTTCGATGCAAGTGGATGGAATGTCCTTGTGCAGAATTTTTGAGCTGGTGGTTGAGAGGAAGCGAATAGATCTATCTGTGGCATTCCCCATTTCTTTGTGATGGTCTTGAAGATGTCCGGGTGTAGCATCCATTCGTGAGCATCCGAGGTGGTTCTGCTTAACATGTCTGCTAGAGTGTTCTCCTTTCCCGGTACAAACATTGCCTGTAACTGGATGTTGTAGCAGAGTGCCAGGTTCCAAAGGTCCAAAGTCATTCTGCATAGGGGGTATGAATGAGTGCCTCCTTGTTTATTGATGTACCACATGACTGTGGTGTTGTCTGTCCTTATCATCAAATGGCCTTCTTTGAGAAATGGTCTGAATTTTTGGATTGCCAGTTTTACTGCCAGCATTTCTTTTAGGTTGATGTGCAGGTGAAGCTGGTCCTGCGTCCACAATCCTTGCACGCATTTGTCCAGCATGTGAGCCCCCCATCCTAGGTCTGAGGCGTCTGTTGTGATGGTTTGGCTTGCTTGATATTTGTGAAAGGGTAAGCCTGGGTTTGACTGGCATGCTTGAGCCCACCATAGGAACTCCTGTTTTAGGCATGGAATTAGTGGAATTTCTGCTTCTAGGCTGTGCCTGTGTTGGGACCATAAATTCTTTAGGTACCACTGTAGTTTTCTCATATGCAGTCTGGCATGTGGAACCAAGATTATGCATGATGCCATGAAGCCCAAGGCCTGCAGAACTTTTCTTGCTGTTAGCTTGCTGTGGTTTGTTAGTGCCAAGAAGTAAAGAGGGAGATCTTTTGTTTTCTGCAGTTAGGAATGACATTTGTTTTACTGTGTCCAATTGGGAGCCCAAGAATGTCCTTGTTTGGGATGGAATCAGCCTTGACTTTTGCAAATTGACCGTGTATCCCAGTGCTTGTAGCAAGTAAATGACCCTTTGTAAATCTGTTGTCAGCTTGCTTTTGTTGTCCCCTTGTAGCAGGCAGTCGTCCAGGTATGGATAAATTTGGATTCCCTGTAGTCTGCAGTGGGCGATTACTGATGCCAGGCATTTTGTGAATACTCTGGGCGCAGTAGATAAGCCAAAGGGCAATGCTGAGAATTGATAGTGCTCTGATCCTGCAAGAAATCTGAGGTATCTTCTGCAAATTGGTTGGATGGGGACGTGCAGGTATGCCTCCTTGAGATCTAGAGTTACCAGCCAACACTCCTTGCCCAGCATGGGAAGAAGTTGCTGTAGGGTCAGCATTTTGAATTTTGGGACAATGATGTATGTGTTTAAGGTGGACAGATCGAGAATAGGTCTCCAACTTTTTTCCTTTCTTGGAACTAGGAATAGTCTGGAGTAGAATCCTTTGCCTTGTTCTGTTATTGGTACTCTTTCCACAGCTGTCATCTTTGTTAATTGCATTATCTGCTGTAGAGCTTCTGTTTTTTGATTTGGAGGTAGGTTTGGCATTCCTCTTTTGACTGGTAGAGTGTGGAAGTGGAACCGGTAACCTTGGTCTATGGTTTGCAAAATCCACTTGTCTTTTGTGATGTAGTGCCAGTTCTTTGAAAATAAGGTTAATTTTCCACCTAAGGGTGCTGCTATTTGTTCCCTGGTAGGCGGAGTTAGAATCAAGTCACTGAGATTGCCCTGTTGTAGTGGCAGTGGCTGTGCCTGTGGCTCTGTTATTACCTTGCCACTGTCGTCCTCTGTAGGCACCCCCTCTGGATTGATTTCTGCCTCTGGAACGTCTATTCCTGCCCCTTTGGGATCTTGTGGAGTCAGGAAAGGACCAATTTTTGGCAGGCCAGTTCCTGCTAAACCTTGGGGGCTGAACCTGCAAGAAATCTTTAACCGTTTGTACAGATTTTGCCTTTTCTTCCATTTTCTTCATTACCTGCTGGGCAGGTGTACCAAACAAACTGGTCTTATCCATAGGAGCATCTAATAACTTAGCTTTAACATGATCCGGTAAAACTTGTTCCTTCAGCCATGCATGTCTTCTTATCACTGTGCCAGTCATGGCTGATCTAAATGAAGCCTCCAGTGCATCATAGCCACATTTTAAGGAATGGTTACTAACATGTTGTATGTTATTTACCATTTCTAATAGGTTTTTCTTATCTATAGAGTCATCAGAGGATAGCTTTTTAGTTAACTGATCAAGCATAAACTCTTGGTATTGTATCATGTGAAACTGACAGTTTAAAGCTCTAGCTGAGAGAGTAGCAGAGGTGTAAACCTTTTTGCCCCATCTGTCTAAAGACCTGGCTTCCCTTTCAGAAGGAATAGGGTTTTTTGCTGTGGTCGAGGCTACTGCCTTAGGGCCCTGGGATATAGTTTCGGGGTCTGCAAGTGGGGCCTTGTATAGGTGATGATGAGTGTCTGGCACCCTGTAAAATCTATCTGGTTTGGCAGGTGCTGGAGGTAAAGAATCTGGTGTAGTGCAAACATCATTAAATGCATCGTCCACAAGAGAGAGGACAGGAGGTATAGCTAAGGGCCTGTGTTGTGGTAGGTGCAGGAAAGTCCTAAGTCTTTTTCTGGAGTCTGAAAAATCCTGTTCCTGCCATTGGAAATGTTCTCTCATGGCATGTAGGGTTTCCCCAAAGGAGAATTCTTCTGGTGGAGAAGCAGCTGGAATGGATTCTTCAGCGTCTGAGTCCTCAAAATTGGAGAAAGGAGCCTCTGGCTGGTCTGTAATATCTGAGTCTTCCGCAGAATCATCAGAGGACACAGGCTCGAGGGGCTCTGCTCTAGGTCTCTTTTCTGGGGGCTGAGAGGCCCTGTCTGGGTGAGATTGAGATCCCCTAATTAAGGATATTAAATCTTCTGTCAGAGTAAGCATTTGTGAACTAGAAGTGGGCCTGGTTGAGGGGGGTTTAACAGGCACTGACTTAGTAGATTTGGCAGCTTTAGCCCTGGCAAAGGCCTTAATAGACATGGCTGCAGGAGGCCTAGCAGCACCACGTGCTGGGGTAGAGACATCCAGAGGGATGGTGTCTGATAAGTCACTAGTAACCACTGTAGTAGTTAAAATTTCTGAGGCCGATTCAAGTAAAGTAACCGGAGCCTCAGTAGTAGTCATTGATTCGGCTGTACTCTGATCAGTTTTCTCGGTTTCGGACGAAACCGAGACACTCATGTTTGCTTAACCATGGTTTCGGCCGAAACCGCGGACCGCGAGTGTCGGTCTTTTTCTTTGCGTTTTTTAACAATTTGGGTAGTCGGAGGATCCGACGGCATAATGTACGCAAAATCAGAGCCGAAAAACTGTTCAGCAAACTCCGACCGGCGCCTAAGCGTTGTCGGTTGAAAGAAGCACAGGCGAACAGGCTGCTACGTCGTGGTCTGGGCCTAAACAAGGCAAACAGTAAGAGTGGATATCTTTATGAGGTATTTGTTTCCCACAAGTTAAACAGTTATTGACTTTTTCTGACATCGGCTGAGGCAAGAAAGAGTCCCCAACGCGGTACTTAGCTTTTAGAAGTCTCCGAAGGAGTATGCGGTAGTAGTAATCTCTGGATCTGGTCGACCGGCACTTGCGAACAGCTTCTGCTTCCGGCCACGGCAAGAAAGACTGAAGAAAATGGCGTTGGCTGATGCCTTTATACCCGAAGACCAGCAGAGATGACGTCGGGTGAAGTGCGACATCAGCCGAAGCCGGACCCGGACTTTGGAATCCGGCCGACCGAAGGGCTGCCTGACGACAGGACAACCCAGTTGTTATGACTGCAGATGCATCCATGAAGGACATCAGACAGTGGGTATAGGAGTCAATGGCAGGGGCAGTACGTTTTAATGGGTCTGCATCCAATATGACAGATATGGAGAGCTGTACTTTCACTAATGGTGCTAACCTTGTGGTAGTGGCACAGAATTAGAGTGCCAACCTAAGAAATGACACAAGGCTAGAACTAGGAAGAGAAATGGCAACCAAGGTTTACTGCCAACAAGTGTAAAGTCTCAAGTCTGGAAATAACCCTGCAATGGCATACAAAGTAAGGAAGATTAGGGATATGCCTCATGGCAGCCACTGCAGCAGGAATAAGTTATTAGAAGCAGGGTTCTCAGACATTCTAAAGTTGAGCTTCCCCTACTAAATCCAAGGATGACTTAGCCTTCCCAAAGTATCTGGCTCATTAGCATAGCAACCGCTTTAGAATAAAGCTCGTTACCTTATGTACCGACTGATAAGGGTTTCACACACAACCATGAAATTTGAGAACTGTAACTACAATCCCCAGAACAGCAAAACGTAGCATGAACAGTGGAATATAACTGATTCTGAGACTGTGGTACCTTCACGGATTTCCCCCTACTCCAAGCTACAGCAATCTCACACTTAGTATTCATAAACAACAAAAGTATGGGGGGCACAGCTTCCCATGTTTGAGGGGTGTAAGGGGTCTACATACATATACAGTTACCCCCCCCCCCAAAAAAAAGCTGAATGATAATTTCATACTGATCACATAACTGTACTCTGCTTTCACACATTTGATTGTGAAGAAAGACAACACAATAACATATTCTACCTTGTTGCTCACAAAAAATGAACACTGCCTCCTCCTCTTAGGAAATTCATATAACTCGCTATTCAGAAGTGGCCCTACAATTCCACTCACAGCCTGCTCTTCACCCCTAAAAAAGATAACCAGTTTCTGTGCACCCATTTGATATTACCTACGGATTAAAGTCAACCAAAAAACGGCCTCATTAATATAATTCAGCTTATATAAATATAAAGAAAAAAAGAAGCACCTGCTTATGTGGGCAGTGTGTAGTGTTTCTACTGCCCACAGCTAATGCTGGCCAAGCATCAGATATAACAAAAATACATGTAAGACAACAAAAATGCCCCTAAAGATTGTAAATGTCTGCACCTGTTGGAAGTTTAAAAATAAATGGGTGAATTGCTTCTGTGGGCAACATGCCCTATTCCCAAAGACACTGATGGAAAAGTTAACTACAAGTCAAAAACAGTCCTTTACGACAGACAGAATCCGTTCCCACTGATCTCAGGTAAGTTGATCTCGGCAACTGGCCTCTAATGCTTACCTCGTAAACAAAAATAACCATGGACTAGCTAGCCATGCCCTAGAACTGTGCAAGATTGAGGGTTCAACACATTTATACATTTTCTAATTACTCACATTTACAGCAGCCCCAATAAGGGTAAGCATCTAATTCCAAACCCTTGAATAGACTAAAGCGGATAATCATAGAATGAATGAAATGGCTTTGAGTCAACAAATCTGAGATTGTCTTAAAATAAATATTTAATTTTTTTGATGAGCAGCATTCCTATCCCCAACATGTTTGTTTGTCTGGCCATCAAAAAAAAAAAAAAAAACACTGGTTTAAAGAAATTAGGAAGGAAGGCTAGACGTGGAAAGAAGCAGAGAAGAGGAAAAGGACCTTGAGCTATTAATCACTGCAAGGATGAACCATAAGGAGCAGAGTAAAAGGGGTGAGGCTAAAGCAAACAGGAAACTAGAATGCATCATTAAAGGCATGGATATAAGGAAGACTGACGTAATACTGCCACTACACAGACAGATACTTAGTACAACCACACCTTGAGGACTGTGTACAATTCTTGAGGCCATAGATAGAAAACCAAGTTTTTGTTTTTTAATTTATACAAGCCATACAGGTTTTTGTATAAATAAAACGTATAATACATACATGCATGTTTAGGTTCATAGGTTCACAGATTAGTACTAAGCTAACTGCCCTTGTGGGCCATTCTGAGCCTAGCCAATTATCCCTGTGAGAATCAAACCCTGCATTTTGCACCTGTAAGGTAAGCACCTTAACCATTATGCCAACCTCCCTCCCTCTAGGTATACGTATGTGTGCGTGTGTTTGTACACACACACACACAATAAGAACAGCATTTTTCATAGCCAGACCAAGGCTTGCCTAAAGCAGAGTTTTTCCCCCCATAGAAAGTGTAGAGAACTTGTACGCCTATGTTACAGTGTTGTGAAATAAAAAAAAAAAAATTGGATGAAGACTCAAGAAATGCAGTAACCAAGACTAAATCTGACAGAAATACAGTCTCACATCTCAAGCCACCTTACTTGAACTTTCTTATTGATGAGGTAGAAAACAGCCCCAAGTCCAAGTACTTAAAACACACAGTGTACTGTCTCACTACATGGGCAGCCTCTATGAAGTTTTCAACCCTCATTACTAACAATGCACATTAATTTATTTCCAATGTAACAAGCTTTGCCCTGTTGTAACCAGTATAGTTTACTCTGCTACGGTAAATGTGTAGTTTCCTCTTGGCGGTTAGTCAACGTGACACAACAATAAATATGATGTTATGTCTACATATAATTAATTATTCAAAGTTAGTAGTGCTAAGTATGTGTGCACTAAACATTCAGTTGCTATGCTTACTAAAATGTAACTGCTTACTACCTAGTTTATAACCTTGTACACTTAGAAGGTCTAGTCATGATGTTGTCCCATGCATTATGTAGAAAGGCACAAATCCTGGATGACAAGGGTCCACTGGAATTAAAGCACTAAATTAGTTCAAGAGGGCATAATTCATATGCAGGACTTCTAAGGACAGATAAGGAAAACACCACGGTAATTAACTAGGATACAAAGCTTGTCCACTGGGGGGGGCATAACCTAGGCAAGTTGCTGAAATTTCCTCCTATGCCTTAACACAAAAGTCAATCCCAACAGTATCAGAGACTTTGCTGAAGAACATTTCCAATTATACAGAACCACGCTTTCAATGTAATTATGGACAGCACTGTCTGTTATATGGGACATCAGCAGCAACCATCGGAGAGTAAAAGGAAAACCCAAAACAAATTCCTTAAGCATAAAGGGCTAGGATTCACAGATCCACTAAAGTAGGACACTGCAATGATTTACTAAACATCCATCATTTCTGGAACCATGCAAAGCATTTCACAGAAAGTTGTGCATTCGATACCTGTACAAAGATAATAGCAGTTTCTGAAATGTACTAGTCAGCAGACATTTTGCTGCTTTATTTCTGAACTCAGTAATGAACATACACATGCCTCTTTTGTTGAGATGAATAACTTTCCCTTATATGTACCTGCTTAATAGGTGGAACTGCTTCATCCTTTGTTCTCTTTAAAATGTGACACAGAAATAAGTTAATATTTGACTGTGCGCTAATGAGTCAGAAATTTACTGCATGGAGAAAGTGAATGTCCCTTGCTAAGTTTCGACAGGCAGTTTAACCATTGCAAAAAAGAAAACAAACACACTTGGCAAAATTACACACATATCTCTGAACAAACTACATCACAAGTGACACCACTATTGTCATTATCACATTCTTTAGTTATTTATTAATGTGTGAACACTTCCATGACCAGATATATGTGGCCCATTTTCAGTGGATGCCTGAAGCAAAAAGCTTCAGTATACACAAAACTATAACAATTTGCAAATAATACATTTAGATACATAACTAATGAGAAAGGTTACATACACTAGTAATGATTAAAATGAAGCTGCAAACATAGTAATGAATCTGCTAAATTATGCATTATTAAAATAATGTGTGTGTGTACACACACACACACACACTAACAAGTTGCTACTTCTGCATGAATTCATTTGATGGAGTATGCAGTGCAGAGTTCTACAACATCCAAAGAAGTCAGTGCAGCAAAAGAAAAGTACAGCTGTGTACCTACCATAAATGTAGATGTTAGAGTGCATTCACTGTTGCAGTCATTACACTTGGGTTATCCTGCTGGCAAGCTACCCGCAGTCGGCCTGAATTCCAAAGTCCTGGTCCGGTGTCGGTTGCTGTCGCCTCTTCCCTGATATCAGTTCGCCAGGGGTATACAAGATGCAGCCGACGCCTTTTTCTTGCCCAAGATGTCAGGTGCCCCCAAGAAGGTAGGCAATACACATTGCTTATAAAAAACATACAATAAAATAAACAATACCTTCATCTACAAGCAAATATACTGCATAGGTTGTATAGGATAGAGAAGTATAGATAAGTCCCAGCAAAGAAAGGGGGATGGTGGGTGGGTAACCTGGACTGCAACAGTGAATACACTCGAACATCTACATTTATGGAAGGTACACAACTGTACTATGTTCATCGTGTTTCACTGTTGCAGTCATTACACTTCGGTTGAATCCCAAAGCTGAGGTTGGGCGGCTGGGTCTAAATAGGATTAGGAGTGGCTATGAGGCCCTGCAGAACTGCAGTGGCAAAGCCTGCTCTGGATTTAGAGTAAAGAGGTAAGTGGTAGTGCTTGGTAAAAGTGTGCACTGAACTCCAAGTTGCAGCATCCAAAGTTTCCTTGGTTGGTACTCCTCTGAGAAAGGCTGCTGCCCTGGTAGAATGTGGCCTAATATTCTTAGGCACTGACCTGCCATGCTGTGCATAGCAGAAACAAATACAGTGTCCTATCCATTTTGAAATAGTCTGTTTTGAAATGACCTTTCCTTGTGATCCTGCAGCATATGCTACAAACAGTTGCTCAGTTTTTCTGAAAGCTTTTGTTCTGTCCAAGTAGAAGCATAGCTGCCTGTGTATCTCCGAAGAATGCAGAAGTCTCTCCCCTTTATTCTGGGGATTTGGATAAAAAGTTGGCAAATGAATGGTTTGGTTAAGAGCCACACTGGATACTACCTTTGGCATAAATGTTGGGGTTTGTCCTTAGAGAAACCCTGTCCGGATGAAAAATGATAAAAGGTTCCACTGCCATTAATGCTTGTAACTCAGACTCTTCTTGCTGAAGTTATTGCTAGAAGCAGAGCAGTTTTCCATAAGAATTTTATATCCGCTGTATTGGCTGGCTCAAAAGGAGGCAATGTGAGCTTTTCTAAAACAAAGTTAAGGTCCCATGTAGGTATCGGTGCTCTCCTTGGGGGTCTTATCTTTTTTGCCCCTCTGAGGTAATGTCTTCGCAGTGGATGAGAGAAAATAAAAGGTTCCATATTGTAATGAGCGGAAATGGCAGAGGCATGGATCTTAACTGATGAGAAGGATAGGCCTTTGTCCAGCATCTCAGTTATTGTAAAATCTGAGGAATATTTGGAACAAGTGGTTCAAGTCCTTGTGCCTGGTTCCAAGCACAGAATCTCTTCCATTTTTCTGCATAAGATTTCCTGGTGCTGGGCCTCCTGTCTTCCAAAATGACATCCATAACAGCTTTAGAGAGAGGTGTGTTCTGATTTCTTATATTATCTGCCATGCAGCCAGATTTAAGGTTCTGAGTTGGCTGTGCAGGATCTGATTGTTTTGTTGAGTCAGAAGATGAGGAATTTGAGGTAAAGTCCAGGCTGGGCCTTGAGACAAGCTCTTTAGGACTGGGTACCAGTGCTGGCGTGGCCAGTCTGGGGCAATCAGAATCATTTTTGGCTTCTCGTCTGACTTTTAGGAGCACCTTGGGAAGGAGAGGCAGTGGTGGAAAGGCATAAACTGTTAGGGTTTTCCAGCTGAATGACAGAGTATCCACTTTCCATGCTTGTGAGTGATAAGACCTTGTGCAGAATCTCTGTAGTTGGCAGTTGTGAGGGGAGGCAAAAAAGATTTATGTCTGGACATCCCCATTTCCTTGTTATCATGCTGAAGACCTGTGGATTTAGTTTCCACTCATGAGGGTCCATGAGGTTTCTGCTTAGTTCGTCTGCCAGAGTATTTTTCTTTCCTGGCAGGAATTGTGCCTGCAGATGTACTTGACAAGTCAGTGCTGTGTTCCACAAAGTCATGGCTTGCCTGCAGAGGGAGTAGGAATGTGTGCCCCCTTGCTTGTTTATGTACCACATAACTGTAGTATTGTCCGTCTTTAGTAATAGTTGTCCTGGATGTAGTAGATCCTTGAAGGCTGTCAGGGCATTCTATACAGCTAGCATCTCTTTTTGATTGATGTGAAGATGCATTTGGTCCGCGGGCCACGTGCCCTGAATACATTTTCCTGCCATGCGTGCCCCCCAGGCATAATCAGATTAATCTGTTAGTGTCTGTCTGGCTGTGGGTAAAGTGAAAGGCCGTCCCTTGTTGTGGTGACAGGTCAGTGCCCACCATTGAAACTCCTGTTGCAGACAGGGAATAAGAGATTGTTTCCAGGCTGTGGCAATGTTGAGTCCAAACACTTTTTAGATACCATTGTAGCTTCCTCATATGCAGTCTTGCATATGGAATTAGCAGGATGCAGGATGCCATGAAGCCCAAAGCCTGCAGAATTTTTCTTGCAGTTAGCTGGGTGTTTGTTGCCATCATCTGAAAGTAATGAGTCAGTTGTCTTTGCTTGTCTGGCGTGAGATAAGCCATCTGGGCAGCTGTATTTAAGCTTGCACCCAGGAATATTACCTCTTGAGAAGGCACTAGTTTTGATTTCTTTTCGTTTACTGTGTACCCTAGGCAAATTAGCAATCTTTTTACAAACGCCAGATGTTTTAGTAGAATGTCCTTGCTCTCTGCTTGAATAAGGCAGTCATCCAAGTAGGGATATATTTGAATTCCTTTTTGTCTGCAAAATGCAATTACTGGTGCCAGGCATTTTGTGAAGACCCTGGGTGCAGTAGATAAGCTAAAGGGCAGTGCAGAGAATTGGTAATGCATTGAGCCAGCTATAAATCTGAGGTATCTTATGCAAGATTGTCTGATTGGGACATGCAGGTATGCCTCTTTGAGGTCCAAAGTAACTAGCCAAGCCTTCTTGCCCAGCATGGGTAGAAGTTGCTGCAGTGTCAACATTTTGAATTTTGGAACATCCAGGAAAGTATTTCTGTAAATATCAACACCATCAACTATAACCGTAACAATAATAAACTTACATCTTCTCTATTCATAGACCTATCAAAAGCCTTTGAGATGGTTAATCATAAACTTCTTCTGCACACACTAAAATCTCTTGCACTGGATCCCTCTTCCTTAACTTGGTTTACTTCTCATCTAGAAAACCGTCACCAGGCAGTACTCTGGAAAAAAATCGCTATCTGCTCTCCTTCCTATCTCTTTAGGAGTACCTCAAGGGTCTATCCTAGGCCCACTTCTATTTTCTATCTTTATTAATGACCTCCAATCAGCTATCCATAACACTACCTGCATACAATATGCAAATGATTCCACTATAATTTGCACTGCTTCCTCTCAAACTGAACTCCAGTCTCTTACACAAAAAGCCTTTTCAACTGTTGAACAGTGGTTCTCTGACCGCTGTCTACTCCTTAACCCTAAGAAAACCAAATTGTTACTATTTACACCTACCCGTAAATCTACTTCTATAAACTTCTCTATTACTTCCACTGATAACACTCAAATTTCTCCTGATTCTTCAACAAAACTTCTAGGTGTTACTATTGACAATAATCTTAACTATGATTGTCACATCAACAACACAATAAAAGCAGTTAATAAAAAGATTGGATCCCTGTACAGAATCAAACCCTTCCTTACACCTGAAGCCTGGACCACCTTAGCCCAATCACACCTTATCTCTACCCTTCTATATGTTTCCCCTATTTTCACTAATCTCTCTAAAAGTAACCTTAAGAAACTTACTACATCTTACCATAATATTGCTCGATTTGCCACAGGATCTCAGTTTAGAACTCACCACTGTCTAAACTTAAAACAACTAGACTGGCTTGAACTTCCAAACAAGCTCATTTATCAACAACTCTCAATAGCTCACAAAATTCTATATCAACCATCTAAAACACCAGTTCTCAGAAATCTCTTGACTCCCAACAACAACCTGAAACAACTACGCTCTTCAGACAAACTACTAGTTAATAGTACCAAAACTATTAATTCTGCAGCTAATTGCCTTTTTTCCAACTCAGTTGGCAAAATATGAACAACCTTCCATCAAATATCTCCTCTTTGGCCACTCTTTAAAAAACAACTGCAAACACATCTTAATAAATTCTGGCTTTGCTCTTGTACCAACCCTGACTAATCTGCCTTCTTCATTTCCTCTACCACAATTCTTCCTTCTCTGCTATGATATCCTGACTGACTTCCTCTGACAATATCTTTGTAGATATTACTGATCTCATATATGTTGTATTAAAAAAAAAAAATGTATATTGTCTACCATTTTTTCAAAACAATGTATTGATACACTCGAATATTTTCTTGTTATGGATATTTTTTACTCTTAGATGTGTATTACCTATACTAAAATCTTCTTATCCTTGATGCTTATTGCTTTTGTTTTATGTGTATTTGCATTCTCTAATCTTGTTTTAACCAATGGAGCTTTTCTCCCCGGGCCTCCACTGAAAATGGACACTTATCCAGCTGGACTAGCCCGGTCAACAAATGTAAAATAAAATAAATATTTAGAATTGACAGGTCCAGTATTGGTCTCCAGGCATTGTCCTTTCTGGGTACCAAGAAAAGTCTTGAATAAAATCCTTGTCCCTGTTCTTGCGGTGGTACTTTTTGAATAGCTCTCATGTCCATGAGAGCAGAAATTTGTTTTTGTGCCTCTGCCCATTGATTCTGTTGCAGGTCTGGCATACCTTTTGACCTTGATAGGGTGTGAAAGTGGAACCGGTAACCCTGAGAAACAATATTCAGTACCAGTTTGTCCTGGGTGATCATGTGCTAATTTTGTGAGAAAAGTGCTAGTTTTCCCCCTAAGGGTGCTGCCAAAAGGTAAGTGCCTGGCATTTGTAAAGGGAAGTCATTGGGCCAGTTTCCTATAAGGTTGCAATTTGTCTTATCCACCTTTGGGGGCTGAAGCACCCAATTGTTTAGGTCTGTATGAGCCTTGGGGCTGAGATCTGCCTCTTGGGTGTCTGTATCTGCCTCTTTGTGGTCTGTCTGATACTAGAAAGGACCAATTTTTAGAAGGCCAGTTCCTGCTAAATCTAGGTGGCTGAACCTCTAAGAAATCCTTCACTGTCTGCATAGATTTTGCTTTATCCTCCATTTTCTTTAACACCTCTTCTGCCTTAACACCAAACAAAGTATCATGCTGTAATGGAGCATCCAATAATTTTGCTTTAACATGATTGGGTAAACTTTGTTCTTTTAACCAAGCATGCCTTCAAAATGACAGAACCTGTAACTGCGGCTCTGCAAGAAGCCTCTAATGAATCAAAACCACATTGCAGAGTAAGCTTTTCCACTTGTTCAGCTGCATGCAATAAAGCCTGCATTTCCTTATTGTCAGAACATTCTGAGCTTGTAAGCATTTTCTGTTTTAGCAAAGACATTAGGTATTGTTGATATTTAAGCATGTGAAACTGGCAGTTTAAAGCCCTTACAGCTAAAGTAGCAGAAGTGTAAACTTTTTCCCCCATCTGTCCAGTGCCCTAGAATCCCTACCTGAGGGAACAGGGTTTTTTGCAGTGAAAGCCTTGACCCCTTTGGGACCCTGAGAAATTGTTTCTGGATCAGCAGCAGGGTTTTTATAAAGAAATTTATGCGAGTCTAGGACCCTGTAGTACCTATCTGGCTTGACTGATGCAGGGGGTAAAGAATCAGGAGACAAACTGGATTTAGAAATAAACATAATCAACAATATCTATTACAGGGGGGATAGCAAGGGGCCTGTGCTGAGGCAGTAAAAGAAAGTCTCTGAGCCTTTTGGATTCTGAATAATCCTGGCTCTCCCAATGGAAATGCTCCCTCATGGTGTTCAAGGTTTCCCCAAAAGAGTAATCCTCAGGAGGAAAGGCTGAAGGGATAGATTCTTCAGCATCAGAGTCTTCATAGGGAGGAAGAGAATATCCCTGTTCTGAAAAGGAATCAGAGGAAACAGAAACCTGGTCAGAGGAGTCACAGTCAGTGTCTTGCCTAGGCCTTTTATCAGGAGGGGGATGGGAACCCCTGATCAAAGTAATTAGGTCCTCGACCATTTTAAGCATCTATTTCTTTGGCATGGATGACTGTCCATGAGAACGCTGTACTTGTTTCTTTGTCTTTAAATGGTGTTTTAGACTTTGCCTTGGCTTCTGAAGTGGACTTGATAGTAAGCTGTGAAGGTCTGAAAACACCCTCAGAAGCAGATGCCTGCTCAGCAGCTCCGGACCCATCTGAGGGAATAGTTTCCGTAGGCCTAATACTCTGAGTTTCCAGAGGCCTAGTTGTCTCCACGTGGGAGTCGGAGGCGGCCTGTGGCTCTGAGGTAGCGGGCATCAGGAGCTGTGAAAGCTCCTCACGGAGAACCGGTGACTGGCCTAGAAGAGGCTTTGTCGTCAGTTTTGGACCTCAGATGCCTGTCCTTTTCTTTGTCTTTGCGTTTTTTATGAATTCCGGTCGTCGGTTGTTCAGACGGCTTTATGTAGTTAAACCTTCGGCCAAAGTAATGTAAAGCAAAATCAAACCGACGCTTAATAGTGCATTGGTTGAATCTAGCACAAAACCGACAACTAGCAACGTCGTGGTCAGGGCCTAGGTAAGGAATACAGTAAGAGTGAAAATCTTTATGAGGTATTTGCTTCCCACAAGAAATACAATTGTTAACTTTTACGGACATCGGTCTGGAGCAAGAAAAAGTTTCCCCAACTTAGCTTTATTGAAGACTTTGGTTCTGAAATTCAATTTTGAAAATCTCAGGAGTCGGCCGACCGGCACTTGAGAAAGTACAGTTTTGTACCTACCATAAATGTAGATGTCCGATAGGTATGCATCTGCAGTCATCACATATGGGTTTGTCCTGCCTCAGGCAGCCCTTCGGTCAGCCGGATTCCAAAGTCTGGGTCTGGCCTCGGCTGATGTCGCACTTTCCCCCGACGTCTTAGCGTCTGGGGTATAAAAGCATCATCCGACGCCATCTTCCTCAGTTTTTCTTGCCCCAGATACCAGGTGCCCTCTAGGAAGGCTAAATTTGGATAAATGCAATAAAATTCCAAACATTTGCAAAATTATATATATATACACACATGTATATACAAACAAATACACCATAATAAATTCCCCCAGCTAGCTAAAAGAGGGGTAAGCACCCTAGGAATACCACAGAGGGGTAGGAGGGAGGGTAAACCTGACTGCAGATGCATACCTATCGGACATCTACATTTATGGTAGGTACAAAACTGTACTATGTCCTTCAAGGATGCATCTGCAGTCCTCACATATGGGTAGAATACCATAGCCAAACTGGGGGTGGAGGTACTAAGTGAAGGATGGTGTAGTTAAGATACCCTGCAGGACTGCCGTAGCAAAACCTGCTCTGGATCTGGAGTATAAAGGCAAATTGTAATGCTTGGCAAATGTATGCACGGAGCTCCATGTAGCAGCTTCTAAAATGCCTTTGGTAGCCACCCCTCTAAGGAAGGCTGTGGTGGTGGCTGTGGCTCTCGTGGAATGAAGTCTAATGTTAGCTGGCACAGTCTTTCCAAGAAAGGAGTAACAAAAACAAATGCAATTTCCTATCCATTTCGAAATTGTCTGTTTGGAAATTGCTTTTCCTTGCACCCCATCAGCATATGCTACAAACAACTGGTCAGTCTTTCTGTAACCTTTAGTTTTGTCCAAGTAGTAGCGTAGTTGTCTGTGAATGTCCAGGGTGTGCAGAAGTCTCTCCCCTTTATTTTGAGGCTGTGGGAAGAATGTAGGCAAATGAATAGCTTGGTTCAAAGATACCCTGGATACCACCTTTGGCATGAAAGTAGGATTGGTCCTCAAAGAAACTCTATCCTGATGAAAGATAAGGAATGGCTGCACCGCCATTAAAGCTTGTAGCTCAGATACTCTTCTTGCTGAGGTTATGGCCAGAAGGAAGGCAGTTTTCCAAGACAAAAACTGTACATCTGCCGATGCTGCTGGTTCAAAGGGAGGTAGTGTTAGTTTTTCCAACACGAAATTCAGGTCCCAAGTAGGTAGAGGTGGTTTCCTTGGAGGATTAATGTTTTTGATTCCCCTTAGAAACTGTCTTAGTAGAGGGTGAGAGAAGACAGGTGGATTTAGATTGTATTCTGCTGAGATCGCTGAGGCATGTATCTTGATGGAAGAGTAAGACAGGCCACTGTGGGACAATTCTGCCAAATATTCCAGTATGCATGCCATATTTATCACAGTCACATCTAGGCCCTTTGCTGTGTTCCAGGTGTGAAATCTTTTCCATTTTGCTGCATATGCTTTCCTTGTGGAAGGTTGGCGAGCTTCCATAATAATATCCTTCACTCTCTGGGATAGGTTACCCTGAGGAGGAGTCATGGTATTCTCCAGGCAGTTAGCTGCAAGGTTTTCAGGTTGGAGTGTAGAGTCCTGAAATTGTGCTGTGTCAGTAGGAGTGGCCATAGAGGGAGAGGCCATGGTTTCGTCTGTGACAAGCTCTTTAGCAGTGGGTACCAGTGCTGTCTTGGCCAGTTTGGGGCTATCAGGATTACTCTGGGCTGCTCTGTCCTGATCTTCAGTAGGACCTTGGTCATTAGTGGAAGAGGTGGGAAAGCATACACTGTTAGAGCTTTCCAGCTGAAAGAGAGAGCATCCACCTTCCATGCTTGTGGGTGGTATGTCCTTGAGCAGAATTTCTTCAGTTGATGATTTAGGGGGGATGCGAACAGATCTATTTCCAGCCTTCCCCATGATTGTGTGATTTGTAAGAAGATGCCTGGGTGTAGCATCCATTCGTGTGCATCCATGGTAGTTCTGCTTAAGTTGTCTGCCAGTGTATTGTCCTTCCCTGGCATGAATTGGGACTGTAGCTGTATGTTGATTTTCAATGCCAGTTCCCATAGGTTCATTGTCAGTCTGCAAAGAGGGTAGGAATGGGTGCTTCCTTGCTTGTTTATGTACCACATAACTGTGGTGTTGTCTGTCCTTATGAGCAGGTGGCCTTGCTGAAGGAAAGGTTTGAAGGCCTTGATTGTGTGTATCACTGCCAGCAATTCCTTTTGGTTTATGTGCATGTGCATCTCTCTTTGTGTCCATAGCCCTTGTATACATCTGTCCTCCATGTGCGCTCCCCAACCTTGGTCTGAAGCGTCCGTGGTGATGGTTTGGTTGGCTCTTGGCTTGCTGAAGGGCAACCCGCTGTTCGACTGGCAGGCTTGAGCCCACCACAGGAATTCCTTTTGAAGGCAAGGAATGAGTGGGATCAGAGCTTCTAAGCTGTGACTGTGCTGAGTCCATAAACTTCTTAGGTACCATTGTAATTTCCTCATATGAAGCCTTGCTTGTGGAATCAGAAGAATGCAAGATGCCATGTAACCCAGGGCCTGCAAGATTTTCCTTGCAGTCATCTGAGTTTGTCTTGTGAGATTCTGAAAGTAAACTGGTAGCTGTTCTTGTTTTTCTTCTGTGAGAAAAGCCATCTGGGTGGTTGCGTCTAGATCTGCACCCAGAAAAGTTATTCTTTGGGATGGAACCAGTCTTGATTTGTGGATGTTGACTGTATATCCCAAGGCCTGTAACAGGTGGATGGCATAGTCCAAGTCCTTCAACAAAGTTTGCTTGCTGTCCGCTTGTATTAGGCAGTCGTCCAGATAAGGGTAGATTTGAATCCCCTGAAGTCTGCAGTGTGCAATTACTGATGCCAGGCATTTCGTGAATACTCTGGGCAGTAGATAAGCCAAAGGGCAATGCTGAGAATTGATAATGCTCTGACCCTGCAAGAAATCTGAGGTGTCTTCTGCAGCTTTGTCGAATAGGGACATGCAGGTATGCCTCCTTGAGGTCTAGAGTCACCAGCCAAGACCCCTTGCCCAGCATGGGAAGGAGTTGCTGTAGAGTCAGCATTTTGAATTTTGGCACAATGAGGTACGTGTTCAGTGCGGACAAGTCGAGAATAGGCCTCCATTGATTTTCTTTTCTTGGAACAAGGAATAATCTTGAGTAAAATCCCTGGCCTTGTTCTGAAAGAGGTACCTTTTCTATGGCTTTCATTTGCATTAAGTTGGTAATTTGTTTCAAAGCCTCTGCCCTCTGATTTGGTGGCAGGCTTGGCATGCCTTTTCTTTTTGGCAATGAGTGGAAATGGAACCTGTATCCTTTGTCTATTATTTGCAGTGTCCATGTGTCCCTTGTAATGCTGTGCCAATTTTTTGAGAATAAAGAAAGCTTTCCACCCAAAGGTGCTTCTAATTGAGCCCTGGTCGGTGGAGTCAAAATAAAGTCATTGAGTCTATCCTGGTGTAGCAGTTGTAGTTCCTGCACCACCTCTCTGGTTGGGAGGCTGCCACTGACAGCCTCTGTAGGAGCCTCTAGCTTGCCCTCTACCTCTGGCACGTCTATTTCTGCCTCTGAGATCTGTCTGAGTCCGGAAAGGACCAATTCTTAGTAGGCCAATTTCTGCTGAATCTTGGTGGTTGGACTTGCAGAAAGTCTTTAACTGTTTGCACAGATTTTGCCTTTTCTTCAAATTTCTTTAAAACCTCTTGAGCTGTGGAACCAAATAATTTTTGCTTTTCCATAGGAGCATCCAAAAGCTTAGCTTTAACATGGTCTGGCAGAGATCGTTCCTTCAGCCAGGCATGCCTATGTATAACTGCACCTGTCATAGCAGATCTACATGAAGCTTCCAATGCATCATAGCCACACTGCAAGAAATGGTTACTAACCTGCTGGGAGTTATGCACCAGATCCTGAAGGGATTTACGATCAAGGGGTTCAGAAGAGGACAGTTTCTTATGCAATTCATCTAGTAAATACTCTTGATACTGTATCATATGGAATTGACAGTTTAATGCCCTCATGGAAAGAGTTGCAGAAGTTTACACTTTCTTACCCCATCTCTCTAATGCTCTGGACTCCCTTTCAGAGGGTAGAGGATTTTTAGCAGTGGCAGCTGCAACCCCTTTAAGGCCCTGGGAAATAGTTTCTGGATCAGCAGAGTGGGCCTTGTACAGGTGAAAATGTGAATCCGGGACCCTGTAGTACCTATCAGGTTTGGCAGGAGCCGGAGGGAGAGAGTCAGGGGCAGTACAAGCATCTGAATAGACATCATCAATTACATTCAAAACAGGAGGTATAGCTAAGGGCCTGTGCTGAGGTAAATGTAAAAAGGTCCTTAATCTCTTTCTGGAATCAGAGAATTCCTGACCCTGCCATTGAAAATGTTCTCTCAGTGTGTAATGTTTCTCCAAATGAAAACTTTTCAGGAGGGGAGGATGAGGGAATAGATTCTTCAGCATCAGAATCCTCGTAGGCTGAATAAGCCTCCTCCTGGTGGTCTGACAGACCAGAGCCATCCGTGGACTCATCTGAAGACTGTGGATCAGAGGGCTCAACCCTGGGCCTTTTGTCCGGAGGTGGTTGAGAGCCCCTGCCCGGATGTGGTTGGGAGCCTCTAATTAATGAAATCAGATCCTCTGCTAGGGTAAGAATCTGAGAGCTAGAAGAAGGTCTCTGAGAGGAAACTATGGGAGGCAAATACTTAGAACGTTTAGCAGCCTTAGCCCTAGAGAAAGCCTTAATGGACATGGAAGCAGGGGGTCTGGCTGCACCACGTGCAGGAGTAGACTTATCTACAGTAATGGTGTCGGACGATTCCTGGACACCGGTTTCAGAAGGTAATTCAATGACCGACTCGGCCGGGGCCTCCAGGGCCGAGGTAGTCGGTTGCATGGTTTCGGTAGTAGGAAGAGCCAAGGACTCTGTTTCAGCCGAGACAGAGACACTCGCGGTAGGCCTGACCGAGGTTTCAGCCGAAACCGCGGCCCACGCGTGTCGGTCCTTGTCCTTCCGTTTTTTGACTAAATGCGAAGTCAGAGTCTCCGACGGCATTTTATAAGCAAAACTAGCCCCAAAAAACTCCTCTGCAAACTCTGACCGACATCTAAGTGTTCGTCGGTTGAAGGAAGCACAGGCTGAACAGGCCGAGACGTCGTGGTCTGGGCCTAGGCAAGGGAGGCAGTAAGAGTGGAAATCCTTATGAGGTATCTGTTTCCCACAGGTTAAACAATTATTAACTTTATCTGACATCAGCTGAGGCAAGAAAGAGTCCCCAATGGGGTACTTAGCTTTTTCGAAGTCTTCGGTATCTGAATCACAGGAGCTGACCGACCGGCACTTGCGAACTGCTTCTGCTTCGGGCACCACGTGGCAAGAAAGACTGAGGAAGATGGCGTCGGCTGATGCTTTTATACCCCAGACGCTCTGACGTCGGGGAAAGTGCGACATCAGCTGAGGCCAGACCCAGACTTTGGAATCCGGCTGACCGAAGGGCTGCCTGAGGCAGGACAACCCATATGTGATGACTGCAAGATGCATCCTTGAAGGACATCTGCTTTTGCTTTGGGCACCGCACGGCAAGAAAGACTGAAAAAAATGGCATCGGCTGCATTTTATATACTCCTGGCACACTGACATCAGGGAAGAGGCGACAGCAACCAACGCCAGACCAGGACTTTGGAATTCAGTCTGACTACGGGTAGCCTGCCAGCAGGATAACCCAAGTGTAATGACTGCAACAGTGAAACACTATGAACATCATCTGTATTGCTTTGGCAGGAACAGTGCTGGCTATATACAGTGCATGACACTTATATCATCTGACCATTTTTAAAATGACTTGATTGCTTTGTAAATACGAATTCAGCATTCCAGGAATGACTGCTAAAAACTGAAGGATTTGGAAATGGATATCTGTACCATTATTAGGCAGTTCATTAAATTTAAATATGAGTGCTCCTATTATCTGGATTGGTAAACAGCTTACAACTCGTTTAGTGCCAGGAAAAAAAAAAAAAAACCTCAAGTCTCTTTCCCATGTATGGTAATAAAAGTGAGTGCCTCTGGTGTTCGTGTTTCGACCTTTACCATTTAACATATTTTTCTCAGCCATGCCATACTCCTCTGTCAGGACACTTGCCGAGGATTCAAAAGCTGATACTACAAATGGATACCATTCAGTACCAATAGAATCTGAATGGGCTCATGGACCTTTTATATTCTTGGTCTGCAAGCTGGTAAACTGATTCAACACAAACAAGTTCTCCATAATACAGAACACAAAAAAAAAGGAACACACCATCAATAACTGGTTGCGGATATCTGGTGACAGTTGCAGGGATGCAGATGTCACAGCAGAAAATAAACGTTAGCATTGATACAGTAACACTTCCTGGCTACCAGCTGAGTATCATTAAAAACTATTTTGAGTAATGTGACCTCAAGACATTGAGGTAATAAAAGGCTTTACTTTAACAATTGTTAAGGCCATTTACTGAACACTCATTTCCTGCCTTAGCATCGGTGAAATGTGCAGCGTACAGTAAATTTATAAATACTGCACATGAGCAAAAAAAAAAATGTGTATATATAAATATATATATATATATATATATATATATATATATATACATACATACACACACACACACACACACACACACACACACACACACACACACACACACACACACACACCCTAATGCCAACTCATTTACCTCTGTTAAGAAAAAGAACATTAAGGAAAATGAATGTTTGGTTTAAAAAAAAAAGCACCATGGCTCATTAACAGAGTGGACTGCTTGCAGATCTTATATTTTATGTACAAATAAGAAATAAATATATACGCATCCCTGCTGTTATACTGATGCCTTATTTTCAGTTAACACAAACTTAACATACTAAAGACTTCTCATATGGGACTTTTATTATAGCTTCAAGGATTACGGAGGAATCTTGAGGCAACAGTGGGACTTCAACTTATCTCACATGTACATTTCACTAGAAAACTGCATATTAAAAACTAGTACAAATTTAAAGAAAAGCATTCTCCCTACTATAATACAGTGTAATTACGGAATACATTTCTGTTTAGCGTATGAAAGTCACAGTTTTTATGCATATTATCACAGTTTGAAACTGTCAAAAGGAGGTGATCCTGGTGTGTAGATCTTGCTGAGACTGTTTATGAACACCATTACCAAACAATACACAAATACTGAAAGTATTTTTCAACAAATACCATCACATGAAATATAAAACTAGTCTATGGGTGAGAAGTGGTTGTTCTACTAAGACGACAGTCTTATGACTTAAGGCAAAAAAAAAAAAAAAAATGCGGCAATAACCATGGTCCAACACTGCAAGGTTAGTCCATGGCATCAATTATCATGACCACCATTTCTCAGTCTCATCTTTCCTTTTCTTCTCCTGTAACATTCTCCATTATACCAGCATGGCTTGGGACTACTGCTTATTCACTGGGTCCTACATATTAGATTGTCGGTTGTTCCCCAATCCACCATCTTAACTCCTTCATATCCTTCTTAAACCTCTCCCTGGTGGTTTGCACCCCGGCCTCTATGACTGCAGACTTTTACACAAAAAGTCAAACTGTTCACTTCAGTCCATTTGTTAACTTGAGAAGTTAATTTTCAAATGGTACAATGTCCCTTCATCTTTTTGGTCTCCAGCAGGGAATGTTAGTTGCCTGAAGGTACAGCCACAGGGTTTGCGGTCCTGACTCCCAGGTGATTCAATCTTGCTCTCCATCTCCAGACAACTGATTAGGAATATGTCATAAATAGGGCACTCAGTTTTTCTAAAAGTTAAGACAGCACTGCGACAACTCCATTGTCCCAGTGCTCTTAGATTTTTTTCAGATGTTAACAGGGAAATTCAATGAGTATACCTCAGACTACATTCACAGATCTCTGCTCTCTGGATCCAATACAAGACTTCAAACTAAAGCTCGCTGCAGAGACACCAGGCAAGCAATCCACATTGTGAAACGTTTGCATGTCAAACCACTGCAAAACTTTTTTGAAAGGTCAAGTCCCTTGCATTACCCACACCCACATTAAAAATATGAAGTAGATCTATGTCTGCACAGCCTCAGAGAGCACTGATAACAGATGAAACACTACCCACATAACTATAGTTTCAGTGGCACTGACCTTAATAAAAAAACTTTGCAGGAGGTGAAGACTCTAAGTTTGAGTCATCCAGCATATTTGACTAGTTAACATTCGACTCTAGTAAAAAAGAAACACAGCACCAAAACTAAGAAGCAAAGGGAAGACCACCGGCTCAGCTTTCAACAACAGTACAACACCAAATGTTCCTTCTTATGGGAGCAGCAATCGCTGAGTATACTCCTTCACAAGCCTTTTGTCAGCAAAAACAGATAAACCAGCACGTAAACGTTTAAGACTGGAACAAGACTTCTTTATTCACAAAACAGTAAACCCAAGCTTTCGCCTGAGAGTCTCAGGCTTTTTCAAGGTGAAATAACTGTGTGGCCATTCAGCATATATAACACTCTTAACAGGCCAAACCCATTAATTAGATCATAAAGAATTAATCAATTAAAAAATTAAAAACGGTTGTTGTTACCTTCAAATAACCTAGTTCATGTTTAAAGTGCTGTGGTACTTATAAAACCAATATTCATTAAACATCCATACAACTGCATAATTTAAAAAGTCTATGTATAATTTAAAATAAAAATGCACTCGTACTGAGTAAACTGTACAAAAGTAAAAAATGTTTGTAGCCACATACTAAATAATGTTCATCTTTATAAAAAAATGTGGTGGCGCATTTTTTATAAAGATGAACATTATTTAGTATGTGGCTACAAAAATTTTTTACTTTTGTACAATTTACTCAGTACGAGTGCATTTTTATTTAAAATTATACATAGACTTTTTAAATTATGCAGTTGTATGGATGTTTAATGAATATTGGTTTTATAAGTACTACAGCACTTTAAACATGAACTAGGTTATTTGAAGGTAACAACCACCGTTTTTAATTTTTTAATTGATTAATTCTTTATGATCTAATTAATGGGTTTGGCCTATTAAGAGTGTTATATATGCTGAATGGCCACACAGTCATTTCACCTTGAAAAAGCCTGAGACTCTCAGGCAAAAGCGCTTGGGTTTACTGTTTTGTGAATAAAGAAGTCTTGTTCCAGTCTTAAACGTTTACGTGCTGGTTTATCTGTTTTTGCTGACAAAAGGCTTGTGAAGGAGTATGCTCAGCGATTGCTGCTCCCATAAGAAGGAACATTTGGTGTTGTACTGTTGTTGAAAGCTGAGCCGGTGGTCTTCCCTTTGCTTCTTAACATTCGACTCTCCTGAATTCTCCATGTACTTATCAATAGGGATTAGTGTTATCCAAGTATGATGCCCTCTCTGGATTCCCTCCACAATACCACTAGGCACACGGCAGGTACCACAACACTTTGCTGTCTCCATACTACTGGATGTTCTGATCATTATCCCCTGCTTATTACTGTTTAGGCCATTCTTCTCCAATCACACAGAAAGGAATCAAAATCCAGACGGTCATACTGCGAGTCCACTACAGAGTCCACCTGGGGTCCTCTATACTGCAAACCAAAATTCCAGCTAACCTGTCCTTACAACAATTCCATGGTATTTAACATCTCCCATATCATTCTGCAATTGTCAGGTGAGATCTTTCTCAAACAACAGATTTCATATCAACTGGCTAAACCAGAGATGAAATGACCAAGTCAGCCCACTGCAGTTACAAAGTAAGACTTCATCTCTGTTCAGCTTTCCTCTGCCCATCACACCAAACTTTACTTCAGCACAGATTTATCTACCTGCCTTCGATTCCTTTGCAACCACCATCATCCCAAAGGACCTCCCAATCAGAATAACTGGGATTCACTTAGAAGTGCTGCAAGATCCTAGAGTAACTAGTTTCAACACCTTCAACAAATCGGCCTACTCTCAAGCCAACCAGATTTTAATGGACCTTTTGGAATGTACATTCTGTCTCTCTCTATACAGCCTGACACCATTTTCTGAGAAAAACCTAACAGTCAGTCTCAACACAATATATGCTCTCCTTTAATACTAAAAGGTTCAGAAGGCTGTGGCCACATATTCATCAGGAAGTTGATATAACCCAATATACAGGCCTTCAGAATGCACAAAAAAAAAAAAAAAAAAAAAAAAAAAAGATGCTAGGCAACGGTTCGGGTGGATATTAAGCATCGTGAGCATTGTATGGCACTTGTTCAAAGAAGAGTGGATGTTTTCAAAAATTAGTATTCAAAACAAATGGAGATTTCATATTTACATCAAATAATTATAATCATACAACAAAACGGCACAATGGTGTACAGGGATGGAGACTGGACTACAACCAATGCAACAATGATACAGGTAGCAGCCCCGGCACTGGAGTAGTCAAGTAGTGAGAGTGGAGTCAAGGGTTGGGGCCTGCTTGCCTCACTCAAGAAGCAAGTGTGGGGCTGCACATGCTTGATCATCCTTGCTGGAGAACAGGGAAGACAGGTTGCAGTGCCTTCTGGCAAGGGGCAAGGCTGCTTGCTGGGAGAACTGACACTGTATTCAACTCACTGCACAGCTCTGTGTGGGTAGCTTATGGTGCAAATATACAGTAGTAGGGCATAAAAAAAAACGTGACTGACTGTTGCAGCTGTCTGATCCCCCACCTCAGCCATACCCTGCCACAGGTGACTGGGGACAAAAGGGCAAACTGGCAGAGACAGGGGTGCATGTCTGGCAGGCAGTGAGCAAAAAGTGCATAAGTCACATCAGCTCAGAAAAACCTGAGATGTTACTACTAGGCACACGCAACCAACCCTTCCTTAATCACCCTCAGTCCTCTTGTGTTTTCTTCCACGTACTGTAACCTTACCATTCATTCCACCTTGTTCAGTACGAACACATTCTACAACAAAGGCTGCACGTATACACCCCTCCTTCCTTCGCATTGCTCAGAGGAATGCAAGTGTTCTCAACAACACACATATGATAACCAACAGAAACACACACTCGTAACACTGCACATAAGATGGGCAGAAACAAAATCAAATGCTGGAGATGCATGCATAAAACTAGTTGCAACGTTTTATGTAGGTGGGTAGACCTGAGCAACAGTGATCCATTGTTGCAAAATACAGAAGTGAGAACTTTATAAAGCATTTGGAGAGAAAAAAAAAAAAAAAAAAAAGAGTTTAGTGTAGAAACATTAAACAGCAAACTTACATAGTTCTAAAAAATACAAATTCTATTTACACGGCTTATATAGTAAAGCAAATCAAATAATAGTTATTACATACACAACAAACTAACATGTAGAGAGCAATACAAGGCAGACAAAAACTCCAATGGAACAAAGTGACAATGACCTATTTAAATACTGAATATGTCTGCTGCAGTAGCATCACAACAGTCGCCAGCAGAACTTTTGTGCTACGCATTTACCAACAGCACCACTTTAGACCCAGACTGCTCTATACAGCCCTATGTAAAACGAAATGAGAAAATAGAGACAGGATGGATGCACCATGTGTCAGGCCCTATAACCAGTGCAGGAACTTGGAGGTGTGCTGTGGAATGTAACAGCCAATCTCACTTCAGAGATAGCAGTGCTGATCCCAGCTGTACATTCCAGTGGGTTGCAACAATGCAACATGGATTTCAAGGACATCAGTTATTACAGCATATCTGACCAGCTTCCAACATAACTGACATGCATGGCATGCCACCACCTAGATCTAAACACTTGCAACACAAGGCTCCCACCATGCAACAAGCTCAAGACATGAGGAGGCCCATAATGAATGGGGGTACCACATTCCACACACAGCACTGACTAAGCAATCCGAAAGTACAGTTTTGTACCTACCATAAATGTAGATGTCCGATAGGTAAGCATCTGCAGTCATAACATATGGGTTGTCCTGCCTCAGGCAGCCCTTCGGTCGGCCGGATTCCAAAGTCTGGGTCTGGCCTTGGCTGATGTCGCACTTCACCCGACGTCATAGCTCCTGGGGTATAAAGGCATCAGCCGACGCCATTTTCCTCAGAGTTTCTTGCCCCAGATGCCAGGTGCCCTCTAGGAAGGCTAAATTTGTATAAAAGTAGCAAAAACAGTAGAAATCAAAAAGTATATATACATATATACATACATACAAACAAATACACCATAATAGATTCCCCCAGCTAGCTAAGAGAGGGGTAAGTACCCTAGGAATACCACAGAGGGGAAGGAGGGTGGGTAATCCTGACTGCAGATGCATACCTATCGGACATCTACATTTATGGTAGGTACAAAACTGTACTATGTCCTTCAAGGATGCATCTGCAGTCATAACATATGGGTAGAATACCATAGCCAAACTGGGGGAGGAGGCACTAAGATAATGATGGTGTAGTTAAGATCCCTTGTATAACAGCAGTTGCAAAACCTGCTCGGGATCTGGAGTATAAAGGAAGATTGTAATGCTTGGCAAATGTATGCATGGAGCTCCAAGTAGCAGCTTCTAAAATGTCTTTGGTAGCCACACCTTGTAGGAAAGCTGTAGTGGTGGCTGTAGCTCTTGTGGAGTGAGGCCTGATATTTTCAGGAGTTGTCTTTCCATGAAATGAGTAGCAGAATCTAATGCAATTTCCTATCCATTTTGAGATTGTCTGTTTTGAAATTGCCTTTCCCTTGCACTCCTGTTGCATAAGCTACCAGAAGCTGGTCAGTTTTTCTGCTGGCCTTAGTTCTGTCCAGATAGTAGCGCAGTTGTCTGTGTACATCCAAGGTGTGTAGTAGTTCCCCCCCCCCCCCCCCCTGTTCTGTGGGTTGGGGAAGAATGTAGGTAAATAAATAGCTTGGTTCAAGGATACCCTGGATACCACCTTTGGCATAAAAGTAGGATTGGTTCTCAGAGACACTCTATCCTGGTGAAAGATAAGGAAAGGCTGCACTGCCATTAATGCCTGTAACTCGGATACCCTTCTTGCTGAAGTGATTGCTAGCAGGAAGGCAGTTTTCCAAGATAAGAACTGTAAGTCTGCTGTTGCTGCTGGTTCAAAAGGGGGAAGTGTTAATTTTTCTAGCACAAAATTGAGATCCCATGCAGGCAGAGGTGGTTTCCTTGGAGGTTTTACATTTTTGATCCCTCTCAAAAATTGTCTGAGGAGAGGATGAGAGAAGACAGGAGGATCCATGTTGTACTCTGCTGAAATTTCTGATGCATGAATCTTAACGGAAGAATAGGACAGGCCATTGTGGAACAGTTCTGCTAAGTATTCTAGGATGTGTGCTAGGTTTGCCAGTGTGACATTTGTTCCCTTTGCTGCACTCCAAATGAGGAATCTCTTCCATTTGGCTGAATATGTTTTCCTTGTGGAGGGTCTGCGAGCCTCCAGGATAATGTCCTTAACCCTCTGAGATAAAACAGGTTGGTTTTGTTTTATGCAATTTTCCAAGCAATTAGCTGCAGGGTTTTTAAGTTTGGATGCAGGGTCTTGTAGTTGTTCTGCGTTAGAAGTAAAGGACATAGAGGTAGAGGCCATGAGTTCGTCCGAGACATGCTTCTCAGTAGCGGGTACCAATGCTGCCTTGGCCAGTCTGGAGCTATCAGAATTACCTTTGGCTGTTCCTCTCTGATCTTCAGTAGAACTTTGTACATCAATGGGAGAGGTGGAAAGGCATATACTGCCAGGGCCTTCCAGCTAAAAGAAAGGGAGTCCACCCTCCAGGCTTGTGGGTGGTATACTCTTGAGCAGAATTTCTTCAGTTGGTGGTTGAGTGGGGAGGCGAACAGGTCTATCTCTGGCATTCCCCATTTCTTTGTTATGGTTTTGAAGATGTCTGGATGCAGCATCCATTCGTGAGCATCCGTGGTAGTTCTGCTTAAGCTGTCTGCTAGTGAATTCTCTTTTCCTGGTATGAATCTGGCCTGCAGTTGGATGTTGAGATTCAGGCCTAAGTTCCACAGGTCCATTGCCATCCGGCATAGAGGGTATGAATGTGTGCCTCCCTGTTTGTTGATGTACCACATGACTGTGGTATTGTCCGTCCTTATCAGCAGGTGTCCTTGCTGGAGGAATGATTTGAATGCCTCGATTGCATGCTTCACTGCCAGCATCTCCTTTAGATTTATGTGTAGATTCAGCTGGTCTTGGGACCATAGGCCTTGGATACACTTGTCTTCAATGTGTGCCCCCCAGCCTAGGTCTGAGGCGTCCGTGGTGATGGTCTGCCTTGGATGTGGTTTGTGGAAAGGCAATCCTCTGTTGATCTGGCAGGCTTGAGCCCACCACAGGAATTCTTTTTTCAGACATGGAATGATTGGTATCAGGGCTTCTAGACTGTGTCTGTGTTGAGACCATACATTCCTTAGGTACCATTGTAATTTTCTCATATGCAGCCTGGCATGTGGGATCAAGATTATGCAGGATGCCATGTAACCCAGGGCCTGCAGGACTTTCCTTGCAATAAGCTGAGTTTGTCTCGTTAATGCAATGAAGTAGACTGGTAGTTGCTTTTGTTTTTCTTCTGTGAGAAAAGCCATCCGAGTTATTGTGTCCAGTTCTGCACCCAAAAAAGTTATCCTTTGGGATGGCACTAGTCTTGACTTTTGTATGTTGACTGTGTATCCAAAGGCTTGCAGCAGTTGTATGACATAGGCCAAATCCTTTATTTTTGTCTTGTTGTCCGCTTGTATTAGGCAGTTGTCCAGGTATGGGTAGATTTGAATTCCCTGAAGCCTGCAATGTGCAATTACTGATGCCAGGCATTTCTTTAATACTCTGGGCTCAGTAGATAAGCCAAAGGGCAATGCTGAGAATTGATAATGCTCTGATCCTGCAAGAAATCTGAGGTGTCTTCTGCAAACTGGTCGTATAGGGACGTGCAGGTATGCCTCCTTGAGATCTAGAGTCACCAGCCAAGACTCCTTGCCCAACATAGGAAGAAGTTGCTGTAGGGTCAGCATTTTGAATTTTGGAACAATGAGATATGTGTTCAGTGCGGACAAGTCAAGAATAGGCCTCCATTGATTTTCTTTTCTTGGTACAAGGAATAGTCTGGAGTAAAATCCTTGGCCTTGTTCCATAGATGGTACCTTTTCTATTGCTCTCATCCTTAGTAAGCTGATGATTTGTTTTAGAGCCTCTGATTTCTGGTTTGGTGGAAGGTTTGGCATTCCTCTCTTTTTTGGTAGAGTGTGGAAGTGAAACCTGTAGCCCTTGTCTATTGTTTGCAAAGTCCATTTGCCTCCTGTAATACAATGCCAGTTTTTTGAAAATAAAGCTAGCTTTCCGCCCAAGGGTGCTTCCAGTTGTTCCCTGGTAGGCGGAATCAGAGCCAAGTCATTGTGTCTGTCCTGTGGAAGTGGTTGCAGTCGCAGCTGTGGCGGCACTTCTCTGGTTGGCAGGTTGCCACTGATGACCCCTGTAGGCAACCTTTGATTGACCTCTGCCTCTTGGGCGTCTATTTCTGCCTCTCTGTGCTCTAGAGGTGTCTGGAAAGGACCAATTCTTTGAAGGCCAATTTCTGCTGAACCTCGGAGGTTGGACCTGCAGGAAATCCTTGACTGTTTGGACAGATTTTGCTTTTTCTTCCACTTTCTTTAGAACCTCCTGTGCAGGGGAGCCAAATAAACTTTGTTTCTCCATAGGGGCATCTAGGAGTTTAGCCTTAACATGGTCTGGCAAGGATTGTTCTTTTAGCCAGGCATGCCTTCGAATCACTGCTCCAGTCATAGCTGATCTAAATGAAGCCTCCAGTGCATCATAGCCACATTTCAAGAAATGATTACTGACCTGCTGAGAGTTGTGTACCAAATCCTGAAGGGACTTACGGTCTAAAGGTTCAGGAGAGGCCAGCTTTTTATTCAGCTGATCTAACAAAAAGTCCTGGTACTGTATCATGTGAAACTGACAGTTTAAAGCCCTGGCAGAAAGAGTAGCAGAAGTATAAACCTTTTTACCCCATCTCTCTAATGTTCTAGATTCTCTTTCAGAGGGTGTGGGGTTTTTGGCAGAGGCAGCTGCAACACCTTTAGGGCCCTGAGAAATGGTTTCTCGGTCTGCAGCATGGGCCTTATACAAGTGGAAGTGAGAATCCGGGACCCTGTAGTATCTGTCAGGTTTGGCAGGGGCCGGGGGAAGAGAATCAGGGGCAGTACTGGCATCATTATATGCATCATCAACAACCGATAGTACAGGTGGTATGGCTAAAGGCCTATGCTGTGGTAAGTGTAAAAAAGTCCTTAGCCTTTTCCTAGAATCAGAAAAATCCTGACCCTGCCATTGGAAGTGTTCCCTCAGAGTGTAGGGTTTCCCCAAATGAAAATTCTTCTGGAGGAGAGGCAGAAGGAATGGAGTCTTCTGCATCAGAATCCTCATAGGGTGAGTATGGGCCTTCCTGATGGTCAGATAAATCTGAACCATCCGAGGAATAGTCAGAGGAGAGAGGTTCAGGGGGTTCAGGCCTAGGCCTCTTTTCAGGAGGGGGTTGTGAGGCCCTGTCTGGGTGAGGTTGGCATCCCCTGATCAGAGAAATAAGGTCCTCAGCAAGGCTGAGAATCTGAGAACTTGAGGTAGGCCTGTGAGAGGCAGCTTTTGTAGGCAAGGCCTTGGAAAGTTTTGCTGCTTTAGCCCTGGAAAAGGCCTTGATAGACATAGAAGCAGGGGGTCTAGCTGCCCCACGTGCAGGAGTAGAGATGTCCAACGGAATAGTGTCGGACAAATCTTGTGTGCCTGCTTCTTCAGTAGGAAGTTCTGTAGCCGACTCAGCCATGGCCTGTGTGGCCTCGGTTGTCGGAGATATGCTTTCGGCCGAAGGGAGAACAGAGGTCTCGGTCTCAGCCGAAACAGAGACACTCGCGGTAGGCCTAACAGTGGTTTCAGCCGAAACCGCGGGCCGCGAGTGTCGGTCCTTTTCCTTGCGCTTTTTAGCTAAATGTGTAGTCGGAGTCTCCGATGGCATTTTATATGCAAAAGCGGAGCCAAAAAACTCTTCTGCAAACTCCGACCGACGTCTAAGTGTCCGTCGGTTGAAGGAAGTGCAGGCTAAACAAGCTGATACGTCGTAGTCTGGGCCTAAGCAAGGAAGGCAGTAAGAGTGGAAATCCTTGAGGTATTGGTTTCCCACAAGTTAAACAATTATTTACATTGTCTGACATCGGCTGAGGCAAGAAAGAGTCCCCAACGGGGTACTTAGCTTTTTTAGAAGTCTTCGGTAGTTGAAATCTCTGGATCTGACCGACCGGCACTTGCGAACAGCTTCTGCTTCGGGCACCGCGCGGCAAGAAAGACTGAGGAAAATGGCGTCGGCTGATGCCTTTATACCCCAGGAGCTATGATGTCGGGTGAAGTGCGACATCAGCCGAGGCCAGACCCAGACTTTGGAATCCGGCCGACCGAAGGGCTGCCTGAGGCAGGACAACCCATATGTTATGACTGCAGATGCATCCTTGAAGGACATCAGGTGTACACCCCTGCATGTATCAGCCACTACCAAGGGGACTAGCTGCTCAACACAGAAGTGGTGTGCTACTCAAACGGCACATCTGAAGTCATGTGCGGCAAACATTCAAGGAGAACCACAACATACACATCTGGCAAGCGTCAGCCCCTCTGCCATAATTTTTAAAGTGCATAAACTCCACAAAGATACCTTGCAAGTGATGGCAGACACTCCCTGAAGCCATAATTAATAACCCTAGTATGGTAAAAGACAGCCACGAAGGACACAAGCAAAGCACACAAGAAATTAGAGAACATCACATTGTGACGGTTTTCACATATCAAGACACATTTCAGGTGCCTGAATGACTCCAAAAGAACTCTGCAATATACTCCTACAATGCAGCAGACATGCACCTGGTACATCTATGCTACTGCTGCAAATGCATAACTCACTTAAGTTATGCAGATAGTATACGTCAGGTCCAGCAAAGAAGTATCATGCAAAATATGCCATGCACATACTACATATGAGGAAAATGGCATACACAAAGTGATTTGTCAAACTTTTTTCCAAATGTTTTGGTTTTACTCTCATGCACTGCAGTAGCATTATTACTGTAGTGGTTACTTGTCTGCATTTTCCTTTGGTGGAGTTGCTTCCTAGCTGAAACTGTCAAGGCAGAACTAATTTTGGTATTCTGAAACTTGTCCACCTCCAGCATGATGTCACGTTAGGTAACAGTGCTAAGACTAAAGCTGGAAACAGTCTCACAGGCTTTTTTTTTTTTTTTTTTTAGAAACTTGTCCTTATTTTTTTTTCCTGGGTTTCAACTGTTACAGAATCAAAACAATTGTAAACGAAGTTTACATAGCACTACTTTACAGGGTGTTACACTTAAGTTTGTGCAACGGTGAAATGTTTTGCATCTGCATGTTGTACTGCTGGCAGCCTGGTGCTTGTTGCAGTTCAAGTACTTACTGTGTGCTTTGTTTCTGTAGAAACAGTTGTGTATTACTTACAAGTGTCTAAGCCAAGATAGAGGACATTTGTTGCCCCGTGCATACCTTTCAACTACACACAATATTGCAAAATGTCCTCAACTGGGTTTTCACCCGCATGATGAAATTTAACACAAAGCCACTGTATATTTCCATACATGATGTACACTTTAGAATATATATCCATGACTCCCGGTACTATCATTCCATCCATACCTCTCAACCTCTTAGAGCAAGAAATCTGGACAAAGCCATAAATAAAAGTGGGACAAAAGACCCCAAAATAGAGACAATTTTTAAATATTGTTCTTACAAAAATGACAGAATAACAGGATTTGCATTAGCATGAATTTTTCTGAAGGGCATGAAGCCTGAAACTCAAATGTCTGACATTATTCTCTAGATTCAGTCTTAAATGATTTGCCACTAGTTTGCCAGAAAAACACAATTTTATGAAAAATGGACCAAATATTTGAGGCAAAAATCTGGACACACTGTGAAAATCTATGCAGTTGACAGGTATGATCCATCCTATATCACCCACCAAAAAGTTTAATCTGTAAACTGCAGTGCATACCTGTTCTAAAGTTTTGCACTGCATTTGCTTCAGAAATGTAAAAAAAAAGTTCACATTACATACAGAAAATTTTAAATAATGCACCAAATTTCACTTCCTTGCCAAAAAGTAACTATGTGCGTGCGCATGCACACGTACTTGTCTGTGAGTGTTTAACTATACGTGAAACACAGCTTTAAAGAATTTTAGTGCTCATAACTAATTTCATATGCATAGCCAATTTCAACAGATCAAAACCATTTACTAACTACTGTCCTACATACCAACCAAAAACACTTTACCCAGACACATACTGCTGCCACTTAAAAACAGTAACAAAAACAGTACACCATTGTGAACCAACAGTGATAAGTGTGACCACAAAATGAAAAGTTATGTATACTCCAGAATAAAAAAAAAAAAAAAAAAAACACATGCATCTCATTTAGTAAATCATCAGCAAAAGAAATTCATTCCATCTTAGCAGAACCCAAACTACTCATTACTTCCCAAAAACCTTTTAATACAGGACGGAAGGGGCTACACACAGCCTCATCAAACACTAATATCACTGGGATCTGAACTTCCAGTTGCTCTTAAACAAGGACCATTCTTGTAAGGATTTAAAACTCTAAAATCACAAGTGTGAAACAACTTAAACACACACACACACACACACACACACACACACACACACACACACACACACACACACACACACACACACACACACACACACACACACCAGACAGCCTTAGTGTACTGCCTTAGATGACAACAGACAGAAGGCATTCCACAAAGAATTACTTAGACACGGAGTATCACAGAATGACAACAGAAAAAAATTATCGCAAATCAAGAAAAGATTATGGCAAAACCACAGAAAAATGCATTCTAACAATAAATCAACCATGAAGGCAAGAATAGGGACAAAGCCAGACATACAAATTATCAGAAAAGCCATGTGATCATCGCATTACATGCACAAAACTAGGTATCAAGGAAAAGGCAGATCAATGGTGGACCATATGTGGCATGCAAAAGTGTCCACTAAAAAAAAGTCTAGATGCCAAAAACACATCAGACAACCAGAAACAAAAAAAAAAAAAAAAAAAAAAAAAATGCAGCTTGCTCCCATGCAAACTCTATTTTACTCCCCCATTCCCATCTTCCATCCTCTACCTGCAACATTACTCATCATGTAAGCAATATGTATAATAAATACTGCAGTACTTTTGATGTATGACAATACCAAGCTTATGTAAATGTTTATTTTCAGACATTTTTTTAATATACAAGCTACTTTCTCTACACTGTAACGTGTACTGTACCAATTTCTTATGCTGTACTTCTGAAATTATACAACGTATTTTGCTTTATTCTGAAAAATCATTCAAGTAAGCACAATTGAGTGCAGATGTGTGCCCACAAGCAAATACACACCCACCCACCAATACTGCTACTGCAATGCAAGCAGAATAAACCCAAAACACTTGAAAAAGTTTGACAAATCACTTTTACACTGATACCCACTTCACAGACAGAACCATTGAAAAAATGGACACATACCCCAGACAGCATTACTATGTACACACACAGCATGGGGTTTGAATGGAGAGATGAAAGTCAGCATGCAAAGGAGAGTAGTAGTGCTGAAACTGAATTCATCCTCAAGTCTTCGCGAGTACCTTCACGAGGTGGACCCAGTTTTCTACAAAAATTTCACCAAGGCGAAACCGATATATAGACTGTATTTAAATAGCATATATCATGGACAGAAGTAGGTCAAAAACTGACACAGCTGGGTGCACAAGACCCAGGATAAAATAAGTGCCCAATCCTGGCAGGTGCACTGGTCCCAGGACTGGAAAAACATGACAGTGTAAAATCCTCAAATACAGAAACATTCCTACAATGGGGCCAGGCCAGGCCCTGGGGAGGATGCCCCCCCCCCATTGTAGAAAGAAATAGCAGTCCACAAAAATCACAAAAACTGATAGGCCAAAGAAGAGAGAAAGACGACAGAGTGGACTATTGAGGATAAGAAAGAAATTGTGCGTTGCCACCATTATGCAAAAAGCCCAGAATTTCCAGACACAAGAGACATACAAAACGATTAAGACAGAAATTAGTGGAACATAAAATACTTCCACAAGAAAAAGTAGGAGTCACTACTGGGCACATTGCGGGTGCTGCAAAGAGCACTTTTGGCGGACATCAAAGAGTGAAACAAAACTAATTTCTTGAACTTTAATTGTACTTTGACTTAGGAATGGGGCGGCACAGTGGTGCAGCGGTTAACGTTGTCACCTCACAGCAAGAGGTTCTCCGGTTCGATTCTCGGCTGGGGTGCCTTCTGTGTGGAGTTTGTATGTTCTCCCTGTGTTCGCGTGGGTTTCCTCCGGATACTCCGGTTTCCTCCCACATTCCAAAGACATGCATCTGGAGCATTTCTCCCTGGGCCTCCGCTGAAAACAGGCTCTATGGAACCTAGTCGGACATTCCTGGTCAACAAATGTTAAATAAAATTAAAAATAAAATAAAAAAATGGGGACCATTCCAGTCATGGTATTAAAAACCTAAAATATATGGAGAAATTAAAAAAAGCATAACCAAACACCTAGTCAAATTGACAGCATCATAAACACACAAACACATATACAAACCCCATCAGCAGCAAGTGCAAACACACAAGCACCTCCATTTCACAGACAAAATCTCAGAATATATACACAGACATCTCTCAGAACATATGTGCAGTGTTTGCTATATGCAGTTTGCATGCCCTACTGTGCTGCTGTACAATGCAGTACCTGCACCCTGACCAGCTGCAGGGGCAGAGCAGTGAATGCACACCTCTAGATACCATGTGCAATTTACATACCATACTGCCCTTCAAATCAAGGACCCCTCCCTCATGTTCTGTTAACCTGTTGAGCCCTGTCCGTCCATGGCATTAATGTCCATAACAGATTCTATCCATGACAGTACCTCTACCACTACAGCCAGTACCACAGATACAAAGTGGTATGGTAACACATCTTCAACAACACTGCAGTCAATTTGTTAAAACGGTCAAGATGGCGGAGCCCAACAAATGCAGAGTACACTAGCATGGTGACACTTTTAGCATTACAAAATGCCAATACGAACATGTACTCAACTGCCTTTGTGCCAGACACACAAACTGTTTCAGACACACTCAAACATGAAAACATTTCTGTAGGGGATGGCAGTAGATAAACATCTGTCCAGCATCTATAAAAAAAAAAAAAAAAAAAAACTCACTCATTCAAGGTACTGACAACAGTAAAGCAGGAGCATCACCTATGTGATAAGCTCGTGCTCACAGGTGGAATGAATGTGCACCTCTCATGATGCATTCATATGCGGCTGTTGGGAGGCTCCTGTAGTGTGCTGTGCATGCGACTGTGCAGTCAACAATACCCTGTGAAAGGCAGAAGCATGCCTTGCTACCCAATGATAAACACATGTCCCAGAGCCAGTGTATGACAAATGCCTACCTAAGCACCAACCTCAATATCAGCATGAACACTAACAGACTCATCAGGAACCAAGGTGATGAAAAGCTGCTTCTTGGGGGACAATGTAAAGGTGCCCTATGATCCAAGCCTCCTCATATTCCGGGTGTAGCTATGCTCTTCAAATCACTGTCCCCTTAACCACAATGTCCTGTTGTCAACCTGCTGAGCGCTATCCATGGCATTAATGTCCATAACCAATTCCATCTCTGACCTCCTGATCCTCAATACCTGCCCTTTACAGATCAGTAGCACACTGTGTACATGTGTCATGTATGTATCCAAGGCAGTCACAACTACCTAATTTCCTTTTTCAGTAAAACTAACTTATCAGCCATGATTATGTAACCAAAGTAAGAACATCCTACTAACAGATGCAGTTATGCTCACATTGTGGCAAAAAAAGATAAAACCCTGACCACCTCAGCAGATCCAGGTGTGGGGTGCAAACCAAGAGGCCGGAGAAGTCCCTCAAGGAATGTTGAATGTTCGTAGCCAATGCTGGCTCTTCCATCACAGCTGGGGAGAGGGGAACTAGCTGAAGTCCTGGTGCTCAGGGTCCACTTCTCAGAAGGTTAAGGGGAGTTTGCAAGCTGCTGGGATAAAGGAAGATGCAGTCTATAATGGGATGAATATAAGCTAGTTAGGAGTGAAGGCAGTCAGCAAAATTCATCCTCATCAAGTTCTGCATCGACTAGTTACGTACCTGCCAGCCAATAAACAGAAGGGATTAGAGTACCATCTAAACAAAGAGGAGATGATGGTTCATAGACTCCATGTCCCCTCCCCCCATGACCAGCCACAGAAAGGCAAACCTGCCCTGGATGTAATACCTCGCCATCAGCATGCTGCACCATGCTCCTTTGCTTTACTCTCCTTGTATTGTACTACGTACATAAGCATGACAACTGATGTGGCACTGACAAGGTATTCACCCATCACAGCATTTCCATCAGCGTCATCATCATACAGATGCACATTTAGTACCTCATTTACTGCAAGCACACTGCTCATAACACAACTGCCAACAGCACAGAGGTATGTCAATGCTCTCTAATTTATGCATTGCTTTTGGCTGTGTCAGCTGATGGCAAAAATGTGGATATATTACCATAACAACAATGCATTATGGTCAGTTTCTTAGAAAACTCCTCGAACTGTTGAAAATAACAAAAACCAACAGAAGCAGCATGGCTGGAAGACACCTAGATTACCCCCACCCCCAGCATGAGCAGAAAGGCATCTCTTTGCTCAGGATCTTGCCCCCAAACAGCTTTTTGTAATGGCACGTGATATGTTGCACAAATGGCAGTCTTGTTGGGCCACATGAATGAGAATAGCCTAATCTATCAAACTATAACTGCCTCATAAGGGAAGCTAGTGTCTGTCTGCATAAAACAGACCAATGATCACAAGCCTGTCTGAAAATTTGTAATGGATGTGGGAAGCTGTGGAACATGATCCATTATGTACAATCTACGAGTGTGTGTCCTTGCACTGTGTGGCTTGAAGTTACCATGATGTTTAGATATTTCACTCATCACTGTAATGGCCCCCTGCAGAACCACAGGCTAACGAAGAGGATCAGCAGGTAAACTTGGTCAATAATCAGCAATTCTGCAGGGTCAACAGTCAGAAATTCTGTAGGGTCAACAGTAAGTACACAAACAGTGTGGTATTGTGATACTGTAGCTTGTGCCTGTGTTTAAAGTGCCTACTGCACTCTTCAAAGTACCCAACTTGCAATACGTGGGCATTGTACCTCTTCAGCGTATGTCATACTCCTCAAAGAGCTTATGCTGTGGTATATGGGCATGGTACCTCTTCAGGACACACTGACTATGTCTAATGTGAAAATCATGTCCTCACAATGCAGAACGTACAACAGGCTGGAGGAGATACTTATGCAGTACATGCTGTGGCTTTACTCAAGAGTCCAACATTCCCACAGCATGTGTTACTGGGGTGATGTACCTCTGCAGAACTTTCCAAGGCTCCACCTAATATTCACATCACTGCCCTAGAATGCATGCCTGGTAATGCGTGTGTATTATACTTACTTTGTTTAGGTCTGGGTATACATAAGTGACCTGCACTGCACTATTACATGCCTGCACTGCACTATTACATGCCTGATCTGCCCCATGTGTAACCATAATCTTCTGTTTAAGAACCTTCTCTAGATATCTGCTGTGTTGCACAATTAAATCAAATACAAAACATAGACCAAGTCAGAAAAAGGAGGGGAAGCTAGACAAGTACAATAAGAATGGGCCTGCTCATGGAACTCAGTCATTATGTCAAGTACATAACTTTCACCTCACCACTGGCATACAGGGATAAAGCCCAGATTGCAGTTCAAGTGACCCAGGTTCAATCAAAGGCTCTGGTGCTTGTCATCACAGGCTGGGAGGATTGGCAAGGATTATGGCAAGTCCGGGAAGCCTGGTTCCCAACCCCTGTCAGAAGGCAGGGACTGTCTTAAGGGTGAGGACTGTTCAAATGAAAAGTGGGTTGCTCTACCCAAACCACAGATAGTAGCCATTGTCAAGAGAACACAATGCAAATTGATATATGGGCATAGGTGACCCCTACAGCAATGGTGCTCATGTCATCACTAAAGGTAAGGGGTTATGCCATTCAAACAAATGTTTTCATTGCTGGGATAACAGCAAGAGCAATAAACACACCATTTTCAGCCTGGACAATAGGTTCTCCAGACAGATCTCACCCTATGGGATCAAATTCCCAACCCCAAGGAAATGAATGGGTTTGAGTCTAATTAGGGGTGACAATGGTCAGTAGGGCAGAGGAGGGAAGGCACACAGGAAAGGTATGTACTTTTTTTCTATCAGATAAGATGATATCTATCCTGATTAACAGCAGGATAGAACACCATTTCCTCAAGTTTTTGGCCCATATCCCTCATAGGAACATACATATATTACTGCGGCTCAAAAGGAATCCAACACCTAGAAATCACATCTAGTTTACAGTATTATGCAAATGTGAAGACCAAAACAGCTGCAGCACATCATCCAAAAGCTGCATTGTGAAAAAAAGGTCTAACAGGTTGCTACTACACTACCCAAATGACCTCTAGGTTCATAGGTCAAAGACTTATCGTACAGTTTATAGTAAAACTTAATGGAATTAGTGAACCAGTTAGCTACAGTAACATTTTATATTACCAAGTTCCTTACTTGAAAAGGATATGAACAAATGAGTTCTGTCAGAGAATCTGAGCTAGTTATGAATATAATGATTAAGATCTTTATGTAATCATTACAAGGTACATGGTTTCATTCTGACTTCTGGTTATTGGCTAGGCTTCTAATAGTCTGCAGACTAACAGCCTAGTATTTACCCATGAAAAGTACAGCTGTGTACACTTACCATAAATGTAGATGCTGAGTGTATTCACTGTTGCAGTCATTACATTTGGGTCATCTGCTTGCAGGTAGCCCTCAGTCAGCCTGATTAACAAAGTCTTGGGTCCTGCGTCGGTCGCTGTCCCTTCTTCTATGACGTCAGGTCGTCAGGGGTATAAAACATGAAGCAGACGCCATTACATCAGTTTTTTTGCCTCAGATGTCAGGTGCCCCCCTAATGGGGAGCAATTAAATATAAAAGTACAATGACATACCTCCAACAAAAAATAAATACATCAAAAAGGCTTTTAAGCATAGTAAAGGAAAGTAGAGGTATAGCCAAAAGAAGTTAGGGGGCTGGACGGAGGGTAACCAGGACTGCAACAGTGAACACACTCGAACATCTACATTTATGGCAAGTGTACACAACTGTACTATGCTCTTCGAGTTTCACTGTTGCAGTCATTACATTTGGGTAGATTCCCAAAGCTATGGTTGGGAGGAGGAATTTAGATAGCATTAGGACCAGCTACAAGGCCCTGCAAGATTGCAATGGCAAAGCCAGCTCTGAATTTAGAGAAAATTGGCAAATGATGATGCTTGGTGAAAGTATGCACAGAACTCCAGGTAGCAGCTTCTAGGATGTCCCTGGTAGGGACGCCTCTGAGAAAGGTTGTAGAGGTAGATGCAGCCTGGTGGAGTGAGGTCTGATCCTCTGGGGGACATGTTTTCCAGGGTGCTTATAGCAGAAATTAATGCAATGGCCTATCCATTTAAAAATGGTTTGCTTTGAAATAGCCTTCCCCTCTGCCCCTGCAGCAAATGCCACCAACAGTTGTTCAGATTTCCTTTGAGGTTTAGTCCTGTCCAAGTAGAATCTAAGTTGTCTGTGCACATCTAAGGAATGTAGTATCCATTCCCCTTTGTTCTGTGGATTGGAAAAGAAGGTTGGCAAATTAATAGACTGATTAAGAGCCACACTCGATACCACCTTGGGCATGAAGGATGGATTGGTTCTGAGGGTCACCCTGTCTGCATGAAAGATGATGAAAGGCTCCACTGCCTTAAGGGCCTGTAATTTAGATACCCTTCTAGCTGAAGTGATTGCTAAAAGTAAAGCTGTTTTCCAAGAAAGAAATTTTAAGTCTGCAGTAGCAGCTGGCTTGAAAGGAGGTAGAGTGTCTCCAAAACAAAGCTAAGGTCCCAGGCTGGGGTTGGAGCTCTCCTTGGTGGTCTCAAATTTTTGGCCCCTCTGAGGAACTACTTGAGCAGTGGATGAGAGAAGAGGGGAGGTTCAGTGCTATGAGCTGAAATGGATGAGGTGTGGATTTTAATGGAGGAAAAAGACAGGCCCTTGTGAAGCATCTCAGTTAAGTAATGTAAAATCTGAGGTAAATTGGGTGCTGCTGTGCTCATCCCTTGAGACTGGTTCCAATCACAGAATCTTTTCCATTTTTCAGCATAAGATTTTCTAGTACTAGGCCTCCTTGCCACTAACATGATATCCATCACAGGTTTACTGAGGGATGGTAGAGGACAGATCATGTAATTAGCCAGGCTGCAAGGTTCAGTGTTAGAAGCGGAGGGTGCAGAATCTGGTTCTCCTGCTGAGACAACAGGGAAGGAGTCTGAGGCAGGTGCCATGGGGATAACAGTGACACACTGCGCAGGAAAGGGTACCAGTGTTGGTGTGGCCAGTCTGGAGCAATCAAAATCATCCTTGGTTTGTCCTGTTTGATTTTTAGCAGTACTTTGGAAAGCAGAGGCAGAGGGGGAAAGGCATAGACCGATAGGTTTTTCCAGCGAAGGACAGAGCATCCACTTTCCAGGCTTGCTTGTGGGGAGTCCTTGTGCAAAATTTGTCCAATTGGTAGTTCTGGGGAGAGGCAAACAGGTCTACATCTGGGCTCCCCCATTTGCTTGTCAACACGTTGAAAATCCTTGGTTCCACTTTCCACTCGTGTGGGTCCATGAGGTTTCTGCTCAATCCGTCTGCCAGTGTATTTCATTTTCCTGGCAGGAATTGAGCTTGTAGGTGCACTTGGTAGCTCAAGACTGTGTTTCACAATGCCATGGCTAGTCTGCAGAAGGGGTAAGAATGTGTACCCCCCCTGCTTGTTTATGTAACACATAACAGTGGTGTTTTCCGTCTTTTCCATAAGTTGTCCTGGAAGAGTGTGGTCCTTGAAGGTTATCAGAGCATTTTGTACAGCTAACATTTCTTTTTGATTGATATACAGGTGCATTTGACTTGGGTTCCGGTGCATTCGACTTGGGTTCCATTTGCCCTGAATGCACTTCCCTGCCAGGTGAGCCCCCATGCATAGTCTGATGCGTCTGTTAGGGATTGGGTGGCAGGGGATGGTGTGAAAGGTAGTCCCTTGTTTTGGTGGCAGGCCTCTGCCCACCAAAGGAATTCTAGGCATCGGCAAGGTACGATAGGAATCATAGATTTGGAAGTGGAGTCCCCCCACTGCTTAGTCCTGTGTCCCCTGGGACCGAAACCTGGGGCTTTTGCTGTGTCTGGGTTTGGCTTGAGAAGACCTGGAAAGGACCAATTCTTAGAGGGCCAGTGCCTACTAAATCTAGGAGGCTGAACTTGCAAGAAATCTTTAACAGTTTGCATAGATTTAGCATTATCTTCCATCTTTTTAAAAACTTCCTCAGACTTGTTGCCAAACAGGCGGTCCTGAATTAAGGGAGCATCCAACAATTTAGCTTTAACATGATCAGGCAAGGATTACTCCATTAGCTAAGCATGCCTTCTTAGCACAGACATAGTAAGAGCAGCCCTGCAAGAGGCCTCTAATGAATCAAAACCACATTGCAAAGTATGTTTTCCAACTTGTTCAGCAGAAAGCAATAAATCCTGCAATTCTTTATTTTCCACACAGTCAGGAATCAACATCATTTTCTGTTTAAGCAATCCAATAACATTTTGCTAATACTTGATCATATGAAACTGGCAGTTTAAAGCCCTAATGGCCAAGGTTGCAGAAGTGTAAACCTTCTTACCCCATCTATCCAGCGCCCTGGAGTCTCTATCAGAAGGGGTAGGATTTTCTAGCAGTAGAAGCCTTAATGCACTTGGGCCCCTGTGAAATAGTCTCTGGATCCGCAGTTGGATTTTTAAAAAGGAACTTGCGTGACTCAGGAACCCTGTAGTATCTGTCGAGTTTTCTGGGAGCAGGAGGCAAGGAATCGGAGGCCAAACTAGATTCCGAAAAAGCATCAACAATGTCTAGTACAGGAGGAACAGCTAATGCTGAGGTAGGAGTAAGAAATCACTAAGCCTCTTTTTTGAATCAGAAAAATCCTGGCTTTCCCAGTGGAAATGCTCCCTTAGAGTATGTAAGGTTTCCCCAAAAGAAAAATCCTCTGGAGGAGAAGCAGAGGGAATGGAGTCCTCTGCATCAGAATCCTCAAAAGTAGATAAGGGCAAATCCAGATCATCAGAAGAATCAGAAAAAAAACAGAATCCTGGTCAGAAGATTCATAAACAACTTCAGTCCTAGTCCTCTTAGAAAGGGGGGGGGGGTTGGCTACCCCTGATTAGAGCTATTAAATCTTCAGCCATTCTAATCATTTGTTTTTTAGGCATAGAGGCCTGAGGATGTGGCTTGGGCATCGTTTTTTTAAGCATGGTTCGAGATTTAGGCCTAAGTGAAGAAGGAGGCGTCAGTTTAATATGCAAGTCCATAGGCCTGAATACACCCTCAGAAGCCGGTGCCTGCACAGCGGCTCCGGACCCATCCAAGGTGGAGACATCCGCAGGTTCCATAGATGAAGCATCTCGCGGCATACCGGACTCCGAATGGGTCTCAGTAGAAACCTGCGAATCAGAAGTAGTGGGTATCAGGGGCTGCGAAACTGCCTCACTGGAGTACAGGCAAACTGGCGACTGGTTTAGGAGAAGCATCGTCGGCAGTTTTGGACCTCAGTGGCCAGTCTTTATCTTTGCGATTTTTCAGAATCCCAGTAGTCGGATGGCTAACAGACGACATTTCTGGATAATTAAACAGAGAACTGAAATATTTAGAGGCGAAAATATACTGACGACTGATTAAATAAAGCACAAAACTGACAGCAAAGTACGTCGTGGTCAGGGCCTAGGCAAGGAATACAGTACGAATGAAAATCTTTGAGGTATTTGCTTTCCACAAGTAATGCAATTATTAACTTTTACTGACATCGGTAAGGAACAAGAAAAAGTTTCCCCAACGGGGTACTTAGCTTTAGTTGAAGACTTCGGTTCTGAAACTCTAAAACAAAAGTTTCAGGAATCGGCCAACCATTACTTGCAAACTGCTTCGGGTACCACACAGCAAGAAAAGACTGATGTAATGGCGTTGGCTGCATGTTTTATACCCCTCACAACCTGACGTCATGGAAGAAAGGACAGCAACTGACGCAGGACCCAAGACTTTGTTAATCAGGCCGACTGAGGGCTACCTGCAAGCAGAGGACCCAAATGTAATGACTGCAACAGTGAAACACGAAGAACATCTATGAAATAAATATTAACCTCCATTAAAATAAGTGGAGAGACCTGTCAAATGTATTTATTTCTGACACGTGTCCATTTAAATTCACAGTCCTACTCTCACTTTTCATTTCTGTGTTTGCAGTAATGAATAAATATGTACTACAGACTGCTAGTTATAAAAAAACTTGCTCGTCAGACTTTCTTCCCAAGCCTCCAATGTTGGACTTTGTGGTAAACAATAATGTGTTCAGGTACTTCTCTACCACCTTACCAAGAGGCATTCCAGTTACTCAGGATCTATACAGAAAAAAACACAAAAGTCAACTTTCGGATAAAGAACTGGTAATAAAATTGTTCTAGCTCTTGCCGAACATGGACATCTAGGCCCCCCAAAAAAGACTAATGCCACTTTTATTATTAGAATGGTTCAGAACCCATAGTTAAAAGGGCAAAAAAAACTTATTGAGAAGCAAGTTTAAGGGCAATGCTATAAATGCATTCAATTGATAGCAGTCCTATTATAATGTTATAATAGATATTATACATATTTGGCTGTAGACCCAAATGTGGCTAGTAAGGTAGGAGATGAATCTTTTATTTTTAAAATGGAGCATTACATTACAGTTGCCTTAGAAAGAAAACACAAACTAGATAAATCCAAGAGCAAGAAGGATCTAGCAACAGAGTGTGGTCAACACAAGCTATGTAAATGAGGGTCTGTATATTATGGTAGGGGAGTACCCCAAAGGTATTAGGGTGCATGGAAGGTATGATTTTACTTCCCCTTGTGTAGTGCATCTTGCCAAACACCAAACCTGATGCATTCTACGTAGGCAAAGCTGAATGCCACCTACAACAGAGGATATACCACCAAGTGTATGCTATAAAAAACAGACCACCACTAATGCCCTATACAGACATTCCTTTGCTTGAAAGAAATTAAAAAAAAAATCTTTTGATTCTTGAGAAGGTATATAGAAATCCAAGAGGCAGAGTTTGGGGAAACTACATTAGAGTAAAGGGAACTTATTTGGCACCTTAGATAAAAAGCAAATAAACAAGGATATTAATGAATATTTCCCCATTTCCAGTGTCCTGAAGATGACAGCAGCAAAATTATACAAGTGCAATTACTGAATTACAGACTATGTTCTTAACAAAAACATGCAATACATTTTTTTGAATTTTGAACGCTTTTATAAACACCATGTGATCAGATAGTGTTACTACTTTTAGTCTTTAAATAAGATGGTGACTTCTGATGTGTGTGTGTGTGTGTGTGTGTGTGTGTGTAGGAACTAAACAAACAATACAGAAGTTTCCACCTGTGGTGCATTTAAAACCTAGGGACTGTCTTTCCTGACTTTTTAGCTTCTGGATTACACTGTGACCTTACCAGTTCGGACCTTTAAAATAGATCTTTTGGCTCTTTACAGGCAAAAAAAAAATCTTAGTTTCCAAGGTAATTCCTGAGCAACCAAAGCCTCAACTCCTGAAACATATTTCAGTTCAGTCAGTCAAACTATTCATAAGTTCATCCCCAGGCAGTATTCCCTATGGCTTTAGTTCAAATTTTAAAAGATGCCTTTCTGTTTCCCAAGGCACACATTTCCAGGGGAGTAAGAAGTCCAGAAAACTCTGGTAGTCCGTTTCAAAATAAGAAACCATCAGAGTTTGTTAAAAATCAGTAACACCTATGTAAATAGGTTTGTGCTTTGAAATGTTATTAATTCTGTTTTATATTTTTCTTCTTTCATTTTTCTTTTTTGCATTCACGCTTGGTCATAGTCTGTATACTCTAGTCTTCATGAGTTGTTACATAACGGAAAACTAAAAAATATTGAAAGTTAAAAATCATCAGATTTACGCATAGTAAATTGGCAAAAAATAAATCCTAAATGGAAAACTTCTCCTCCCCTTGACATGAATAGGATGTCACAAAATGAAAAGGGATGTGTTAGGGGTGTGGCATTGGTCCATTTTCAGCACAGTGAAAGGTGGCAACCCTATCACCACGGGACCTAGTGTAACAGTTTCTTCAAGCAGCAGACTTTGCAATAGTGCACGCATCAGTGGAGTAATAAGGTTCACTTTTTAAGTGTACATTTTCATACTGGCAAATGTAGTTATACACCATGTAACACATACCTTTTCAAAATAGTAATAAAGGTAAAGTACAAATGCAACTCCTTTTACTTTGTGATCATTTAACAATTGCTTACTTGAGTTGCAGCTCTACTACTGCTAGTTCAATTTTCATGCATTTACTTTTACGAGCTAGTACCACCTTCTCAGTTTATTACAGTTCTCCTTACATCTGCCTTTGCCAGTGTGGCCGATTTGTAATATTTCCAAATCTGTCCAAATGCTACCCCACCACTCTTGCTTCCGTCTACATCTAACATGTAATATTGTTTACAGCTGGGTCGGTGGAACTTTAACGAAATAAAGCAAATCCAAAAGACAAATCGGACAAAATTAAAACTTCCAGTTCTCTGACCGGTATAGGAGTTTGGAGCTCTGTTCTAATAACAAAGACAAGGTAGTCTCCACTTCCCAAAAAATAACTACACACAAGTAAACTCCAACACCTTAACAGCCTACCCTCTGCACTGAACCCCCATCCTTGGGCAGGCTTCTTACTTTTAAATGGTTTTGAAGAGGAGATCAGATCCTCTAAGCAAAGCTCACTTCCTAAGGTCCAGTCTCAAAGTCACAGCTCAGAATTGCTCTAACTATACAATATAAAAAATATCATCATAATGTTTTGTATTATAAATGCAGGAATAAGCATTTTAAAAAAAAAAGCATGAAAGCCCACACCAAACTGAGCTGGGATTGGGTCCGGTTAGAAGCTTGGTTGCATATGGGCTACTTGCACCAAATATGAGATCAACAGAAAAGCCAACTGTAACTCAGCACTGCAAGAATATGTTTATGAGCAACTACAGTTCATTGTACAAAATAAGAAGTTTGTCCCAATTTAGAGTTAACGGACTCAAAAAAGGATCTTCATTTAAGGAAAAAGACTCTAAATTACTGCAATATCAAGTGGCAATCACTTCCTTACTATACTAGTACACATCTCATACCAGGGAGAAGAGCCACTCATTTCATTCCTTCTCATGCTAGTATGGCTCTCCGCTTCGTTCAAATTACATCTTCATAGTATTTGTGGCAGCAATATTTACCACCATATAGCCTGCTTTGATGGTGTAGAGTGAAAGCCCTGACTATTCAAATTTGTTGAACTTTGCCATAGAGGTTCAGGTACTTGGAGTGCATAGGCAGGCAGTTTGGTGTCCCTATCCTGGGGGATCTGCTCACTGCACAAAATATCAGATCGATTTCCCTGGTGGAGACAAGGAAAACAACTGTGCAATGATCCCTGGGTGGGCAGCATAGTCCTGATCATGTAACAAGCTTGCAGACATGAGGGTGGGTACAACGCCATTAATCAATGACCACAGCTAGGCTGCAGCTGGGAGTACACAATGACATAAATTGAAAAATGTAAGGGAAAAAGTTCCCCTCCTGGCTGACTCTTGCCATCATGATGACGAAATGAATGGGTCACTGACTAAGGAGATAATGATAGTTCCGAAGCAGAGTAAAAAACTAGAGATAATTCACGATGATGCCATACTAAATCAATCCTGAAATAAGCAGGGAGACATCTTGTGAATTGTGACAACTTATGAAATGCGCAACACTGCAGTATGTAGAGTTCAAAATTAACGCACTGCATGATACTTGGTGAATCAATGAAGTGAGCACCCAGGTACTGTAAGCCAATGTTATGCACTAGTGAACCCTGGTTTTAAATTCACAGTGACAGTCTGCACTAGGGTGCCCCTGATCCATTTCACAATGATGCTGTCACTTTGCACTAGGCAATGCCCATTGAGCTCTTGTTCTAATTTGCAATAAGTGTCTACTACAGCTCATAGGTAAATGCATTGTTCTGAGGACTAGTGAAGACCATGCACTTTTTACCGATCTGCCAGACCTTTACCCACAGCACAATGAAACTGTTCCAGCTGGAACTACACAAGTCCACTGGGCAGACATTGTTGATGACAGCAACACTATTTACACAAACATATACTTGTCAACCATTTAGTGCAAGAAATCTGGACAAAGCCTACAATAATGAGGGGGAACAAGGACCAAAAATAGGAACAAATTTTAAATATTGCCCTTATAAACTTAGAAAGTTGCTAGAACAACAGGATTTGTGTTTGCATGCAGTTCCTGAAGGACATTATGTCAAACTCAAATCGAAGTAATTATTTAGAGACATTAATCTTCAGTGACTTGCCAGAAAACCACACATTTTATGAGGAATAGACCAAATATATGAAGTAAAAATCTGGACATTCTGAGAAAATCTGCACAGTTGAGATGTATGCACAAACAATACTTCACAGGTGACTGAAAAAGTGCATTAAATAATGGAGGCTCCAGAACACATTCTGGGATATGTACATGTCTGCATTCCTAGTGTCAAAACAACCTCCATTTCTTGCTAAGAAATGTGTTAGTTGCCACATTCTGGGATATGTACATGTCTGCATTCCTAGTGTCAAAACAACCTCCATTTCTTGCTAAGAAATGTGTTAGTTGCTCTTTAAGTATGATTAGAATATTATAAAAATCCAGGAATTAAATTCCAAGCTGCTGGTATAGGTACTGAGAAAGCTTCAAATGTAAGATGACATGAGTTTCAAGAATCCCCCCCCTCTTAAAAAATACAACAGCAAACACTACTGCTTTTGTGCATGGATTCTATTCTCACCTCAAAACTTGCAATGAGACGGTGGTACAGATCCACTGGCAAATAGAATGCCAAGTCAAAGAATAAACCCCGGTGGTGAAACCCAGGCATGAATAAGTTGTATAACTGGAATTCCACATCTTAAAATTAAGCTCAAGAAATTAAACAACTTATAAACAAAATTAAATCTTCCCAGGCCTAGTGTGTATTCAAATTTGTTGTCTCTGTCAAAAGACATTCACAAGTCTTCAGTCAACTATATAAAAAATTAAAAAAACAGCATCCAGTATTGCCAGCATTGCTAGGAGTTGATATCCAACAATTTTACTTACTCCAGCTATGTCTTTAGAGGAAGAAGCAACCTACTGGTTGACTGGCTTACACATGACTGAGCCATTCTAAGCACCCATCCCACAATCACTACCCATGAATAAGTCTTAAAGGCTGGCTCTCTTGGTGGTGAGAAAGAGCTCAACGGCTTCAATGCGGTGTCAAGTGGCCTTTGCTAATAGGAGGCACTGCTTTACTGACCCACTCCATAACCTATTCTACATCAGCCTTCCATCTGGCATTATGCATGTAGCTTGGAGAATATCAGTGGTCATTCCACTATACAAGGTGTACCACCAATGACCCTGGCAACTGCAGACCGATGAGCCTCACAGCCTCGTCTGCGAGACATGGGCATTAGCAGACAGGATCTGTCCTTCACAAACTCAAACCATTTTGGGTCAAAGCATTTAAAGCTACTAAACTTGGTTGACTTCTTTGAAGGTGGTCTACTAGGTTTTGAATGAGGACGCACCTCGACCCAGCCAAAGTTTTGGAAAACATTCCACACATGATCACAGATAAGCTTATCAAACTGAATGTAAAACCCCCATGTTACCCAATGGACAGCAAACCGTCTCAGCAACAAAACTCAGCAAATTAAAGGTCAGGAGTACATTCTCTTCAAAAAGGCACATTGCCTAAGGTGCCCCACAGGGCACAGTACAGGTGCCACTCCTATTTAGTTTTCTGATGTCAGAGCTGATGCCAAGGGCCTTTGGTTGACTACTCAGTCAATGATTGCAAACTTGGCAAAATCAACTCAGTGGGTACTATACATATACAATTACTGCATTTCAAACCTCTCAACTGCCCAGATTTTCACAGTATGTCTACATTTTTTGCCTCATATTTTTGGTCTATTTATCTTACAATTTGTGGTTTTGTAGCAAATCAGGGAGGATTGAAGTTACTAAATAATGACGTACATTTGAGTGGGAGACTTCATATCCTTTCAGAAAATGCAGACCAACACAAATCTTTTAATCTAGCAACATCCTAAGAGCAACATTTAAAATCTCCCTATTTTTGGGCCTTTGTCCCCTCGTTATTTTAGGTCTTGTCCAGTATGTGCACTTCATTCAGCAAATGCCAAAAGAAGCCAAGATACTTCCATTAAATTCTACCTTAATACTTAACCATCACTACACAGTCATTACATTAGTAATTACAAACTCTACACAAAAAACGATCAAACTCTTAACTTGTCTAAATAAGACCTACTGATTTGTGGGTCAAATTTCCAAGAATTATCATGGCACTTGCCTCTAACTGCAACAAATTTCAAACCCAGTATATATATTATTCCTACACTTATCCATAAAATTACACCTCAACCACTGCCCAGTCATTCACAATACAACAAAAAACTCACAACTAAGTGCTTCAACAATCTTATAGGTTCATAGGTGTGTACTAGGCTAATGGCCCTGGAGCCTTTACAAGCCTAGCCCATAGGATTACCCTGGCCACCCAACCTTAGTTCCCAGTGCCTCTGTTGAGTAGTGTCACTGGAGTGACCTCCAGGGTGAATTTTCTATTTCCCATCCACTCAAGATTTCTCTTGAAGGGCCAGTGAGGCACTCTGCTTGACATGTATGGGAAGTCTATTCCATAGCATGGGCAGTCTCTGGGTCATGAACCTGTCCCTCCAGCTTGTTCTGTTGCTTGTGGTAATGAGGTTGAGGTCTCTGGAGCGTGTAGCGCTGAGGGATTGGGATTTTTTTTTTAGATGTAGCATTTCCAACAGAGCTGGGTTAGAGGTGGCTTTGTAAGTCAAGGAGAGATCGCCTCTAAGTAGGTTATATGAGACAGAGAATAGTCGGGAGTTTTTTTGAGTCTGTCCATATAGGACAAGTGTTTAAGGCCTAGGATCCTCTTTGTGAAGTACTTTTGCATCCTCTGCAGTTGTTGCAGGTGACTAGTGAGGTACATGCCAAATGGGGTATTGTACTCTATGACTGGCCTAATGAGGGAAGATTAGAGGGAGACAATGACCTCTTTCTTCCTGGATGCAAAACCCTTAGTAATGAGATGTGCCACAGTGGCAATGTGGTGGTCAAAAGAGGTTGCTGTCAACCTGTGTTCCCAGATATTTTAGAACACCTTCTGTGTTCAGTGGACTACCATCGATGTGGTAATTCATGGGAACTGTGTTTTTCCCCAAAGGGGATGACGACAATTTTTGGCATTGAGCTTAAGGCCATGGTTCTGACACCAGTCGCTGGTCTCAGTGAAGCCTTTCTGTAGGATGTCATCATCACTTGGGGAGTTAATTATGGCACCCAACTTGCAATCGTCTGAAAACTTTGTCAGCCAGAGTCCCTTTGTGTTGGCCTGGACTTCAGAGAAGTAGATACCAAACAGAAGAGGACCCAGCACCTAACCCTGTGGGACTCCACTTGTGACTGCTTGGCAGTCGGACTTGAGTCAGCTACTTTCACACTGTGGGTTCCATCTGTGAGCCAGTTTGCAACCAACCTAGTGATATAGGGGTTGATGCCTACCTTAGTGACTTTTTCTAGGATTCCTGAGTGGGGAATGGTATCAATGGCCTTGGCCAGATCAAGGTAGGCTGTATGAACCACCTTGCCTTCCATCCACAGCTCTAGTGACTGACTCAAAGAAGTCGACCAGGTTGAGCAGGCAATATCTACCCTTCACAAATCCAGAGTTTGGAGATTCCCTATATCCTTGTTTATTAGGTCCATAATGATGCATTTCCACAGCTCTGCATATCAGACTCATCAGGCTAATGGGGAGATAGCTCCCAAGGTCTGTAGTCGTTCCTCCTTTCTGGAGAAGGATGACTGTAGCAGTGTGCCATTTGGTAGGGACAAAGCCTGAGGTGAGGCTGTGATTGAACAAGGCACATATGTGAGGTGCCAGTTCACTCTGTAGTTCAAGTAGAACACAGCCAGGGATATTGTCAGGTCCCATAGAAGCTGTATTCTTGGCCTTGGACAGTGCTGTTTTAACCTGTGCAGCAGTAATACTGGGTGCCTGGCAATCTACTGGTACTGCGATTGGTCTTTTGGTGGGGGAGAGAGGGATAAAGTTAGCACTGAATCTGTCGGCCAGTATACTGGCAATATCTGTTGGCTCGGTATAGGAGGTGCCATTATGCAAGAGCTCCGAGCAAAGCTGGGTATTGCCATGGAGATTCTTTACATAATTATAGAAGGCCTTGTGGTTGTCTTTACTATTTGCTGCAATTCTGTTTTCATAGCTAGCTTTAGAGGATTTGATGAGAAATCTCAACTTTTTCTTGAAGCTGATAAGGAGTTTTTCCAGTCTTGGGACTTCACCTTATTCCGCATCAGTTTCCTCCTCCTGTTGTAGTTTGTTTATGGCAGAGGACCAACAGATTGGCTTTCTTTCTTTGGAGGAGAGCGTTTTGGTTCTCTTGGGTATGGTGAGATCCACTCATTTGTGTACGTGTTCATACACGGCATTAGTGCATGATTTGGCGGTCATGCAGATGTTCTCCAATTGCATGGGTGCCACGAAGTTGGCCACCTCCGTTTTTAAAAACCCAAATTAGCTTTGAAGAAGTTTGTCTAGTGATTACCTTTGCGGGGGGGGGGGGGGGGATTTCCAAGGTGATCAGTTTGTGGTCAGATCTAACTAGGGAGGAGTTGACTATTGGTACAGAGCAACAGTCACTCATGTTAGTAATGACCAGGTCAAGCATGTTGCTACCTCTAGTGGGGGTAACAACGAGCTGGACCAGGGCACTGGAATTAATGAATTTCAGGAAACGCTGGACAAGTGACTTGGTACACGAGTAGTTCTCAGTTAATGGCGGGGGTAGTTGAATTTGCCCAGTATGAGAATGTTAAGTTGGACCTTGATATTCTCCAGGGTGCTTAGGAATGTAGAGTACGAGTCTTGGGACATGACTGGTGGCCTATAGCAGGCTACGACCTGAATCGCTGTCTTATCCAATGTTAGCTGCACCTAAAGTATCTCTGATGCCTTATGTTGGGCTACCACTCTGGAGGTGTGCCCATCATTTACGAATATAGAAACACCACCGCCTTTGGAGCTTTGGTCCAAGTTCTGGGGCTGGAAGGTGTGGAATGAGTTATAGCTTGGTAGTGCAGGGGTGCTTTCTGCTGCCTTGACCCAGGTCTCTGTTACAGCACAAATGTCAAGGTTTTCCATTTTAAGGAGTGCTTCGAGCGAGTGCATTTTGAGATCTAGACTTCTAGCACTGAGCAGCAATAAGGGTAGAAAGAGCCTTGGCCAGTATCTGGAAGCTCAGGGGTGACAGATGCAGGTCATCTCTGGCAAAGCATCGAGGTCCATCAATCATGTCATCCCAGGCAGATACTGGATCCCCTTAGAATGACACCACAAACTTGGCCAATTGTTGAAATCGATCGTTTTCTACTTGTACTGTGGTATCACTCTGGGTGATGGTAGGAGGCTGCTCAGGACTAGGATCATAACCCCCCTGGCAGCATAATCTGAGAGCTCCTCCATGCCTCTCTTCATGTAGTCCAGGGAGGGTATGTCTCCGGTCATTCACACCCACATGTACAATGACAGAGTTATAGTTGTACATGTTGTTGAGGGACCCGAGTGTGTGAGTTATGTGGCGGATCCTGGCACCTGACAGGCAGCTGACTGTTACTTTCTCCTTATTCAACCTAGAGAGAGTGTGACATCAGTGTGCCTCACTATCGAATCGCCTATGACTAGTGTGTTGGGCATGCTGTTTTGCCTTAGGGGCTTTGGTTGAGTTGCACACTGTTTAGGAGGGTTATGTGTCTCATGATTAGTGTTGTGGTGGTCTAGTGCGTTTCTGCCCTGGCGGTCTCTGTTGTTTGGGTAGATTTTTATTGAGAGCCTCTGCGAAGGTGGGTGTGTGGTTTGTGTTTTTATGTGAAGACAGTGCTGGTGTGTGTTCTGGAGAGCTGTGTGTTCCATGTGGTGTGGAGCACGTGTTGACCTTCTCCTCCTGACCAGCTATTCCGGTCTTGGCTGGAGAGTGTATGGCTTCCAATTTGGATATACAAGTGCATCTCTCGCAAGTCTGAGTATCAGGAGGTAAAAGGAGAGGGTTACCAGTGTACATGAGGCAGTTGCTACATTGCCTCAGGATGCCCAAGTTCACCAGGTTAACACGAGGCAGCAGAGGGAACTGACCCTTTGACATGCCTGGAGGAGTGGGCATTATTAATAAGTACTGAAGTTTCCTTGCAGAACATTTAGTGCTGGTAGTACTTGTGTTCTACACTGCGGTGGTGGTGCTGCGGTAGCGTTGTCACCTCACAGCAAGATGTTGTCCCATTCGATTCTCACCTAGAGCATCTTCTGTGTGGAGGCATACGTGAACGGGGCGTGCCTTCGTTGAAGATTGTGCGTCAGGGCTGGTAACCCGGTACGTAAAACTCCACTACCACTCATTAGCGGACCGGAGTTCCGCTGTGGCGACCCCTAACCGGGAAAAGCCGAAAGACACAAACAAGTACTTGTGTTCTACAATAACTGCTACAAGAAGTCTGGTAAAATGCAAGACTAATAAGCTAGTAAAGCGCAGGAGAGGCGAGAACTAGCAGATCTCAGAAGCTTACAAACAGTCCAGGGTACAGCAAATCTGTATCTGGACTAGACTAGTTACAGAAAAGGCAGGAAAGTTTTTTTTTTATTTTTTTTAGTAGAAAGTGAAGAGGCAGAAGATAATGAGATAGTTCAATATTCAGAAGTTAAACGGGAGGGCCTTTGCAAAGTTCTCACTATAAATCTCACAGCACCATTTATCTAACACATATAATGCACTTTCAGACCAGGTTCTACTCGAACATGCAGCGACCAGAAGTTATTTACAAGCCCATCCACTTTACCTACATGCGCTTACCTAATCAGCTGGCATTTTCTTCATGTCCAACGGCAAGCTAAGCACCCCTTCAAACTTCCACTACCTTTAAGCATTATTAAACCCGAAACCCATCAATTAAATGTTTGCAGTAATTTGGTCCCACTATACAGATCACTTATCCTAGCCAACAACTTTTCCTAACTACTCAAACAAATGTATAAATCAGCAGCTCTATAAACACTTAATAAGCAATGCACCTTGCTGACAGTCTGTTAAATGCAATATGGAATTCCATAAAACCAAAAAGATGTTAACGCAAATACTTCAAATGTCTAAAAGCTTTCAAAACTGTCTAAACCAAATCAACGCGTACAGACTGTCTTACTTTCTCTTACCCAAACTATTTGTAAGACCATGGATGAAAATAGACCTCCAGGTGCCAGACAACCAACCTAATACAAAAATAAAAATAAGCACATACCATCTGTGTGCAAAGGAGTCTACATCATTTTTTTGACAGAATCAAAGAATTTAGTGATAGTTACAGACACCCTCTCTAGCCAGCTGTGCTGCTTTAATTTTATATTAACCTGCACACACACACACACACACACACACACACATTTAAAAAGTATATATGCCTTATAGTTTACATTATATAAAAATCCATGTCCCATATGCACATTATTCACAGAGGCAGATTTCCTCAAAGTCTGGAGGAACCATGGAAAAGCTTAACATACTAACGGACAGCTACAAATGTTTCAAAGCACACCTTGTTCCATTCAACAACATGCAAAACAAACCTAATAAAGTGCAAAGGAAACAGTCGGATGGAAAATTATATAAAGCAATACCTTACCCCATAAGTACACAAATGGCCAGCCCAGCCCTTATCCTACAGCTACAAAGATGGCCAGACTAATCCTCACTCAGACATTATGCATTAGTTTGACTAAGATCCCATTCACATACTTGACTGCATCCTTAACATATAAAAGCGGCTTGTAAATAAAAAGGAAAACACCTTATTCAGTCCCAATAACGAATATCTGCATTTAGACGGGCTCAGCAGACAAACGCCTGCTAAGCAGTGTAATGTTATATAAAACAGAGACACTTGCAATACAGCACCTCTCTGTAAGTGCATGATCCATATTAATTGTAACAGGTGCATAAGTCAGACCATCAGGCAGGCACTTAATTAGGTCACTATCTGGAAAGTGCTAACCATACTATCTGGAAAGTGCTAACCATCAGCTGCAGGTCTAAAACAAGAGACAAAAAAGTAATTTATATGTGAAGTAATTCATTTATACTGCACACCTTACAGAAAGTGAGAAACAGCAAAACTCAATGTTAATTACAACTACAAAACATGAAAGAAACGTCTTTACAATAAAAGTATGAAGGAGGAAGCACGGATGGTAGGACCCACAACTCCAAGCAGTTTATCTGACCCATCAATCTCCCATTAAAGCGTCAATACATTAACTGCACTGACTAATCTGATGTCTTAGCTATGAACCTTTAAGCGTCAGCACATTCATTGCAACTCACTGATTTGACGTCTTGCCTCACTGCAATAGCACCTGGAATGCTCAGTGACAAGCACATATACATAAATAAATACAAATAAATTCTTAACAAGAATTCCTTAAATTCCCAAAAATGCAACAGACTTCAATGTCTACAGGCAAGAATTAAAAGTGGAAATGTAACAATCAGGTAAAAAGGGGTGCTTTAAAACAATTACTTCAAGACAGTGCTTTCCCGGACTATGGGCTGGTGACTGCAGCTATTACTTTCAGCCTTCTGTGGACATTTCCAGAAGGACATGAAGCTCTCAAATAACCATTCAGCAAATATACTACTTGTTAGAGTACAGGCTGCTAGATGAGTTTCATCAAGTTCTTTTGGTCACATTTGTTCAAATGGTACCTTGAACAACATGACAGCTGACTGAATGTCAGTGACACAGCACTTCATTTCAAAAGCCACCAAACTGATAGTTACAAATGCATTTTAATATGTGCTTGGACTTTTTCCCCTC
>NC_056749.1:667265401-667311238 GCF_019279795.1 Protopterus annectens | reverse complement strand
TCCTGTGTCGGATGCTGTCTATTCTTCCATGACGTCAGGTCGTCAGGGGGTATAAAACATGCAGCTGACACCATTACATCAGTTTTTCTTGTCCCAGATGTCAGATGCCCCCTCAATGGGGAGCAATTATATGTTATGGTACACCTCCATCATAAAGCAAATACACCAGAAAACTTAAATACACTAAACAAGAAGGAAAGGTAGAGCCAAGATATATCAGGGGGGCTGGAGGGAGGGTAACCAGAACTGCCACAGTGAATACACTCTAACATCTACATTTATGGTAAGTGTACACAACTGTACCATGTTCTTCGTGTTTCACAGTTGCAGTCATCACATTTGGGTGGGTTCCCAAAGCTAAGGAAGGGAGGAGAAAGTTGGAGAGAATTAGGACCCAGCTATCAAGCCCTCCCAGACTGAAGTGGCAAACCCAGCTCTGGATTTAGAAAAAATAAGCATGTGGTAATGCTTGGTGAAGGTATGTACAGAGCACCAGGTAGCAGCTTCTATGATGTCCCTGGTAGGGACTCCTCTGAGAAAGGCTGCAGAGGTAGATGCAGCCCTGGTGGAATGTGATCTTATCCCCCTGTGAGGTAGGTTTTCCATGGTGCTTGCAGCAGAAATGAATGCAATGGGCTATCCATTTAGAAATGGCTTGCTTTGAAATGGCATTCCCCTCTGCTACTGTAGCAAAGCCAACTAGCAACTGTTCAGATTTTCTGAGAGGCTTAGTCCTGTCCAAATAAAATCTAAGTTGTCTGTGCACATTCAAAGAGTGTAATATTCATTCTCCTTTGCTTTGTGGATTAGGGAAAAAGGTAGACAAATGAATGGACTGATTTAGGGCCACACTAGGCACCACCTTGGGCATAATGGAAGGATTGGTCCTGAGGGAAAAGTACAGTTTTGTACCTACCATAAATGTAGATGTTAGAGTGTATACACTGCTGCAGTCATTACACTTGGGTTATCCTGCCGTCAGGCGGTTCCCCAGTCAGCCTGAGTTCCAAAGTCTTGGTCCGGCATCGGTTGCTGTCGCCTCTTCCCTGACATCAGTGCGACAGGGGTATACAAGATGCAGCCAATGCCATTTTCTTCAGTTTTTCTTGCCCCAGATGTCAAGTGCACCCAAAAGGTAGGCAATTCAAATTGCTAATAAAACATACATAAGAAAAGCAAACAACAACTTACAGTTACCCGCAAATACCCCCCATGGGTAGAAGACAGATACGTACCAGCAAGCAAGAGGGGAAAGAGGGAGGGTAACCTGGACTGCAGAAGTGTCTACACTCGAACATCTACATTTATGGTAGGTACAAAAAGTACAGTTTTGTACCTACCATAAATGTAGATGTCCGATAGGCATGCATCTGCAGTCCTTACAAATGGGTTGTCCTGTCGTCAGGCAGCCCTTCGGTCGGCCGGATTCCAAAGTCTGGGTCTGGCCTCGGCTGGTGTCGCACTTCACCTGACGTCATAGCTGCAGTTCTTCGGGTATAAAGGCATCAGCCGACGCCATTTTCCTCAGTGTTTCTTGCCCCAGATGCCAGGTGCCCTCTAGGAAGGCTAAATTTGGATAAATGCAAATGGTTCCAAATAGTAGAGAGCAAACAAAAAATAAGCATGTATGTACATATATACAAACAAATACACCATAATAGATTCCCCCAGCTAGCTACAAGATGGGCAAATACCCAAGGAGTACCACAGAGGGGAAGGAGGGTGGTAATCCTGACTGTAGATGCATGCCTATTGGACATCTACATTTATGGTAGGTACAAAACTGTACTATGTCCTTCAAGGATGCATCTGCAGTCCTTACAAATGGGTAGAATACCATAGCCAAACTGGGGAGGAGGAGAAATAAGATTATGGTGTAGTTAAGATCCCTTGCAAAACAGCAGTGGCAAACCTGCTCGGGATCTGGAGTATAAAGGTAAATTATAATGCTTGGCAAATGTATGCACGGAGCTCCAAGTAGCAGCCTCTAAAATGTCTTTGGTAGCCACTCCTGAGAAAAGCTGTGGTAGTGGCTGTAGCCCTTGTAGAGTGAGGCCTGATGTTTTCTGGAGTTTTCTTCCCATGGTAGGAGTAACAAAATCTAATGCAATTTCCTATCCACTTAGAGATTGTCTGTTTTGAAATTGCTTTTCCTTCCATTCCTGTTGCATATGCTACCAGTAGCTGGTCAGTTTTTCTATTGCCCTTGGTCCTGTCCAGGTAGTAGCGTAATTGTCTATGTACATCCAAGGTGTGCAACAGTCTTTCTCTCCTGTTCTGTGGGTTGGGGAAGAATGTAGGTAGGTGGATAGCCTGATTTAAAGATACTCTGGAGACCACCTTTGGCATAAAAGTAGGATTTGTTCTCATGGACACTATCTTGATGGAAGATCAGGAAGGGCTGTACTGCCATTAATGCCTGTAGCTCAGATACCCTTCTTGCTGAAGTGATTGCAAGCAGGAAAGCAGTTTTCCATGATAAGTATTGTAATTCTGCTGTTGCTGCTGGTTCGAAAGGAGGAAGTGTCAAATTTTCTAGCACAAAGTTCAAGTCCCATGCTGGCAATGGTGGCTTCCTAGGTGGTTTTACATTTTTAATTCCTCTCAGAAACTGCCTGAGCAGAGGATGTGAGAAGACTGGAGGATCCAAGTCGTATTCTGCTGAAATAACTGATGCATGAATCTTAATGGAAGAATAGGACAGGCCGTTGTGGAAGAGGTCTGCCAAGTATTCCAGGATGTTGGCTATGTTTACCAGTGACACATTTTCTCCTTTTGCAGTGCTCCAAATGTGATATCTTTTCCATTTTGCTGAATAATTTTTCCTTGTTGAGGGTCTGCGAGCCTCCAAGATGATGTCTTTAACCCTTTGGGATAAATTTGGGTTATTTGGTCTTATGTAATGTTCCAGGCAGTCAGCTGCAGTGTTTTCAGGTTTGGATGCAGGGTGTTGTAGTTGTTCTGTGTTAACAGCAAGGGAACTAGGGGTAGGGGCCATATTTGTTCCCGAGTCATGCTCCTCAGTAATGGGTACCAATGTTGTCTTGGCCAGTCTGGAGCTATCAGAATGATCCTTGGACGGTCCTCTTTGATCTTCAATAGCACCTTGTGCATCAAAGGAAGTGGTGGGAATGCATATGCTGTCAGGTTTTTCCAACTGAAAGATAGGGAGTCCACTTTCCAAGCAAGTGGGTGGTACGTCCTTGTGCAGTATTTCTTCAGTTGGTGATTGCGTGGGGATGCAAATAAGTCTATTTCTGGTAGTCCCCATTTTCTTGTAATGGTTTCGAAGATGTCCGGATGTAGCATCCATTCGTGGGCATCCGTGGTAGTTCTGCTTAGAATGTCTGCTAGAATGTTTTCTTTTCCTGGTACAAAAATTGCTTGTAACTGAATGTTGAAGCTCAGGGCCACATTCCAGAGGTCCATTGCCATCCGGCATAGAGGGTACGAATGTGTGCCTCCCTGTTTGTTGATGTACCACATAACTGTGGTGTTGTCTGTCCTTATCAACAGTTGACCTTGTCGAAGAAATGGTCTGAATGTCTGAATTGCCAGTTTTACTGCCAGCATTTCCTTTGATTTATGTGTAGGTGCAGCTGGTCTTGAGTCCATAAACCTTGTATGCACTTGTCCAGCATGTGGGCCCCCAACCGAGGTCTGAGGCGTCCGTTGTGATGGTTTGGCTTGGTTGAGTGCTGTGGAAGGGCAGTCCTTTGTTTGATTGACAGGCCTGAGCCCACCATTGGAATTCTTGCTTCAGGCATGGGATTATTGGAATTTGGGTTTCTAGGCTGTGCTTGTGCTGAGACCATAAATTCCTTAGGTACCACTGTAACTTTCTCATATGCAGTCTGGCATGTGGAACCAATATTATGCAGGATGCCATGAAACCCAAGGCTTGCAGGACTTTTCTTGCTGTTAGCTGGTTCTGCTTTGTTAATGCCAAGAAGTAGAGAGGGAGTTGCTCCTGTTTTTCTACGGTTAGGAATGCCATTTGTTTTGATGTGTCCAGCTCTGCACCCAAAAAGGTTATCCTTTGGGATGGTATCAGCCTTGACTTTTTTATATTGACTGTGTATCCCAGGGCTTGCAGTAGATAAATGACCCTTTTCAAGTCTTCTGCTAGCTTGCTTTTGTTGTCCGCTTGTAACAGGCAGTCGTCCAGGTAAGGGTAGATTTGGATTCCCTGAAGCCTGCAATGAGCAATTACTGATGCCAGGCATTTCGTGAACACTCTGGGCGCAGTAGATAAGCCAAAGGGCAATGCTGAGAATTGATAATGCTCTGATCCTGCAAGAAATCTGAGGTATCTTCTGCAATTTGGTCGTATGGGGACGTGCAGGTATGCCTCCTTGAGATCTAGAGTTACCAGCCAAGACTCCTTGCCCAACATGGGAAGAAGCTGCTGTAGGGTCAGCATTTTGAATTTTGGGACAATGAGGTATGTGTTTAAAGCTGACAGGTCGAGAATAGGTCTCCATTTGTTTTCTTTTCTTGGTACCAGGAAGAGCCTGGAGTAAAATCCTTGGCCTTGCTCGATAGATGGTACTTTTTCTACAGCTCTCATCCTTAGTAAGTGAGTTATTTGTTTTAGAGCTTCTGCCTTTTGATTTGGAGGTAGGTTTGGCATTCCTCTCTGCCTTGGTAGAGTATGGAAGTGAAACCTGTAACCTTGGTCTATTGTCTGCAAAATCCACTTGTCTCCTGTGATGTAATGCCAGTTTACTGAAAATAAGGCTAGCTTTCCGCCTAAGGGTGCCTCTAGTTGTTCCCTGGTAGGCGGTGCCAGAGCCAAGTCACTGTGATTGTCCTGTAGTAGTGGTGGTGGCTTTATCTGTGGCTGTACCTCGCTGGTTGTTAGCCTGCCACTGACGTCCCCTGTAGGCACCTCTGAATTGACCTCTGCCTCTTGAGCGCCTATTCCTGCCTCTCTGAGCTCTGGAGGTGTCTGGAAAGGACCAATTCTTGGAGGGCCAATTCCTGCTAAACTTTGGAGGTTGGACCTGTAAGAAATCTTTAACTGTCTGGACCGATTTTGCTTTCTCTTCCATCTTCTTCAGCACCTGTTGTGCAGGAGAGCCAAACAAATTGATCTTGTCCATGGGAGCATCTAGTAGTTTTGATTTGACATGGTCTGGTAAGGCCTGCTCTTTTAACCATGCATGTCTTCTGATCACTGTGCCAAAGGAAGCCTCCAGTGCATCATAGCCGCATTTTAAGGAATGATTACTGACCTGTTGAATGTTATGTACCATTTCCTGAACAGATTTTTTGTCTAATGGTTCATCTGAGGACAGGTTTTTAGTTAACTGGTCTAACATAAATTCCTGATACTGGATCATGTGGAACTGACAGTTCAAGGCCCTAGCTGAAAGAGTAGCAGAAGTGTAAACTTTTTTACCCCATCTCTCTAAGGCTCTGGATTCCCTTTCAGAGGGGAGGGGTTTTTTGGTAGAGGTAGCTGCTACAGCCTTAGGTCCCTGAGAGATAGTTTCGGGATCTGCAAAGGGAGCCTTATACAAATGATAATGTGTGTCCGGGACCCTGTAGTATCTATCGGGCTTAGCAGGGGCCGTTGGAAGTGAATCAGGAGCAGTGCAAGCATCATTAAAAGCATCATCTACAACAGTAAGAACTGGAGGGATGGCTAAAGGCCTATGCTGTGGTAAATGCAGAAAGGTTCTAAGCCTTTTTCTAGAGTCTGAAAAATCCTGGCCCTGCCACTGAAATTGTTCCCTCATAGCATGTAAGGTTTCCCCAAAGGAAAATTCCTCAGGCAGAGAGGCAGAAGGAATGGACTCTTCAGCATCAGAGTCTTCATAAGGGGAGAAAGGGCCCTCTGGAGGGTTAGAATTATCTGAATCATCAGAGGAGTCATCTGTAGAAACTGGCTCAGGGGGCTCTGCTCTAGGCCTCTTCTCTGGAGGTGGGTGAGAGGCCCTGTCTGGGTGAGGTTGGGATCCCCGAATCAAAGAAATGAGATCCTCTGCTAGACTGAGCATTTGTGAACTAGAACTAGGCCTGTGAGAGGGGGTCTTAGCAGGCACAGTTTTGGTAGATTTAGCTGCTTTAGCCCTGGCAAAGGCCTTAATCGACATGGTTGCTGGTGGCCTAGCAGCTCCACGTGCAGGGGTTGAAATATCCAAGGGGATAGTATCAGATAAATCCTGTGAACCTGCAAGAGCAGGTGGGATTTCAGTAGCAGATTCAGCCAAGCTGGATGAGGCCTCGGTAAGTGGCAAGCTTTCGGCCGAAGGAAGAACCGTGGACTCGGTTTCAGCCGAAACCGAGACACTAGCGGTTGGCTTAACCGCGGTTTCGCCGAAAGCGGACCGCTGAAAGTGTCGGTCCTTTTCCTTGCGTTTTTTAGAAATTTGTGTAGTCGGAGGATCTGACGGCATAATGTAAGCAAAATCGGAGCCGAAAAACTCTTCAGCAAATTCCGACAGACGTCTAAGCGTTCGTCGGTTGAAAGAAGCACAGGCTAGACAAGCTGCTACGTCGAGGTCTGGGCCTAAGCAAGGTAAGCAGTAAGAGTGGAAATCTTTATGAGGTATTTGTTTCCCACAAGTTAAACAGTTATTCACTTTTTCTGACATCGGCTGAGGCAAGAAAGAGTCCCCAACGGGGTACTTAGCTTTTTAGAAGTCTTCAGTAGTAGTAGAAGTATTCGGTAGTAGTAATCTCTGGTTCTGACCGACCGGCACTTGCGAACAGCTTCTGCTTCGGGCGCCACGCGGCAAGAAAGACTGAGGAAAATGGCGTCGGCTGATGCCTTTATACCCGAAGAACTGCAGCTATGACGTCGGGTGAAGTGCGACACCAGCCGAGGCCAGACCCAGACTTTGGAATCCGGCCGACCGAAGGGCTGCCTGACGACAGGACAACCCATTTGTAAGGACTGCAGATGCATCCTTGAAGGACATCTGTATTATGTTCATCATGTTACACTGCTGCAGTCATTACACTTGGGTAGAATCCCAAAGCTGAGGTAGGATGGCTGGTTCTATAAAGGCATTAGGTGTGGCTATAAGGCCCTGCAGCACAGCAGTGGTGAAGCCAGCTCTGGATTTAGAGTGTAAAGGCAGATGGTAATGCTTGGTGAAGGTATGCACAGAACTCCATGTTGCTGCTTCCAAAATGTCCTTGGTAGGCACTCCTCTGAGGTAGGCAGTTGAAGTGGCTGTTGCCCTGGTGGAGTGAGATCTAATGCTGCTAGGTATAGGTTTCCCATGGTGTGTGTAGCAGAAATGTATGCAATGTCCTATCCATTTTGAAATGGTCTGTTTTGAAATGGCTTTTCCCTTTGCTCCTGCAGCATATGCTACCAGTAATTGCTCAGATTTTCTGAAAGCTTTGGTTTTGTCCAAGTAGAAGCGTAACTGCCTGTGAATGTCCAAAGAATGCAGTAGTCTCACCCCTTTATTCTGTGGTTTTGGATAGAAAGTTGGCATGTGAATAGTTTGGTTTAGAGCCACATTTGAAAGCACCTTTGGCATAAATGTGGTGTTAGTTCTTAAGGACACCCTGTCCTGGTGGAAAATGAGGAAAGGTGCCACTGCCATTAGTGCCTGTAATTCTGAAACTCTTTGAGCTGATGTTATTGCCAGGAGCAGAGCAGTCTTCCAAGAAATATATTTTAATACTGCTGCGTTAGCTGGCTCAAAGGGAGGTAAAGTTAATTTTTCCAAAACAAAGTTGAGGTCCCAAGTTGGAGTAGGTGCTCTACGGGGCGGTCTTATGTTTTTAGCCCCTCTGAGGTACTGTTTTAGCAACGGATTAGAGAAAACTGGAGGATCCATGTTGTAGTGAGCAGAGATGGCAGAGGCGTGGATCTTGATGGATGAAAAGGGGAGACCTTTGTCCAGCATCTCAGTTAAATATTGTAGAATCTGAGGAATGTTTGGGACAAGAGGGTCAAGGCTGTGAGCCTGGTTCCAGGCACAGAATCTCTTCCATTTACCCGAATAGGCTTTCCTGGTACTAGGCCTTCTGGCCTCAAGAATGACATCCATAACAGCTTTGGAGAGAGGCATTGCTTGCTTGACTAATGAATTTTCCATGCAGCTAGGTTTAAGGTCTGTAGCTGACTGTGAAGTACCCGATTGTTGTGTTGAGTCAGCAGATGTGGGATTTGAGGCAATATCCAGGTTGGTTCTTGTGCTAAATTCCTTAAGATTGGGTACCAGTGCTGGCGTGGCCAGTCTGAAGCAAACAGGATCATCTTTGGCTCTTCTTGTCTGGCTTTTATGAGACCCTTTGGAAGAAGAGGTAGTGGAGGGAAAGCGTATACTTGTACGTTTTTCCAGCTGAATGAGAGGGCATCCACTTTCCATGCTTGTGGATGGTAACTCCTTGTGCAGAATTTCTGAAGCTGGCAGTTCATTGGGGATGCAAACAGATCTATGTCCGGGCTCCACCATTTTTGTGTTATCATTCTGAATATTTGTGGATTCAATTCCCATTCGTGGGGATCCATGATGTTTCTGCTTAAGCTGTCTGCCAGTGTGTTTTTCTCTCCTGGCAGGAATTGTGCTTGCAGATGAACTTGATAGTTTAGAGCTGTGTTCCACAAGGTCATGGCTTGTCTGCAGAGGGGGTAGGTGTGAGTGCCCCTTGCTTGTTTATGTACCACATTACTGTGGTGTTTGTTTTTAATAATAGTTGTCCTGGATGCAGTATGTCCTTGAAAGCTATAAGGGCATTTTGTACAGCTAACATCTCTTTTTGATTGATGTGAAGATGCCTTTGTTCTGCGGGCCACTTGCCCTGAACACATTTTCCTGCCATGTGTGCTCCCCAGGCGTAATCTGATGCATCTGTTGTCAGTGTTTGCCTGGCTGTGGGTTGAGCAGAAGGCTGTCCCTTGTTGAGGTGACAAGCTTGAGCCCACCATCGAAACTCTTGTTGAAGGCAAGGAATTAGTGGTATAACTGTTTCCAAACTTTGACAGTGTTGAGACCATACATTCTTTAGGTACCATTGAAAATTCCTCATATGCAGTCTGGCATATGGTATTACTAGTATGCAGAATACCATGTAACCCAAGGCCTGCAGAATTTTTCACGCAGGGAGTTGGGTTTTTGTTGCCATCAATTGAAAGTATTGAGTCAGTTGTCCTTGCTTGTCTGGTGTGAGATAAGCCATCTAGACCGTTGTGTTCAAGCTGGCACCCAGGAATATGATCTCTTGTGAGGGCACTAGTTTTGATTTATTTTCATTTACTGTGTACCCCAGGCAACTTAACTGTTTTACAAACGCCAGATGCTCTAGAAGATTGTCCTTGCTCTCTGCTTGAATCAGGCAGTCGTCCAAGTACGGATAAATTTGAATTCCTTTCTGTCTGCAAAATGCAATTACTGGTGCAAGGCACTTTGTGAAGACCCTGGGCGCAGTAGATAAGCCAAAGGGCAGTGCAGAGAATTGATAGTGCATTGAACCTGCTATGAATTTGAGGTATCTTCTGCAGCTTTGTCTGATAGGGACATGCAGGTAATCCTCCTTGAGGTCCAAAGTCACGAGCCAAGCTTTCTTGCCCAGCATGGGAAGAAGCTGCTGTAGTGTTAACATTTTGAATTTTGGAACATCCAGGTATGTGTCTAGAGAAGAAAGATCCAGAATGGGCCTCAAGGCTTTGTCCTTTCTGGGAACAAGAAAGAGTCTTGAATAAAATCCTTGTCCTTGCTCTGGTGGTGGTACTTCTTGAATAGCTCTCATTTCCATGAGTGCTGTAATTTGTTTTTGAGCCTCTGCCCATTGATTTGGTGGCAGATTTGGCATTCCTTTTAACCTTGGCAGAGTGTGAAAGTGGAACCTGTAACCTTGAGATACAATGTTGAGGACCCATTTGTCTTTGGTGATCCAATGCCAATTGTGATAGAAAAGTGCTAGTTTTCCTCCCAAGGGGGCTGCCAAGAGAGTTTTCTGGCAGCTGTAATGCGAAGTCATTGAGGCTGCTTTTTATATGGTTGGGGCCTGTCTTCCCCTTCTTTCTGGCCTGGTGCACCCCATTGTCGAGGCCTGTAAGGACCTTGTGCTTGACCTCTACCTCTCGGACATTTGTATCTGCCTCTTTGAGGTCTGTCTGTAGCCGGAAAGGACCAATTCTTTGTTGGCCAATTTCTGCTAAATCTTGGTGGCTGACCCTGTAAGAAATCCTTTACCGTTTGCATAGATTTCACTTTATCCTCCATTTTCTTTACTACCTCTTCTGCCTTAACTCCAAATAACACATCCTGCTGTAAAGGTGCATCCAATAATTTTGCTTTAACATGATCTGGTAACTTATGTTCTTTTAACCAAGCATGCCTTCTAATGACAGAGCCTGTAACTGCTGCTCTACAGGAGGCCTCTAAAGAATCAAAACCACATTGCAAAGTATGCTTTCCCACTTGTTCAGCTGCATGCAATAAATCCTGCATTTCTTTAAAATTAGGAGGATCTAAATCGGAAAGCATTTTTGTTTTAACTGAGACATCAAAAATTGCTGATATTTTAGCATGTGAAACTGGCAATTTAAGGCTCTCATTGCTAAGGTTGCAGACGTGTATACTTTCTTTCCCCATCTGTCTAATGCTCTGGAATCTCTGTCAGAGGGAACTGGGTTTTTTGCTGGTGAGGCTTTAATCCCTTTGGGTCCCTGAGAAATAGTTTCAGGGTCAGCAACAGGGCTTTTATACAGAAATTTGTGAGAGTCAGGAACTCTAATATCTATTGGGTTTAACAGGGGCTGGAGGTAAGGAGTCAGGGTTTAAGCTGGATTCAGTGTAGACATCATCCACAATATCCAACACTGGCGGAATAGCAAGGGGTCTGTGTTGAGGCAATAAAAGGAAGTCTCTGAGCCTTTTCTTGGATTCTGAGTAATCCTGGCCTTCCCAATGGAAGTGCTCCCTCATGGTATGTAATGTCTCCCCAAAGGAGTAGTCCTCAGGTGGAGAGGCTGATGGAATTGGTTCCTCAGCATCAGAATCCTCATAAGGGGGTAAGGAATATTCTAGGTCCAATGATGAATCGGAAGAAATGGACACCTGGTCGGAAGATTCATAGTCTGCCTCCTGTCTGGGCCTTTTTTCAGGAGGGGGATGGGACTCCCTGATCAGGGTGATTAGGTCTTCGGCCATTTTGAGCATTAGTTTTTTAGGCATGGAAGCCTGTGCTGGAGAATGCTGAATCTGTTTCTTTGTTTTTAAGGGGGACTTAGACTTAGTAGAGGGTTTAATAGTTAACTGGGTAAGTCTGAAGACACCCTCTGAGGCTGTGGATTGCTCAGCTACTTCGGTACCCTCAGATGAGTTAATTTCAGTAGGCTGAAAACATGTAGCATCTGAAGGCCCAGCAAGCTCCACGTGGGAGTCGGATGCGGTCTGTGGTTCTGTGGATCCGGTCATCAGGGGCTGCGTAGGCACCTCGCTGAAAACCGGCGACCGGCCTGGAAGATGCCTAGTCAGTTTTCGGCCTCAGATGCCTGTCCTTGTCTTTGCACTTTTTATGTAATCCTGTCGTCGGGAGTTCCGACGGCATGGTGTAATTGAATTTTCTGCCAAAATAATGTTGGGCAAAAATCAAACTGTCGTTTAATAGTACACTTGTTAAACCTAGCACAAAACCGACAACCAGTGACGTCGTGGTCTGGGCCTAGGCATGGAATACAATAGGAGTGAAAATCCTTATGAGGTATTTGCTTCCCACATGAAATACAGTTATTAACTTTTACTGACATCGGTCTGAGGCAAGAAAAAAAGTTTCCCCAACGGGGTACTTAGCTTTGTAGAAGACTTCAGTTCTGGATTCGGAATGAAAATCTCAGGAGTCGGCCGACCGGCACTTGCAATCTGCTTTGGGCACCGTGCGGCAAGAAAGACTGAAGAAAATGGCGTCGGCTGCATCTTATATACCCTTGGTTGCACTGACGTTAGGGAGGAGGCGACAGCAACCGACGCCGGACCAAGACTTTGGAACTCAGGCCGACTGAGGAACCGCCTGACAGCAGGATAACCCAAGTGTAATGACTGCAGCAGTGTAACACGATGAACATCCCTGTCTGCATGGAAGATACAGAAGGGTTCCACTGCCAGGAGGGCCTGTAATTCAGACACTCTTCTTGCTGAAGTAATGGCTAGAAGGAAGGCCGTTTTCCAAGAAAGGAATTTCAACACTGCAGTTGCAGCTGGCTCAAAGGGAGGGAGAGAGTGAGCTTTTCCAATACAAAGTTAAGGTCCCAGGCTGGAGTAGGGGCTCTCCTGGGGGGGTCTTAAGTTTTTGGCCCCTCTAAGGGATTGCTTTAGCAGGGGATGAGAGAAGAGGGATGGCTCAGTATTATAATGTGCTGAAATGGCAGAGGCATCAATTTTAATTGACGAGAAGGATAGGCCCTTGTGGAGCATGTCTATTAAGTACTGAAGAATATGAGGTAAGCTGGGAGCCGTTGTGCCCATCCCCCCATAGTCTGGCTCCAGGAACAGTATATTTTCCATTTTTCAGCATAGGATGTTCTAGTACTAGGCCTCCTTGCCTCCTGAATGACATCTAGCACCTGCTTACTGAGGGATGGTATTGGAGAGCTCAAGGAATTAGCCAGGCTGCAAAGTTCAGGGTTTGAAGCGGAGGGTGCAGAATCTGTCCCACCTGCTGTGACAGCAGGGTAGGGGTCTGAGGCAGGTGCTATGGTTCCAGCAGTGTCATGCTGCACAAGAGGGGGTACCAGTGCTGGCGTGGCCAATCTGGTGCGATCAGTATTGTCCTTGGCTTGTCCTGTTTGATATTCATCAGAACCTTCGAGAGGAGAGGCAGAGAGTCCAGGATAGGATGCCAGGAGCGGTCTTTTCTGGGTACCAGGAAAAGTCTTGAATAAAACCCATGTCTCCTTTGTTCTAATGGCACAGGTTGAATAGCCCTGATACTTAGAAGAGAGAGAGCCTGCTGTTGGGCCAACGCCCACTGATTTGGAGGTAGGTCTGGCCAACTGTTTGAGGTTTGTACGGTGTGGAAGTGGAATCTGTATCCTTGGGAAATTATATTTAAAACCAATTTGTACTGGGTAATGAGTTCCCAGGTTTTTGCATGCAGGGTGAGTTTTCCTCCTAAGGGAGCAGGCAGTTGAGCAGGGCTTGGAAGGGCTAAGGGTAAGCCACTGTGCCATTTTTCCGTAGGGGGGTGGCTTATTACTCCCTGCTTTGGAAGTGGGAGCCCACCAATGCTTAGGCCTGTGCACAGCCTGAGACTGTAACCTGGGTAGTCTGCTGTTCCTGGGTTTGGACTGAAGGCCTGCAAGAGAATGGAAAGGACCAATTCTTTTAAAGCCAATGCTTACTAAATCTGGGAGGCTGTAGAAAATCTTTAACAGTTTGCATAGATTTAGCTTTTTCCTCCATCCTTTTGAGGATGACTTCCGCTTTGTTGCCAAATGGGCAGTCTTGGTTTAAGGGAGCATCCAGTAATTTAGCTGTAACATGATGTAGCAAGTTTTGCTCCTTAAGCCAAGCATGCCTTCTAAGTACAGATCCAGTGACAGCAGCCCTGCAAGATGCTTCTAAGAGTCAAAACCACATAGCAAAGTAGGTTTACCAACTTGTTCTGCAGAATGCATTAAATCCTGTAATTCTTTGTTGCAATTCTTTGTGTTCAGCACAGTCGGGAATCAACATAATTTTCTGTTTAAGTAGTCCCATAATATGCTACTGGTACTTTAACATATGAAACTGGCAAGTAAAAAGCCCTAATAGCCAAAGTAGCAGAAGTATATACCTTCTTACCCCATCTGTCCAAGGCTCTAGAATCACTATCAAAGGGGTGGAATGTTTGGCACCAATAGCCTTAATGCCTTTTGGTCCTTGGGAAATGGTCTCTGGATCCGCAGTAGGATTCTTGAACAGGAACTTGTGACAGTCAGGTACTCTGTAATGCCAATCCGGTTTTCTGAGAGCTGGAGGTAAAGAGTCTGGGGAAAGGCTAGATTCCATGAAAGCATCATCTACAATGTCCAGAACAGGAGGGACAGCTAAAGGCCTGTGTTGATGAAGGAGTAAGAATTCTTTAAGCCTCTTTTTGGAGTCAGAGTAATCTTGGCTTTCCCTGCGGAAATGCTCCCTAAGAGTGTGCAAGGTTTCACCAAAAGAAAAATCTTCTGGAGGGGAAGCAGAGGGAATGGAATCCTCTGCATCAGAATCCTCATGGGTAGATAAGGGCAAATCCTGGTCATCAGAAGGAACAGAAATATCAGATTCCTGATCAGAAGAGTCAGAAGGAAATTCAGTTCTAGGTCTCTTAGAGGGGGAAGGCTGGCTTCCCCTAATTAATGTAATAAGGTCTTCGGCCACTCTAAGCATTTGTTTTTTTAGGCATATGGGCCTGAGCATGCGGTTTGGACGTCTGTTCTCTAGGCGTGGATAGAGTTTTAGGCCTGGATGAAGAAGATGGCATTGGTTTTAAAATGCAAGTCTGTAGGCCTGAATACACCCTCAGAAGCTGGTGCCTGCACAGCGGCTCCGGACCCAACCAAGGTAGACACATCCACAGGTTCCATAGTCTAAAAAGCATCTCGCGGCATACCGTACTCCAGATGGGACTCAGTAGAGGCCTGCAAATCTGTGGTAGTGGGTTATCAGGGGCTGCGAAAGCGCATCACTGAGTACCGGCAGACTGGCGACTAGCTTAACGGAAGCGTCGGCAGTTTTGGACCTATGCGGTCGGTCTCTGGACAGATCGGTAGTCGGATGGCTTAACGAAGCCATTTTGGAGTACTGATACAGAGTACCAAAATAATTTGCTGCAAAGATAGCCAGATGGCAAATAGTTCGGGGGTTGAACAAAGCACAAAACAGACAGCGAGGGACGTCGTGGTCTGGGCCTAAGCAAGGGAAGCAGTAAGAATGAAAATCTTTATGAGCTTTTTGCTTTCCACAGTAAGACATCTTTTATTGACATTGGTTGGAGCAAGAAAAAAAGATCCCCAATGGGAAAGATCCCCAATGGGGTACGTATCTTTTTTGAAGACTTAGGTTCTGAAAGTCGAAAACGAAAATTTCAGAAGTCGGCCGACCGGCACTTGCGAACTGTTTCTGCTTCGGGCACCCCATGGCAAGAAAGACTGATGTAATGGTGTTGGCTGCATGTTTTATACCCCTGACGACCTGACGTCATGGAAGAAGAAACAGCATCCGACGCAGGAATCCAAGACTCCGGTATTCAGGCCGGCTGAAGGCTACCTGCAGGCAGATAACTCAAATGTGAAGACTGCAACAGTAAAACACGAAGAAAGTACAGTTTTGTACCTACCATAAATGTAGATGTCCGATAGGCATGCATCTGCAGTCCTTACAAATGGGTTGTCCTGTCGTCAGGCAGCCCTTCGGTCGGCCGGATTCCAAAGTCTGGGTCTGGCTTCGGCTGGTGTCGCCTTCACCCGACGTCACAGCGGCAGTTCTTCGGGTATAAAGGCATCAGCCGACGCCATTTTCCTCAGTGTTTCTTGCCCCAGATGCCAGGTGCCCTCTAGGAAGGCTTAATTTGGATAAATGCAAATGGTTCCAAATAGTAGAGAGCAAACAAAAAATAAGCATGTATGTACATATATACAAACAAATACACCACAATAGATTCCCCCAGCTAGCTATAAGATGGGCAAATACCCTAGGAGTACCACAGAGGGGAAGGAGGGTGGGTAATCCTGACTGCAGATGCATGCCTATCGGACATCTACATTTATGGTAGGTACAAAACTGTACTATGTCCTTCAAGGATGCATCTGCAGTCCTTACAAATGGGTAGAATACCATAGCCAAACTGGGGGAGGAGGAGAAATAAGATTATGGTGTAGCTAAGATCCCTTGCAAAACAGCAGTGGCAAAACCTGCTCGGGATCTGGAGTATAAAAGGTAAATTATAATGCTTGGCAAATGTATGCACGGAGCTCCAAGTAGCAGCCTCTAAAATGTCTTTGGTAGCCACTCCTCGTAGGAAAGCTGTGGTAGTGGCTGTTGCCCTTGTAGAGTGAGGCCTGATGTTTTCTGGAGTTTTCTTTCCATGGTAGGAGTAACAAAATCTAATGCAATTTCCTATCCACTTAGAGATTGTCTGTTTTGAAATTGCTTTTCCTTCCATTCCTGTTGCATATGCTACCAGTAGTTGGTCAGTTTTTCTATCGCCCTTGGTTCTGTCCAGGTAGTAGCATAGTTGTCTATGTACATCCAAGGTATGCAACAGTCTTTCCCCCCTGTTCTGTGGGTTGGGGAAGAATGTAGGTAGATGGATAGCTTGATTTAAAGATACCCTGGAGACCACCTTTGGCATAAAAGTAGGATTTGTTCTCATGGACACTATCTTGATGGAAGATCAGGAAGGGCTGTACTGCCATTAATGCCTGTAGCTCAGATACCCTTCTTGCTGAAGTGATTGCAAGCAGGAAAGCAGTTTTCCATGATAAGTATTGTAAGTCTGCTGTTGCTGCTGGTTCGAAAGGAGGGAGTGTCAACTTTTCAAGCACGAAGTTCAAGTCCCACGCTGGCAATGGTGCCTTCCTAGGTGGCTTTACATTTTTAATTCCTCTCAGAAACTGCCTGAGCAGAGGATGTGAGAATACTGGAGGATCCAAGTTGTGTTCTGCTGAAATAGCTGACGCATGAATCTTAATGGAAGAATAGGACAGGCCATTGTGGAAGAGCTCTGCCAAGTATTCCAGGATGTTGGCTATGTTTACCAGTGACACATTTTCTCCCTTTGTAGTACTCCAAATGTGATATCTTTTCCATTTTGCTGAATAATTTTTTTCTTGTTGAGGGTCTGCAAGCCTCCAAGATAATGTCTTTAACCCTTTGGGATAAATTTGGGTTATTTGGTCTTATGCAATGTTCCAGGCAGTCAGCTGCAATGTTTTCAGGTTTGGATGCAGTGTGTTGTAGTTGTTCTGTGTTAACAGTAAGAGAACTAGAGGTAGAGTCCATATTTGTTCCCGAGACATGCTCCTCAGTAATGGGTACCAATGTTGCCTTGGCCAGTCTGGAGCTATCAGGATGATCCTTGGACGGTCCTCTTTGATTTTCAATAGCACCTTGTGCATCAAAGGAAGTGGTGGGAATGCATATGCTGTCAGGTTTTTCCAACTGAAAGATAGGGAGTCCACCTTCCAAGCAAGTGGGTGGTACGTCCTTGTGCAGAATTTTTTCAGTTGGTGATTGCGTGGGGATGCAAATAAGTCTATTTCTGGTAGCCCCCACTTTCTTGTAATGGCTTTGAAGATGTCCGGATGCAGCATCCATTCGTGGGCATCCGTGGTAGTTCTGCTTAGTATGTCTGCTAGAATGTTTTCTTTTCCTGGCACAAAAATTGCTTGTAACTGGATGTTGGAGCTCAGGGCCACATTCCAGAGGTCCATTGCCATCTGGCATAGAGGGTACGAATGTGTGCCTCCCTGTTTGTTGATGTACCACATAACTGTGGTGTTGTCTGTCCTTATCAACAGTGAACCTTGTTGAAGAAATGGTCTGAATGTCTGAATTGCCAGTTCTACAGCCAGCATTTCCTTTTGATTTATGTGATGGTGCAGCTGATCTTGAGTCCATAAGCCTTGTATGCACTTGTCCAGCATGTGCGCCCCCCAACCGAGGTCTGAGGCATCCGTTGTGATTGTCTGGCTTGGTTGAGTGCTGTGGAAGGGCAGTCCTTTGTTTGATTGACAGGCCTGAGCCCACCATTGGAATTCTTGTTTCAGGCATGGTATTATTGGGATTTGGGTTTCCAGGCTGTGCTTGTGCTGGGACCATAAATTCCTTAGGTACCACTGTAACTTTCTCATATGCAGTCTGGCATGTGGAACCAATATTATGCAGGATGCCATGTAACCCAAGGCTTGCAGGACTTTTCTTGCTGTTAGCTGGTTCTGCTTTGTTAATGCCAAGAAGTAGAGAGGGAGCTGCTCCTGTTTTTCTACTGTTAGGAATGCCATTTGTCTTGAAGTGTCCAGTTCTGCGCCCAAAAAAGTTATCCTTTGGGATGGTATCAGCCTTGACTTTTTTATATTGACTGTGTATCCCAGGGCTTGCAGTAGATAAATGACCCTTTTCAAGTCTTCTGTCAGCTTGTTTTTGTTGTCCGCTTGTAACAGGCAGTCGTCCAGGTAAGGGTAGATTTGGATTCCCTGTAGCCTGCAATGAGCAATTACTGATGCCAGGCATTTCGTGAACACTCTGGGCGCAGTAGATAAGCCAAAGGGCAATGCTGAGAATTGATAATGCTCTGATCCTGCAAGAAATCTGAGGTATCTTCTGCAATTTGGTCGTATGGGGACGTGCAGGTATGCCTCCTTGAGATCTAGAGTTACCAGCCAAGACTCCTTGCCCAGCATGGGAAGAAGCTGCTGTAGGGTCAGCATTTTGAATTTTGGGACAATGAGGAATGTGTTTAAAGCGGACAGGTCGAGAATAGGTCTCCATTGGTTTTCTTTTCTTGGTACCAGGAAGAGTCTGGAGTAAAATCCCTGTCCTTGCTCCACAGTTGGTACTTTTTCTACAGCTCTCATGTTTAGTAAGTGAGTTATTTGTTTTAGAGCTTCTGCCTTTTGATTTGGAGGTAGGTTTGGCATTCCTCTCTTCCTTGGTAGAGTATGGAAGTGAAACCTGTAACCTTGGTCTATTGTCTGCAAAATCCACTTGTCTCTTGTGATGTAATGCCAGTTTACTGAAAATAAGGCTAGCTTTCCGCCTAAGGGTGCTTCTAGTTGTTCCCTGGTAGGCGGTGCCAGAGCCAAGTCACTGTGATTGTCCTGTAGTAGTGGTGGTGGCTGTATCTGTGGCTGTACCTCGCTGGTTGTTAGCCTGCCACTGGCGTCCCCTGTAGGCACCTCTGGATTGACCTCTGCCTCTTGAGCGCCTATTCCTGCCTCTCTGAGCTCTGGAGGTGTCTGGAAAGGACCAATTTTTGGAGGGCCAATTCCTGCTAAACCTTGGAGGTTGGACCTGTAAGAAATCTTTCACTGTCTGGACAGATTTTGCCTTCTCTTCCATCTTCTTCAGCACCTGTTGTGCAGGAGAGCCAAACAAATTGATCTTGTCCATGGGAGCATCTAATAGCTTTGATTTGACATGATCTGGTAAGGCCTGCTCTTTTAACCATGCATGTCTTCTGATCACTGTGCCAGTCATGGCTGATCTAAAGGAAGCTTCCAGTGCATCATAGCCGCATTTTAAGGAATGATTACTGACCTGCTGAATGTTATGTACCATTTCCTGAACAGATTGTTTGTCTAATGGTTCATCTGGGGACAGCTTTTTAGTTAACTGGTCTAACAAATTCCTGATACTGGATCATGTGGAATTGACAGTTCAAGGCCCTAGCTGAAAGAGTAGCTGAAGTGTAAACTTTTTTACCCCATCTCTCTAAGGACCTGGATTCCCTTTCAGAGGGGAGGGGGTTTTTGGCAGAGGTAGCTGCTACAGCCCTAGGTCCCTGGGAGATAGTTTTGGGATCTGCAAAATGAGCCTTATACAAATGATAATGTGTGTCCGGGACCCTGTAGTACCTATCGGGCTTAGCAGGGGCCGGAGGAAGAGAATCAGGAGCAGTACAAGCATCATTGAAAGCATCATCCACAACAGTAAGTACTGGAGGAATGGCTAAAGGCCTATGCTGTGGCAAATGCAGGAAGGTTCTAAGCCTTTTCCTAGTGTCTGAAAATTCCTGGCCCTGCCATTGAAACTGTTCCCTCATAGCATGCAAGGTTTCCCCAAAAGAGAATTCCTCAGGCGGAGAGGCTGAAGGAATGGACTCTTCTGCATCAGAGTCCTCATAAGGAGAAAAGGGGGCCTCTGGAGGGTTGGAATTATCTGATTCATCAGAGGAGCCATCTGTAGAGACTGGCTCAGGGGGCTCTACTCTAGTCCTCTTCTCTGGAGGTGGGTGAGAGGCCCTGTCTGGATGTGGTTGGGATCCCCGGATCAAAGAAATGAGATCCTCTGCTAGACTAAGCATTTGTGAACTAGAACTGGGCCTGTGAGAGGGGGTCTTAGCAGGCACAGATTTGGTAGTTTTTGCTGCTTTAGCCCTGGCAAAGGCCTTAATCGACATGGATGCAGGAGGCCTAGCAGCTCCACGTGCTGGGGTAGAAATATCCAAAGGGATAGTATCGGATAAATCCTGAGAACCTGCAAGGGCAGGTGGGATTTCAGTAGCAGATTCAGCCAAGCTGGAAGAGGCCTCGGTAAGAGGCAGGCTTTCGGCCGAAGGAAGAACCGTGGACTCTGTTTCAGCCGAAACCGAGACACTCGCGGTTGGCTTAACCGCGGTTTTGGCCGAAACCGCGGACCGAGAGACTCTGTCCTTTTCCTTGCGTTTTTTAGAAATTTGCGAAGTCGGAGGATCCGACGGCATAATGTAAGCAAAATCGGAGCCGAAAAACTCTTCAGCAAATTCCGACCGACGTCTAAGCGTTCGTCGGTTGAAAGAAGCACAGGCTAGACAAGCTGCTACGTCGTGGGCTGGGCCTAAGCAAGGTAAGCAGTGAGAGTGGAAATCTTTATGAGGTATTTGTTTCCCACAAGTTAAACAGTTATTCACTTTTTCTGACATCGGCTGAGGCAAGAAAGAGTCCCCAACGGGGTACTTAGCTTTTTAGAAGTCTTCGGTAGTAGAAGAAGTATTCGGTAGTAGTAATCTCTGGTTCTGACCGACCGGCACTTGCGAACAGCTTCTGCTTCGGGCGCCACGCGGCAAGAAAGACTGAGGAAAATGGCGTCGGCTGATGCCTTTATACCCGAAGAACTGCCGCTGTGACGTCGGGTGAAGGCGACACCAGCCGAGGCCAGACCCAGACTTTGGAATCCGGCCGACCGAAGGGCTGCCTGACGACAGGACAACCCATTTGTAAGGACTGCAGATGCATCCTTGAAGGACATCATCCACCAATAACAGAGTTGATCATGCAAGCCAATTCAGGTTATTTATTTTGAATGTGGAAGAATACTTGTGAGGTCAAGCATTATGTGAAGTCTGGTCAACCTGGAGGGTATCCTGAAGTTTCAGATGTGATTTTAGGAGACTGGAAAAGATAGAAGTTTTCCAAGGTCACAGAGATTACACTCCTTAGCTTACATTCTTGTACGTACAGAAATACTATGCTTCCTCAACATAGTAACAAAACAGCTACACAGAGAGGTTGAAAGGCTTCAATTGCGTATTGCGATTAATCCCCTGTACAAAATCAGTGAGATTAATGCAGTTTAGATGGAAGGACAGTAACTGAGTGCCGACTTATTTGTAGCAGTACGGCTTTTCTGAATGACAATAGTGTTAATTTCTCAGCAAGTGCAACTGCTTTTTAAGGCAGTCTGTAGCTCGACTGTGTTGGAAGAGTTTGCAGCCAAAAACAGGTTTTCAGTGTTGGGGAGGAGTGCACTTTTCTTAAAACAGAAAGCAACCTTCAGAGTACAGAATTGTACAGATTTTGTAGCAGGTATCAAGTATCATGTAGTTTCTACTTTATTTTTTTTCAGTATAATGCAAGAAGAGAGCATGTATTGTGTGGTATAATTAAGAGACTGTATCTATGGACTGTTTGAAAAGACACCCAAGAAACCAAACTTATCAAAGTGACAGAAAAACAATGTACTGATATCCCCCTTCATCAGCTTTGGAACCAAGGTCAGCAGGCCTTGAACAGCTAGGCATCTAAAACTTTCCCAGGCTACTTTGCTCCTCTCCTTTTACCCACAATTCAGTACGACTAAGGACCCTTCTCCAGATCACTGAAGACCCAGCAATTAGGCGCTGACAAGCAGCAGGAGGCAGTATCACAGCCCAAACCAGACCTATATGGATCATCTGAATTACAAAGCAAACAAGTCTTTAAACCGTAAAGGTCTCACCAAAACCCCATCCTCATGGAGTTATCTCCCATTTCCCAAAAAGGCAAAGCTGGTCGGGCCAAAAATGAATTTTCAGATGTCCAACCAGTTGCCAAGATTAGTCATTAAGACTACAAGTCTGTCACTTTTTTTTATTTTGTTACATGCATAGGTAAGCCATTACATAGACTGGGTAAACATATTTGCCCCTCCAAGGTGTTATTTTATATTTTTGTAAAGATTTAAAGCCTAACTTTTGAGTAATAACAGCCACTTGTTTTGCAGAGGTGCAAGAGATAAAGTAGGGTTTGGGTTCTAAATGGCACACAATGTGATACATAAATCTTTACATAGCAATCCTGTAACACAGTACAAGGACAGGGCTTCTCTTGTGGTAGCCAGAGGACATTAAACCAGTAATCACTTTAGTTAGGATCCTCTAGGGCCTTTCAAACTGCGCGATGTGATAGGACAGACATGCCATAGGGGGCACTGTTTTTTTATAATCCATCTGATCACAGCAGAGTACACAGGAAAGATATAATTTGATGTAGACAATCAGAGGACCTATACAGAAGGATCTCCTGACTACTAACTCCACATTGTGGTGGTCAAAGGAGAGGAAGCCATCAATGAGGACATCAAGATCACATACTACAGTGTCAGTCTGCAGTGGGACATTGACTGCACTGTAAGTTAGAAATTATGGTTGTCTACCAAATGTGACAATACTGCACTTTTTTTGTATTTAAGTTTAGTTCTTTTTCTGTATTTCACTGGTTTGTGAGGTTCACTTTTTGCCAAAGTATTTCTATGTCAAAAGGTAATCCAGCAGTTACACCCATCTTAAATTCATTGCAAAATTTATTTAGCCCAAGGTGTAGGTTTACAGTCTGGAAGTCAGAGAATTAAATGCCAAAAAAGAAATCCTGGCACTGAACCCTGCGATACACAACTGGTTACACTTTTGCCTTCACAGGTGGCACCAGCCACTGTAACTACAACAGTTCTATCACTCAATCAGCTTGTTGTCTACATTACCACATAAGCAAACACCAATATGGGGAAACTGTTTTAGGTTTAGTATTGTACGTTTTTTGATATCACAGCTTAAGATTATAGAAATAATGCATTCCGTGGCTTTACAGATTAGGCTTTTAAGGCAAATGAGTCTGCAGTTTCCGGGTCATTAGTAGAGTCCCCTTTGGGGAGGGGAGCAGCAGAAAGTACAGTTGTGTACACCATTACCATAAATGTAGATGTCTGAGTGCATTCACTGTTGCAGTCACCACCTGTGGGTTATCCCTGCTGTGGTAGCCCTCGGCCAGCCTGAATACCACAGTCTGTGTTTTTCTGCATCAGCTGCTGTCGCCTGTAGACGGACGTCAGGTCAGTACTATAAAGCAAGGCAGCTGACGCCATTACAGATTTTCTTGCCCTAACCAAACAGAAGCCTTAGGAGATAAGACACAGAAGACATGGTGGTGAGCAATCACCCCAAGAAGTTTATGTCTCTCAAAAGAAAGAAGATATAAGGGGGAAGTAGGGAGGGAAACCAGGACTGCAACAGTAAATACACTAACATCTATACTTATGGTACGTGTACACAACTGCACTATGCAGTCCCTGATGCGATTGCCATGCAGGCCTCTACTGAGACCCTTTTGGAGTCTGGCATGCCACAGAAATATTCTTAGTCTTCAAGAGAAGGAGTAGGGTTCTTTGCTGAACTTGCCCTGGCTCCTTTGGGGCCCTGTGTAATGACCTCCGGGTCTGCAGCAGGATTTCTGTACAGGAAGTTGTGGGTGTCTGGTACCCTCTACCAGTCAGGCTTACTGGGGGCATGAGGGGCACCTGGAGCGAAGCTGGATTCAAGGAAAACATCATCCACCACATCTAAAACAGGGGGGATGGCAAGAGGTCTGTGCTGAGTAAGGTCTAGAAATTTTCTTAGCCTTTTCTTGGATTGAGGGAAGTCCTGAGATTCCCATTGGATATGTTCCCAGAGGGTATGGAGGGTTTCTCCAAAGGAAAAATCTCTGGTGGGAAGGCAGAAGGGATGGATTCCTCTGCATCTGAATCCTCATAAGCAGTAAGAGGTTGCTGATCCTCTTCCAAATCTGAGTAATCTGATTCCTCAGAATCCTGTTCTGTCAAAATTTCTGGTGAAGGAAGCCCTTTTCTTTTAGAAGTTGAAGTCTGACTGCCCCCGATAAGGGAAATAAGATCTTCCACCATCTTAAGCATCTGGGCCTGGGGTGGAGGGGCGGGAGGAAGATGGTGACTAGAGGAAGATTTCCTAGGTGTGGCCTGGCTTCTAGGCCTAAGAGACGTCATCGGTCCGAGATTAGCAGTAGTCGGGTGAGAAGACATCTGACTGGAAATTGGTAGTGCAAAAAATACATCCTCGGAAGCCGGTACCTGCCTAGCGGCTCTGGACCCAACCGAGGCAGAGACAGCCAAAGGCTCTGAAGACAAAGAAGATTGCTGCGGCATACCAGACTCCGAAAGGATCTCGGTAGAGGTCTGCATGGCAATTACTTCAGGGGCTGCAAATGTGCCTCACTGAGTTCTGGAGTACCGACGACCTGTTTAACAGAGGAGTCATTGGAAGGCTTGGCCTTGTGAGGTCTCTCTCAATCCTTACCCTTATGCTTTTTCGGCAGTTCTACTGAAGGTTGATTAACCAACGCCATATGAGAAGACAGAGAACGAAAATAGATAAAAAAAAAAGAGCTCGCCGACGAATAGCTAGAGCTTTAAAGAGGGCACAGAACCGACAACGGGCTATGTCGTGGTCTGGGCCTAAACGAGTAACCCAGTAAGAATGGAAGTCTCTGTGTGGGATTTCCTTTCCACAAGCAAGACAATTGTTAACTTTTTCAGACATTGGTTAGTGCAAGAAAGACAGATCCCCAACAAGGTACTTAGCTTTAGACGTTTTCAGCTGTGAAACGAACCCTGGTAGCGACCGACTGGCACACTTGCGAACTGCTTCTGTTACAGGCTCCATGGCAAGAAAGACTGATGTAATGGCGTCAGCTGCCTTGCTTTATAGCACTGACAACCTGACATCAGTCTATAGGTGACAGCAGCTGATGCAGAAAAACATGGACTCTGGTATTCGGGCCAGCCGAGGGCTACCACAGCAGGGATATCCCACATGTGATGACTGCAACAGTGAAACATGAACATCAGCTGTTTCCATATTTCAGAGATAAACCCTGTAGGTAAGCTTAAAGTAAAGAAGTTCAGGAGATATTCTGCGAGGGCATGTTTGCTGCTGTTAATTACGTATCCAAGTACATCACCTGGGCCCATGGAAGTGCACAATCTAAACATGTTTCATGCTGGCCTTGGGGGTGTAAGCGACTCCGGGATTTGTGGAACTTTAATGACTACTTTTAGGGTAAAATTCACACTAAATTTATCTGCCAGTTCCCTAGCTAAATCCTTAGGGTCACAGAGGAAGATGCCATTTTGGATCCAGCCACAGCATGCCTGTTATTTTTCAATTTCTAAATGCAATTAAATAGATTTACAATTATCCTTGGCTTCAGAACCATCCATCCATAACCCCTTTTTCCCCATTTTTGCACATGGTGTCAGGGTGTCACTTCAACAGTGAAAAACATCACAAAGCCAAGGTTTATATCATAGGATAGGTACCCTGCCATGGTAGTTCCTCCACACTACTTGCTAGTTTAAAACTGTCTTGCTATGGTATTTATTATGTTGGTTTTTAGTTCCTTGAAGACCTTTCTGATGCATTCTTTAATGTGGGTAGATTTAGATTTGCTTTAGGATGTTAGTATTTTTTTTTTTTTTTGCTACAGATATTAATTATACAACTGTACCACTGTGGTGTTTTTATTTTTGAATTTCCTATTACATACTGTTCTAGTGGGGATTGTTAAACTAATACACTTTTCTACGATGAAGCAAGATTCAGCTGCCTATGGAGCAACAGAAGCAGTGTTGGGTACTGTCAATAATGTTGTTGTTGTTGCTGTGTCTTTCGGCTTTTCCCGGTTAGGGGTCGCCACAGTGGAACTCCAGTCCGCTAATGACTGGTAGTTGATTTTTACGTGCCGAGTTACCAGCCCTGATGCACAACCTTCAACGAAGGTACGCCCATTCATGCATGTCTCCATGCAGAAGACGCTCTAGCTGAGAATTGAACCGGACAGCGTCTTACTGTGAGGCAACAACGCTACCGCAGCACCACCACCGCGGATTGGGTACTGTCAATATTGCCAGTAAATTCTGAAGTCCTTTACTTGAATTCGTTACTCAGAAGCATCCACTATGGGAGAGCTGGAAGTTCAAAAGGACAAGGTGAAATGATTTGTGGTTGGACACCACACTATAAAAAAAGATTTGTAAAATAATTGTTACTGAACAGAACTCTTCCAGTGTTAAGAAAGTCATCCAAAAACAAGGTGCCCGCACATAATCAAATCATGAAATCTCTTTCAATAGCAGCAGCTGGGAGCCACGCCAACAGCTTTGCTGGGGGTTAAAGACCATCCCTACGAGATGCCCCTTATCCATGCAGCTGTAGATGGTGTCCAAGGTGGACAGAAGAGCAGTAAAGGAATCGTGGAACCTACAGAAACAAGTATGCTGACATCACAATAAGCAAAAGAGTGAAGGTGACGAGTAATCTGCAAGGATGTTCCCCCTTCTCATGCTCCCCCCCCCCCCGCAGCAGAATTGAGAGAGAAAAGGAAGTAATTTAATTAAGTTATTATCAGTGCAGTCTTTGAAGATGGGAATACATGCAATCACTGCAGAAAGAACTTTCAAAACGTAAAGGACTGAAAAGATGATCAAATGGTAGAGCAATAAAAGGTGTTGTGCGAGTGAGTTTATACATTTTGGAAAACTATCAGTAGCTTTTACTTTACTAAAATTACAGATAAAGTATGGACAAAACTGCAGAAAGGTAATACTAATTTGCTGAAGAAAAGGTGTGGAGGGGAGAAGCCAAAAAATTCATTAGGACCTGTGGTGTAAGACTGTGGAATAGAAGAGTATCAATCATCAGCAGTGCCTGCTGAGAACTCTGTGTACACATCAGTTAGTATGAAATTATATAAAATAAATGTTACCCCGAGCAAACAATGATGCCTGACAAGAGTGGTTGTACTACATTAAAAAAAAAACCTGCACTGGTTGTTAAGTACCAATGCTCAGCCAAGCCTGAAATTGGTCACTTACTAACAAACTTACTTAAATAAAAAGTCTGTAAATGCAAAACACACTCACAGCCTAATCTAGCGGTCCTACACTACACACTTGCAGTGATGTTATTTTCACAGTAGGCAGGGCTATGACCTAAAAAGCAGGCAGGGTTCATCTTAGATACGGAAGATATTCCATTTAATTTATTTAGTGTGCATGTATGTGTATATAAAACATACATACATGCTACCAATACTACCACATACAGTTACTGCTTCATTAAAACCTCTATGGAAAAGCATGTTTTACACAAGATTCTCCCAAATGGCTGGTGTGTACTGAAAAGTAAAGTACAGACCAACTTTAAGATGGGTGCAGTAGTACTTTTAAAGGGAAGACAACACTTCCTGAAGGTCAGAGGCTGTCTGCAGATTGGCTAAATCAATCTAAGAAAGAGCAACTTCCAAGTCATTAGAGAAGAGTGGACACACTGGCTCATTTCAAAAACATGCAAATGGACAGAAAAAAATCAGAGCTCTGACAGATTTCTTTTGGCTTGAGTGAGACTAACAATAGTGCTACTAAAATGAAAGCACAAATTACAGCACAACTTGAATATTGGACAAGTACTCAAGTGTTAATTGAAGTCGCTTTGTAATCACGAGCACTGGTGAAAGAAGTAGTCAGTGCTACACTGTCACTAGGCAGTCATCAAAATGTAAATAGTTGTTTAAACATTTTTGAAACCTACACTGCTTTCCTTCACCCTTTTGACCATGCAGTGCTCATATTTTGTAATTACATGTTTCGCAGTAATTCAGGACTAAATCACCAGTATGACTGCCATGCTCAATTACAATTACTCCAAATGACCAACACAGCAAAAATTCCTGGGGTAGGATCAGAGAGAAAGTTGCCATTTCATGGTTTGTGATCATGCTATGGAAACACAAAGTCCTCCCTTCTAAATACAATAATAATCATTTACTCTGTATCTGTTTTTTTTCCCCTCTACAGCATGGAAGTAAACTGGACTGCAAATTTTTGAACAGTTGCAGAAAAGAAGGGTTATGATTAACAGTTCTCTTTTTAGGCTGAACAAGCAATGTTAGTCACATGTACTGGTGTAATGTGCTGTGCAAGCTGAACTCGGCATGGTACAATAAACAAAAGGAGGAATAATGACCATCCCCAGGGTCTTGTACACCGAGTAATGTACTACAGCTGCCTACAGTTAATATCAGCACCAAGGACTTCGACAGTGAAAACCCCTCTACATCACCTGTTCCTTGTTTATTTTTTTCTGTACTTTATTAGGACCAAACGTCCATGTCCAATTCTTAAAAACACAAACGTTTTGCACACCAGAGTACATCAGACCAGCCTCCAACAACATCTATTGTTTACACTTGTTATGTATATTACAAAATCTGTATGTATATTCCTGACCTTTTCTAGGCTTGTCTTTTTCTGGCCTATTAAATCAAACTAGAAAATTATGGCAATTAGCCACTGCTGTACAAGAAAAGAGCAGAAATTGACAGGTGTCATTCAAAAGTGCACAGTCTAAAACAGTCAAATGTTTGGTTAGCAGAACAGATACAACTTAGTTGTCCACTGGCAGCCAACAAAAATTCCATAGGTTAAAGCATGCAATGCTAAGTAACGTTATGTCAGAAAAAGCAAAACATGGAAGCATATGTTAATAAAATCATAATCTTCTAGTTCTCATGTGATCTGCACCCAATAAAAGCAATTCAAAACTGAATGCATCTGATGGAATAAAGGAGGAGTGACAGAAACATCAGTAGCTGACAAACAAATGCAAAGACAACAGATAATAAAAGCTCAGCTTGTACATGGACATTATACAAACTGCAGTCAATTACAAACACAAAGGGGTTGGGGCTGGCAAAATGGTTAAGCTGTTTACCTCACAGGTAAGGTACAGGCTTGATTTCTCACTTTTGCTCAATGTCTAGTTATTGGTTACGTATGTAACAGACTTCAGATTGACTGCTTAGTACTTATCCCTGGACTACCACCTATATCTCTAATGGATAGAGGCACCCTGTATAGTTTGTCTTACCTTATGTATACCCCTTAAAAACAACCCTAAGCACAGAAATCTTGAGGGATATATTTCGGATACATGGATAATCCTATAAAGGCCTCAATGTCATTAGCCTATTATGTATCTACAAGTAATACATTATATATCGGGGTGCTTAATTTACACATTTTGTGGATCCATTTCTTATGGATTTTACTATGTAAACAATAAAAAAAAAAAGTTTGCACAATTAATGTATCACCTGAGGCAAGACATAAAAGTGTGGCATAACAGTCTGCATAAAAAAGTCACCCCGCCCCCAGCAAAGAACTTGGTTACACAAGCTACAAAATATATTACATCTCTGACACAATTTGGCCTCAGAGCTGGTTCTTCCTGCATATATTTTAAATACCATTTCATTCTAGTCACCGCAGTCTGGAAAATAATTTTAATACAAAGGGGCTGTTTTAAACTTTAACTCATTCCAGTGCTACAGACTTCTCAGGAATTGCTTATAACCTACTCATCCACTTCACTTATTTGGCATGGCAGGAGGGTACCCCCATACCATAGACACCCACACTCGCACCCCATCCTTTCCTGCTGATTCCTACGAAGACCAAAGTCTTTCTACTGGGCTACAGTAAGGGCTTTAGTCTTCTGTGCCAGACGGCTGGCTTAAAAATGGTTACCATATTTTAATTTTGTCTGCACTATTACTGCCCTTACATCTTTCCGATCGGTATTTTTCCTTGGTGGTTAAAATATCGAAATGTCAGAATGTGCTGATATGATTTGATTTTACAGCCAGAATTCCTTATTCCACAATGTACTCACATCCCTAAAAGACAAGATAGTGTACAACACATTTTCAAAAAGTTGTTGGGCAAGATTAACAAATATCGGATTAGATTGATTTTCTTTTCAAATCACACTCTGTGTAGCTGGTTTGATCAAACTGAGAATATTTCCTGGCCACACTGAATTGTGATCTGTTAGAGATGCAAAGATTCACACTTAGAATCGCTTTATTATAATTTCAAAGCATTTGCTTGCCTTGTAGTTATAAAGTGGTGGCCCAATTACCTTCATTTTCTTAAGGCTGTAAGTAGATAAAACTACCTTTCTTAAATTCTGTGACATGGCGGAACTAAAACTACTTGCCTATACTACACAAGAAAGTACAGTTTTGTACCTACCATAAATGTAGATGTTGAGTGTATTCACTGCTGCAGTCATTACACTTGGGTTATCCTGCCGTCAGGCGGTCCCGCAGTTGGCCAGAGTTCCAAAGTCTTGGTCCGGCGTCGGTTGCTGTCGCTTCTTCCCTGATGTCAGTGCGCCAAGGGTATATAAGATGCAGCCGACGCCATTTTCTTCAGTTTTCTTGCCCCAGATGTCAGGTGCCCCCAAATAGGTAGGCAATACATATTGGTAATAAAACATACATAAAAAGTAAAACCAAAACATTCAGTTACCAGCAAATACACCACATAGGTAGTATAGGGTAGAAAGGTATAGATAAGTCCCAGCTAAGAAAGAGGGGCTGGAGGGAGGGTAACCTGGACTGCAGCAGTGAATACATTCGAACATCTACATTTATGGTAGGTACAAAACTGTACTATGTTCATTGTGTTTCACTGCTGCAGTCATTACACTTGGGTTGAATCCCAAATCTGAGGTTGGGTGGCTATGAGGCCCTGCAGCACTGCAGTGGCAAAGCCAGCTCTGGATTTAGAATAAAGAGGCAAGTGATAAAGTTTGGTAAAGGTGTGCACTGAACTCCAAGTTGCAGCTTCCAAGATATCTTTGGTAGGTACTCCTCTAAGGTAGGCAGTTGAAGTGGCTGTTGCCCTGGTGGAATGTGGCCTAATGTTGCTAGGTACAGTTTTCCCATGCTGTGTGTAGCAGAAACGGATACAGTGTCCTATCCACTTTGAAATGGTCTGCTTTGAAATAGCTTTCCCCTGTGATCCTGCAGCATATGCTACAAACAATTGCTCAGTTTTGCTGAAAGCTTTTGTTTTGTCCAAGTAGAAACGTAACTGCCTGTGTAAGTCGAATGAATGCAGAAGTCTCTCCCCTTTATTCTGGGGATTTGGATAAAAAGTTGGCAAGTGAATACTTTGGTTAAGAGCCACACTGGATACCACCTTTGGTATAAATGAAGGGTTTGTTCTTAAAGAAACCCTGTCTTGGTGAAAAATGATGAAAGGCTCCACTGCCATTAGTGCCTGTAACTCTTGAGACTCTTCGTGCTGAGGTTATTGCCAGAAGCAGAGCAGTTTTCCATGACACATTTTAATTCTGCTGAATTGACCGGCTCAAAAGGAGGTAAAGTTAGTTTTTCCAAGACAAAGTTGAAGTCCCAAGTTGGTGTTGGTGCTCTCCGGGGCGGTCTTATGTTTTTAGCCCCTCTGAGGTACTGTTTTAGCAATGGATGAGAGAAAATAGGAGGATCTATGTTGTAATGAGCAGAGATGGCAGAGGCGTGGATCTTAAAGGATGAAAAGGATAGGCCTTTGTCCAGCATCTCAGTTAAGTATTGTAATATCTGAGGAATATTTGGAACAAGAGGGTCAAAGTTTTGAGCCTGGTTCCAGGCACAGAATCTCTTCCACTTTTCTGAATAGGATTTTCTGATGCTAGGCCTCCTGGCCTCCAAAATGACATCCATTACATCTTTAGAGAGAGGTGTTGTCTGCTTGACTAAGAAATCTGCCATGCAGCCAGATTTAAGGTTTTGAGCTGGCTGTGCAGGATCAGTTGTTTTGCTTAGTAAGAAGATGAGGAAATTTGAGGTAAAATCCATGGTGGGCCTTGAGCCAAGTTCTTTAAGATTGCCACAGACTGGCCACGCCAGCACTGGTACCCAAATCAGGATCATTTGTGGCTTTTCTTGTCTGGCTTTTAAGAGCACCTTTGAAAGGAGAGGCAGTGGTGGGAAGGCATAAACCTTTAGGCTTTTCCAGCTGAACGAGAGAGCATCCACTTTCCATGCTTGAGTGTGGTAAGTCCTTGCGCAAAATTTCTGTAGTTGGCAATTCATTGGGGAGGCAAAAAGATCCATGTCTGGGCACCCCCACTTTTGCTTTATCATGCTGAATACTTATGGATTTAATTTCCACTCGTGAGGATCCACAATGTTTCTACTTAAGTCGTCTGCCAGAGTATTTTTCTTTCCTGGCAGGAACTGTGCTTGCAGATGAACTTGATAGGTTAGAGCTGTGTTCCACAACGTCATGGCTTGTCTGCAGAGGGGATAAGAATGAGTGCCCCTTGCTTGTTTATGTACCACATAACTGTGGTGCTGTCTGTCTTTAGTAATAGTTGTCCTGGATGCAGAAGGTCCTTAAAAGCTGTTAGGGCATTTTGTACAGCTAGCATCTCTTTTTGATTAATGTGAAGATGCATTTGGTCTGCGGCCCACTTGCCCTCTATATAATTTCCTGCCATGTGTGCTCCCCAGACGTAATCCGAAGCATCTGTTGTTAGTGTCTGCCTGGCTGTGGGTAGAGTGAAAGGCTGTCCCTTGTTGTGGTGACATGCCTGTGCCCACTATCGAAACTCCTGTTGTAGGCAGGGAATAAGTGGTATTACTGTTTCCAAACTGCGACAGTGTTGAGTCACAACACTTTTTAGGTACCATTGTAATTTCCTCATATGCAGTCTGGCATATGGTATTAGTAGTATGCAGGATGCCATGAACCCAAAGGCCTGCAGAATTTTTCTTGCAGGGAGTTGGGTTTTTGTTGCCATCAATTGAAAGTACTGAGTTAGTTGTCCTTGTGTTTGTCTGGTGTGAGATAAGCCATCTGGGCCGCTGTATTTAAGCTGGCACCCAGGAATATTATCTCTTGTGAGGGCACTAGTTTTGATTTAATTTTGTTTACTGTGTACCCTAGGCAAATTAGCAATCTTTTTACAAACGCCAGATGCTTTAGAAGAATGTCCTTGCTCTCTGCTTGAATAAGGCAGTTGTCCAAGTAGGGATATATTTGAATTCCTTTTTGTCTGCAAAATGCAATTACTGGTGCCAGGCATTTTGTGAAGACCCTGGGCACAGTAGACAAGCCAAAGGGCAGTGCAGAGAATTGGTAATGCATTGAGCCAGCTATGAATCAGAGGTATCTTCTGCAATTTTGTCTGATAGGGACATGCAGGTATGCCTCTTTGAGGTCCAAGGTAACAAGCCAAGCCTTCTTTCCCAGCATGGGAAGAAGCTGCTGTAGTGTCAACATTTTGAATTTCGGAACATCCAGGTAAGTATTTAGAGTAGAAAGGTCCAGTATAGGTCTCCAGGCTTTGCCCTTTCTGGGGACCAGGAAAAGTCTTGAGTAAAATCCTTGTCCTTGTTCCTGTTGTGGCACTTATTGAATAGCTCTCATGTCCATGAGGGCTGTAATTTGTTTTTGTGCCTCTGCCCATTGATTTTGTGGCAGGTCTGGCATTCCTTTTGGCCTTGGTAGAGTGTGAAAGTGGAACCTGTAACCTTGAGACACAATATCCAGAACCCATTTGACATGGGTGATTATATGCCAATTTTGTGAAAAAAGTGCTAGTTTTCCCCCTAAGGGAGCTGCCAAAAGGTAAGTGCTTGGTATTTGAAGGGGGAAGTCATTGGGACTGTTTCCTATAAGGTTGTGACTTGTCTTCCCCTCCTTTTGGGGTGTCGTGGTCTCTAAGAGCCTTGAGGCGGAGATCTGCCTCTTGGGCGTCTGTATCTGCCTCTTTGTGGTCTGTCTGACACTGGAAAGGACCAATTTTTTGAAGGCCAATTTCTGCTAAATCTAGGTGGCTGTACCTGTAAGAAATCCTTCACTGTCTGCATAGATTTTGCCTTATCCTCCATTTTCTTTAATACCTCTTCTGCCTTAACACCAAATAAAATATCCTGCTGTAAAGGAGCATCCAATAATTTTGCCTTAACATGATCAGGTAAAACTTGTTCTTTTAACCAAGCATGCCTTCGAATCACAGATCCTGTAACTGCTGCTCTACAAGAAGCCTCTAATGAATCAAAACCACATTGCAGAGTATGTTTTCCCACTTGTTCAGCTGCATGCAATAAATCCTGCATTTCCTTATAGTCAGGATGTTCTGAGCTTGTAAGCATTTTCTGTTTTAACAACGATATTAAATATTGTTGGTATTTAAGCATGTGAAACTGGCAATTTAAAGCCCTTACTGCTAAAATTGCAGAAGTGTAAACTCTCTTCCTCCATCTGTCTAATGCTCTAGAATCCCTGTCGGAGGGAACTGGATTTTTAGCCGTGGAAACCTTTACCCCTTTGGGACCCTGGAAAATAGTTTCTGGGTCAGCAACAGGGTTTTTGTAAAGAAATTTGTGAGAGTCAGGGACTCTGTAGTACCTGTCTGGCTTGACTGGAGCAGGGGGCAAAGAATCAGGATTTAAACTGGATTCAGAGAACACATCATCCACAATATCTAACACTGGCGGAATAGCCAGGGGCCTGTGCTGAGGCAATAAAAGAAGTCTCTGAGCCTTTTCTTGGATTCTGAATAATCCTGGCCCTCCCAATGGAAATGCTCCCTCATGGTATGTAAAGTTTACCCAAAAGAGTAATCATCAGGAGTAGAGGCTGAAGGGATTGATTCTTCAGCATCAGAGTCCTCATAGGGGTAAAGAGTATCCCTGGTCTGAAGAGGAATCATAAGAAATGGAAACCTGGTCAGAGGAATCATAGTCTGTATCCTGCCTAGGCCTTTTATCAGGAGGGGGATGGGAACCCCTGATCAGAGTAATTAGGTGTTCGGCCATTTTGAGCATCTGTTTTTTTAGGCATGGAGGCCTGTCCAGGTGAATGCTGTACTTGCTTCTTTGTCCTTAATGGAGTTTTAGACTTGGTTGTTGTTTTGATGGTAAGCTGTGAAGGTCTGAAAACCCCCTCAGAAGCCGATGCCTGCTCAGTGGCTCCGGACCCATCTGAGGAGTTAGTTTCCATAGGCCAAATACCTTTGAGTTTCCAGAGGCCTAGACATCTCCACATGGGAGTCGGAGGCAGCCTATGGCTCTGAGGTAGCGCGTGTCAGGGGCTGTGAAAGTGACTCACTGAGAACTGGCAACTGGCCTAGAGGAGGCTTCATCGTCAGTTTTGGACCTCTGATGCCTGTCCTTATCCTTGTCTTTGCGTTTTTTGTGTACTCTGGTCGTCGGTTGTTCCAACGGAATGGTATAATTGAACCTACGGCCAAAGTAATGGCGAGCAAAGTCAAACCGACATTTAATAGTGTGCTTGTTAAATCTAGCACAAAACTGACAACTAGTGAAGTTGTGGTTTGGACCTAGGCATGGAATACAGTAAGAATGGAAATCCTTATGAGGTATTTGCTTCCCACAAGAAATACAATTATTAACTTTTACTGACATCAGTCTGAGGCAAGAAAAAGTTTCCCCAACGGGGTACTTGGCTTTATTGAAGACTTCGGTTCTGAAATTCGAATTCAAAATCTCAGGAGTCGGCCGACCGGCACTTGCGAACTGCTTTTGCTTCGGGCACCGCGCAGCAAGAAAGACTGGAGAAAATGGCGTCGGCTGCATCTTATATACCCCTGGCACACTGACGTCAGGGAAGAAGCGATAGCAACTGACGCCGGACCAAGACTTTGGCCAACTGCGGGACCGCCTGACGGCAGGATAATCCAAGTGTAAGTGAAACATGAACATCTGCTGTAACAAAAATCTTACAACACCACACAAAGCTAAATGGCATGGAGCAGGACCGTTTATCAGATACAAAAAAGGAAAAGATAAGACATTTTAGAGTAAATATTTACTTAGCAAGTGGCACTCTTGAGTTGGATTAAGGCAAATAAAGTTCTTCTCATGAAGAACAACTTGCCATTTGGGCAGATTAGTACCTTAACTATGAGACTGCGGTGGGGGTGCTGCGGTAGCGTTGTCGCCTCACAGTAAGGCGTTGTCCTGTTCGATTCTCAGCTAGAGCGTCTTCTGTGCAGAGACATGCGTGAATGGGCGTACCTTCATTGAAGGTTGTGTGTCAGGGCCGGCAACTCTGCACATAAAAATCTACTGCCAATCATTAGCGGACCGGAGTTCCGCTGTGGCGACCCCTAACCAGGAAAAAGCCGAAAGACACAACAACAGTCTTTAACTATTACGCAATACCTCATACAGAGACTCCGTCCCATCCCTGTCCTAAACATCAATTATATAGGAACACTTAGTACTCCTTTGGTGTTAACCATGGTTAAAGCACAGATACAAAAGTATCACATTCAGCTACTGCAAAGGTCAAAGCCTTTCTCACATGAACTACTTTAGCAGTACCGGCATTTTTTAATCCCCTGGAATGGCACGTACTACATGATGGAGCAGTACATGTGACAGTAGGGGCCCCACCCACTCCATCAACAACACAAGAACTAAATATCACCGTATCATCTATTAAAAAGCAGTTTCCTTCATCTATTAAAAAGCAGTTTCCCTGTTTAGATTTCCTGTCACACCTAAACCACTGTTCTAAAACTACTCATGCACCAGTTTTAAAACAAAAGCATGCCCTCTTACAAGCTCTTCTCAGTCTAAAATGCTTGGTTCCCCTTTTTGTTCAAGTAGTCAAACACTTGGAAAAACACACACACACACACACACACACACACACACACACACACACACACACACACACACACACACACAAGCCCCTTTTTAGTACATTACACTTGCCCGCTTCTACTGTTGTGGAAAAGAAAAAAAATATTTCCCATAGTGTAGCATACAAGATCACTGCAAATCAGTTAAATTTCCACAACGGATACGCAACATTTATTAAAGGTACACAATTTCACTGTAACTGACTGCTGCAAAAACAGATAATATTCCTTACATTCTGTAAATGTATACAATTTTTTATAAGGCAATGTTATTTAAAAATAATAAAAAAAAAAAAAAAAAAAAAAAAAAAAAAATCACACTTTACATTCACCAAAGTTAGTTGTCAAAAGAAATGCATACAATTGTTTGTGAATACTGCAGAAAATGATTCAATACCTCGTACTGCTGCCAATGTCCTTGACACATTTTTGTCAGCTTTCTGAACAAAACATGGCTAGCTCTTGTACACAAGCATACATTCACAGAAGTGCACAATGTTGAGTTTCTATTCAATGGATTTTGTTTTACTCGTGGCACCTGATGTGTGCTCACATTGCTCAAGCACCAAGTGGGTGCACTCTGCAGCTTGTAAATCAGACAGACTTATTTAATCATTTATTTTACATTTGCTGACTAGGAAGTCCACCTGAGCACAAAGGGCCCTTTTCAGTGGTGGGAGAAAAGCTCCAGTATATGCAGTAAAATCAGAATCTTTTAAAGTCTTAACTTATAATGTCAGGCAGAATACAATTTCAAAACAGATAAGATAGTAATGATACTAATTACACTGTATACACACATTGTTAAATAAATATGCAGTAGGCTAGATAACACAATACAGAATTATTTACAAAGGGTGGATAGCGAAAGGCTCATTTAATTTTGAGGTATAAATAGGTTCATAGGTAGGTACTAGGCTATCTGCCCAAGGGCATTTATAAGCCTAGCCAGAATGTGTTGGCTTTCACCTCCCTTTTAGATTAGTTTCCTGGGCCTCTGTCCAGCAGGGCCACTGATGTAATCCCAGGTGTAAATTTACGATTTCCCATCCAACCGTCAAGCTTTCTCTTGAAGAGAGTCAGTGAGGGGCTTTGCCCAACATAGATTGGGATTCTATTCCAGAGCGAGGGAAGTCTGGGACAGGAATCTGTCCCTCCAGCATGTCCTATTAATTGTTGTGCTGAGGTTTACATCCCTAGAGCGTGTGGCTCTAAGAGATTTTGTTTTCTTTAGGTGGGGCATGTCCATTAATTCAGGGTTAGACATGGCCTTATACGCAAGGCAAAGGTCTCCTCTGAGAAGTCGGTAAGCAGCAGAGTAGAGCTGGAGTTTCTTTAGCCGGGCTGCATAGGGCATCTGTTTGAGGCCCATGATCCTCTTGCTGAGGTAACTTCTGGGGTCTTTTCAGCTGTTGCAGGTGTCAAGTAAGGTACATCCCAAATGGGGCATTGTACTCTATTATGGGCCTGATGAGTGATGAGCAGAGGGGCACAATAACCTCTTTTGATCTAGATGCGAACCCTTTTGTGATTAGTGATTAGATGGGCTACATAGAAGGATTTTCTAACCACTATGGCAATGTGATTGTCAAAGGAGAGGTTGCTATCTACTTGGGTCCCCAAGTCCCTAATTACATCTTCCGAACTTAGTGGACTACCTCCTATGCGGTAGTTTGTGGGCACTTTGTTCTTACCAAAGGGGATGACTATGCACTTTTTGGCATTTAGCTTAAGGCCATGATTCTGACACCAGGTATTTGTCTCCGTGAGACCTTTCTGGAGGATGTCAGTGTCAGCTGGGGAGTCGATTATGGCCCCCAGTTTGCAGTCATCTGCAAATTTGGTCAGCCACAGCCCTCCTGTGCTTGCCTGTACCTCAGAGAAATATATACTGAACAGGAGGGGTCCCAGGACTGAGCCCTGTGGAATGCCACTTGTAACTGGTTTAGAGTCGGACATAGCACCCGCAACTCTGACCATGTGAGTTCTATCCATGAGCCAGTTTGCAACCCATCTCGTGACACAGGGGTTAATGTTCAAGCTGGTGAGCTTATCTATAAAGCCTGAGTGAGGAATGGTGTTGAAGGCCTTTGCGAGGTCCAGGTATGCTGTGTGGACTACCTTTCCTTAGTCTATGGCCTTGGTAACAGTTTCAAAGAAGTCGACCAGGTTTAGGAGGCAGGATCTGCCTTTAACAAAGCTGAAGTGAGTAGGGTCCAGTGTCTGGAGGTTCCCAATATCTCTGTTAATGAGTTCCATGATGATGCGCTCCATGGCTTTGCAGACCAAGCTAGTCAGACTTATAGGGCGATAGTTCCCGGGGTCCGTTGTGGCACCACCTTTGTGGAGCAGGATAACTGTTGCTGTATGCCACTTTGGGTACATAGCCTGTGGTGAGGCCGAGTTTGAACAGTGAGTTTAGGTGAATGATTAGTTCATTTTGGAGCTCGTGTAAGACGCAGCCTGGGATGCCATCCGGTCCCATTGATGCTGTGTTTTTTGCTTTGGAGAGGGCTGTTTTCACTTGTGTCTCTGATGTCTGGGGCTCTACAATCTTCTGGAATGGACACGGGCCCTTTTGGGGGTGGGGGGTGGGGATAAAGTTTGCACTGAACCTGTCGGCCAGTATGTTGGCAATGTCAGTTGGTTCCGTGTATTTTTTGTCATTTTGCACTAGCTCAGAGCATATCTGAGAGTTTCCATTTAGGTTCTTGACATAGCTAAAGAAGGCTTTGTGATTATCTTTAGTGTCTTTGGCAATTTTTCTTTCGCAGTTGGCTTTGGATGATTTTATGAGGGATAATAGCTTCTTGCTGGTACTGATTAGGGATGCCTTCCCTTTTTGGGATTTTGCTCTATCCTGCAACAGTTTCCTCCTTCTGTTGTAGAGCTTATTTATGGCCGGGGTCCACCAGACTGGTTTCCTCATTTTGGAGGAGTGAGTCTTTGTTCGGCTTGGGATGGCTCGATCCATGCATTCCTGTAGATGCACATAAAAAGCTTTTGAAAAGTAGTCTGCGGTTTGGGCTGCATTTTCCCCTAGCAATGGGGCTTTGAAACTTTTCATCTCCTTCCTGAGAAGTGTGAAGTTTGCTTTTAAAAAGTTTTTTTTACAGTGGTTTCCTTGACTGGGGGTGGGGTCGGGATGTGGATGCCTAGTGTGATTAGTTTATGGTCTGATCTTACCAGCGATGGGTTTACCTCTGGTGTGGAACATTGATCTCCCATGTTGGTGATGATCAAGTCCAATATGTTGTCACCTCTCATGGGAGTGGTAATCAGTTGTTCCAGGGCATTTGAGTTTATAAACTATAGAAAACGTTGTGCAAAGGATTTTGCACTTGAGTAATTTTCCCAGTCTGTGTTAGGGTAGTTGAAATCACCCAATATCATGGTGTTGAATAGGATCTTCACATTTTCCAGTGTTCAAGAATGCTGAGTGGTAGTCCTGAGACAAGGTGGGTGATCTATAGCAGGCTACGAACTGAAAGGCAGTTTTGCCCACTGTTAGTTGCACATGGATGGTCTCAGAGTCCTCGTGTTGTGTTACTAGCCTGGAGGTGTGGGAATCCTTGATGAAAATGGATACACCCATGCCTTTTGTATTTTGGTCTGGGTTTTGGGGCCGAAAGGTATAGTAAGAGTTGTAGCCTGGTAGTGCTGGGGTGCTCTCTGGAGCCTTGAAGCAGGTTTCTGTTACTGCACATATAATAGATTCCCTCATTACTGAGGAGCGCCTCGAGTGTGTGCATTTTGAGGTTTAGACTTCTGGCATTGAGTAGCATTACCCTGAGTTTTTGGTTGCTTGTGTCGTTTATGGAGGTGGGTTTGTCTTTTGAACCTTGCCTAAAAAAGGCACTATGGTGGCGGCAAGAGCCTTGGCCAATATTCAAAAGCCCAAGGGCGACAGGTGCAAGCTGTCTTTGGTGAAGCAGCAAGGCTTGTCGAGCATGTCATCCCAGGCTGACAAACACTGGATCTCCTTTGAACGACACCAAAAAACTTTTAGGCAATTATTAAAATTGATCATTTTATCTTTATACTGTGGCATCATTCTTGGTGAGGGCAATATGCTACTCAGGGTCAGAGTCATACCGGCCTGGGCTACATGATCTGAGAGCTCCTCTAGGTCTCTTTTCATGTAGTCCAGGGAGGTACGTCTCAGTTGTTCACACCAACATGGACAATGACAGTCTTATTTATACCCGTTGTGGAGTGACCTGAGTATGTGTTATGTGGCGGATCCTGGCACCCGACAGGCAGCTTACCGTGACCTTCTTGTTCAGTCTAGTGAGTGGGATGTCAGTGTGCCTGACAATAGAGTCACCTATTACTAGTGTATTGGGTGTGTTGTTTAGCCTTAAGGGCTGTGGTTGCGTGGCACACTGACTTTGTGAAGTATGTGATATGTTCTTGTTGTTGGGGCGTGGAGGTTGTTTGGATGTCTGCTATGGAGGTCTCTGCTGCTTTGGCAGATTTCTATTTAGAGCCTCAGAGTATGTTTTTTTTTTTTTTATGTGCGTTACTGACTGGTGCAGAAATGATTTGTCTATGTGAGACTGATAGTGTGGTGCAAGTGTTTTCCTTCTCCTCATGACTGACTGCTGCAGTCTTGGGTTGAGAGAGCTTTGCCTCCAGTCTGGCTGTAAAGTTGCATCTCTCACATACATTTGTGTTTGTAGGAAGGAGGAGAGGATTGTCTGTGTACATGAGGCAATTGTAACATTGTCTCAGGATGCCCAAATTCACCAGCTGGACTGGAGAGTACACCTGAAACTGCCCTTTGGACATGCCTGCACAGATAAAGTGAAGTTATACTGATTGTCCAGTTTGGGACGAATAGAGAGCCCTGTACTTCTGTATAGTATAGGGAGTAGTGCTAGAGTTTATTGGTGCTTACTAGTAGATTTGGGCAAGTGCTGGACTTGAAAAGAATTGGTTTGAGTGCTTAAGTTAAAAGTTTGACCTGTTCCTACAGAAAATTTGAAGAGCAGACTTCGTGGAGCCAGGAATAGTTTAACCTTAGCTAACCAGCACTATGGAGCCAGGAATAGTTTAACCTTAGCTAACCAGCACTGTGCGGAGGTTTGTGGCGCATAAAAACACGCAAATGTGGGTTTTAAGGCAGGGAGATGAAAGAGATAGAACTTAGCCCAAAACGGCCAATAAACTACTAGCTGCTGGGCTGAGACCACTCCTCCAGGGACAGATAGGCTGCTCAAAGCTCCCCAAGCTCCCCACTCTCACTGGTGAACAGACAAACTTCCTCCTATCCAAGTAAGGATATGGGGAACACAAGAACTTGTACTACAGCCCTGAATTCAGCAGAACCTGAAAACTGGACTAGACTGGCTTAGAAAAGGTGGGAAAAATAATTTTTTTCTTTTTTTTTTTTTTTTTTTACAGATAGTACAGTGAATTACACAGAAACACTTTAAATGCTTTAAACAGGGTAGCGCACTTGAGTGTGTAGCCTACAACAGTTAAACAGATACTTTCAACACAAAGAAAGACTTAAAACGACTTTAAAAGTGCAAAACAGCAAAAAGCAGGTATTTCAGCAGTAAATAGCTTTTTAGAGTACAGAAATGCTAGTAGATCGCGTTTTAGGCAAAAACTAGCAGTCGCAGGGGAAAAATGCAGAAAACACTTAAATCAGTTTAGTAAAAAAGTTAAGAGGCATAGGCAGAAGGTGGGGTGGGTGAAGAGGGTGATAGTGGAGAATAGAGGCATAGCAGAAAAGGAGGAAGAAAGCAGAGATGTTATACTTAGCCTGAAGAAATACAGCTACAGAGAGTCAGTATGGTTACAGGCATTCTTTCCACAGTGATTTGTTTATCTGCTAAGGCAGGTTCAGCTCTCTGGCTCTAGTGCTAACTGCACTATTTGATTTGTGAAGATGCATGACGTCTTTGACTGCAAGACCCCTAATGGCCCAAAAAGTAAAGCATGGACAGCCCCCAAGGGTCTACAGGATATTGAATACAGGGAGACCGTCACCAACTTCTTCTGATGGCTTAGATCTTTTAGGCCAGTGATCTTTTTTGTTAACCTCTGGGGTCTCTCCAACTGTCCAATATATCTCTGGTAACATACATAGCATAGTGGGACATTACATTCTATGATGGGCCCGATCAGTATAGAACATAGAGGACTAAGGACTTCTTTCGTGCAGCTAATTGCAAAAGGTATCGACTCCAGATCCAAAGACTTTCTAACTACTGTTGCAACAAAACGACCAAAGGACAGGGAATTATCTGCCTATATTACAAGGTCTCTCACAACATCCTTGGAGTGGGATGTTAACAATCCCTCAACACAGCTTATAGTATAGGCAACAAAATGCAATATCACATTTAACGTTTAGTTTTAGTCCAGTTTCTGTCCACATGCTATTAATGTGTGCAAGTTTTTCAAGTTGTAACTTCTGAATGTCAGAAATTGACCAGAGGACAATACCCATTTTACAATTATCCACAAACTTGGTTAAACCAAAGTTCCTGTTTTTTCATTTGGAGACCAGAAAATTATATGCGGAATAGTAGAGACCTAATTCTGAACCCCTAGGGACTCTGCAGGTTATCTTTAATTCTGGAGGACACACCTGACCCTCACTGCATGGATTCTGTTCATCAGCCAAGTACACAGGGATCAGTATTAATCACTTTTAGCGTGTTAGTTATGTTAGTACATAAACCACTGGTTCATACATCACTGCAGAGAGCATCTAAGCCTTCCTCTCACCCACATATATAATCTAGGTCTCGCACAAAACACTATGCCTCAGATTTGGAAAACTGCTCTAATTAAACCACTTCCAAAGCAAACCAGCCCAAAATATTCCCTCCTATATCCATCATCTCAGTTCTGGGCACATTTCTTGAAAAGACAGACTACACCCAACACTCACTGTATATCCAGGAGCACCATCTGGTCTCTCCAAACATGGATTCTGGCCTGGATGAAGTACTATGACAGCACTTTGGGCCCTGAGGACATCCTGCTAAACTCTAATAGTGGTCTTCTTACAAGTGTCCTATTTATACACCTGACAAAGGTGTCTGACCTCAGTGACATGGTCTTGTCCAAAACAAACTAAAATGAAACTGGTATCAGCCCATATGCCACTCCCTGATAAAAAAATTCCTCACTGACAGACTTGAAAATTAAAATAAAAGGATCTTCACAATCACAATGTGCACCAATTATTTAAGATGTTTCACAAGGATCCATTCTTGTCCATGTATTTCCATATTCATCTCCTTCTGACCTCCCCATCTCCCACTAATCCTCTGTGTCGATGACATGGTCATTTACTGATCAGGTCACTCACACCAACATTCAATGCCAACTCCAGTTAGACTTACATGAGCTCCACTAATAGCTCATAAACCATAAACTACTACTCAACTCCACCATAAACAAACATGCTTTTTGGAACTCCACAGAAAATTCACCAAGCACCTGACTGTACATTTGACCTACACCCTATGCGCTTTAGCTGTCAATACTGGCTTTATACTAACATATTCGTTTAGACCAGGAAAAATATTAGCCCTCAGTCTTAATTGCCATTTTAGTTCCTTACTTAACAGTCCATTTTTCATGTCACCTCCCCTATTATAATGTTTAACCGTATCAATGATTCCAAACCTAAAACCCTTTTTCCTGGTCTAAACGAATATGTTAGTATAAAGCCAGTATTGACAGCTAAAGCAAATAGGGTATGAAATAATATTGCACATTTTCTATGTATTGTATAGAATTTTAGAGATTTGTTTTACAATGTTTGCACATGGATTACTGGACATGATATTAAATATACACTTTAGACAAATATTGTAGGCAATAAGGATTGAATTTACAGCATGGTGCTTTAAAAATTTTTAATTGGACTTAATTGATAGCAGCAGTGATTTCTATACAAGTATGGCAGCACTTTTTAAATTTTATCTGATGAAGTCTTGTAGGAGACGAAAGCACTCATCTGCATATTTTATTGGAATTATATAAAGTTTCTACATTTTTACTGGTGGCCTGGACTGATTTTTTTATATATTTTTTGAGTTAGACAGTTTCAGTGAGATTTTAATCATATTCATTAAAGGATATCCACACCTCCAGGCTAGTTGCACAGCATAATGCATCCAAGATTATCCAAGTGCAACTAACTCTGGGCAAGACCGCAATCCAAATTGTAGCTTGCTACAGACCCCCCCACCATGCCCCAAGATTCCTACTCTTCATTTCTTGATACACTGGAAAGTATTAGGGTACAACCCAGCACCCTAATGATGGGCGATTTCAACTACCCCACCATTAACTGGGAAAACTACTCATGTACCAACTCTTTTGCTCAACGTTTTCTGGAATTCATAAATTCCTAAGCCTTGGATCAACTTATTCACACCCCCACCAGGGGCAGCAATATCCTAGACCTGGTCATTACCAACATGGGCAACTGGTGTTCCACACCAGAGGTCAATTCCTCGTTGGTCAGATCCGACCACAAGCTAATCTCCCTAGACACACACATCCCGCCCCCACCACCAATTAGGGAAACCACCGTAAAAAACTTCTCCAAAGCCAACTTCACACTTAAGACAGAAGTGGCAAACTTCATGACACCCATACAGACGGACAATAGAGGTGCATCTGCTGAATCCTACACAAATGCACTTTATAAGCACTTACACGAGGGCATGGATCATGCTATGCCTAATAGAACCAAGATGCTATCCTCCAAAAAAAGGAAGCCAATCTGGTGGTCCTCTGCCATAAACAAACTCTACAACAGAAGAAAGAAACTGTTTCAAAAAAAAAAAAAAAAAAAAAAAAAGAGCAAAATCCCATGACTGGAGGAACTCCCTGGTCAACCTCAGTAAGAAGCTGAGATCCCTCAGAAAACCTTCCAAAGCTAGTTACGAAAACAAAATTGACACTGATTCTAAAGACAACCACAAAGCATTCTATAGCTATGTCAAGAATCTCAATGGCAACACTCAGATCTGCTCCGAGTTACAGCACAATGGCACTAAATATACAGAACCAACTGATATTGCCAACATCCTGGCAGATAGGTTCAGTGCTAACTTTACCCCCCCCCTCACCCCCTAGAGGGCT
>NC_056749.1:667250401-667260401 GCF_019279795.1 Protopterus annectens | reverse complement strand
CCTACTGCTGAAACTCAAACCTTGTACGCCATCAGCTGATCTCCTTCCAGCTGAATATTTGAAATTAGCAACTGGAGTACTTGCCTTCCCCATTTCTATTTTAATTAACAGAACCATTACAGAATGTTCCATCCCTAACATCTGGAAAGTTTCACATATTATCCCTCTCCACAAGGGAGGTAAACTCAAGTGAACTTTCAAACTTCCGCCCAATAGCCCTACTCTCACAGATAGCAAAAATTATGGAGAGATGTATTCATCGCCAAATTCTTATTCATCTCCTCCAAAATCACCTTCTAGTAGACTGCCAAGACGGTTTTAGACCACATCATGGCACCACCACAGGTCTCCTATCCTTTACAGACTGTATAAATAAAAATCAAAATAACATCTCCTATCCTCTGCCATGTTTACTGACCTCTCCAAAGCATTTGACATGGTGAATCACGAACTATTGATAGATAGTGTATCTAATGAGAGAGATTAACAGTCAAATGGTTTCAATCTTACTTGAAAAACAGACAGCAAGCAGTCCTCTGGTACAATGAACTGTCCTCTCTGCTCCCTATTACTCCCGGAGTCCCACAAGGATCAATTTTGGGGCCACTCCTCTTTACTATATTCATTAACAATCTGTCAGCCTCCCTTCCTCAAACCACCTATATACAATATGCTGACGACTCAACCTTAATCTGCAACGCCTCCTCGCCCTCCCAACTTCAAGCCACAACCCAAAAAATATTTACCTTAGTAGAAAACTGGTTCTATCAACGCGGTCTCCTCCTTAACCCTAAAAAAACTAAATTGCTGAAGTTCACTCCCGCTTAGAAATCCCCCACCATAAACTTCACAGTCATCTCTAAAAATGGTACATCAATAGCTCCTGACACAACCACTAAACTTTTAGGGGTAAAAAGTGATCACAATCTTAATTTTGACACTCATATCAATCTAACTATCAAATCGGTTAATAGAAAACTGGGCTCCCTGTACAAAATGAAATCCTTTCTTACTCCTTCAGCCAGGACTACTATTGTCCAAACTCACCTAATCTCTACCCTCCTCTATGCCTCACCAATCTATACAAACCTCTCCAAAAGCAATATAAATAAGTTGGCAACATTTTATAACATAGCCAGATTTGACACGGATGCCCCATTTCGTACCCACCACTGCAAAAATCTCAAACTTCTCAGATGGTTAGAACTGCACAGTCACAGCAACTCATAATCATTCATAAGATCCTGCATCATCCCTCAAATACTCCCATACTCAGAAACCTTATTAGCCCTTACCAAAATTTTTTAACCTTACGATCTGCTAACAGAGTACTTGTCGCTACCCTAAAATCCAGTAACAAATCTGGGGACTGCCTATTTACTAAATAGATTAGTATCCCGTGGAACAAACTTCCAAGAGAACTAACATCCCTGACATCCACTCCTCTTTTCAAACAACAACTTAAAACCTTCCTAAAATCTCAATGGCTATGTCCATGCTCAAATCAAGACCGACACAGTCTCCCTTTTCATAGGGAGGTACTAGGCTATCGGCCCTAGGGCCTATACAAGCCTAACCATAGCAATTCCCTGGATATTTCTTCCCACAATATTTACTTCTCGACCCCTGTCTAGCAGGGCGACTGACATGATACAAGTTTTAAGTCTACTGGTACTGGATTCCTCTTACTTTGATTATTTCCCTTTAACTATTCCTAAAGATTTTTTGTTTAGCTATGTAATAACTCTCTGTGTTACGTTATTCTCTATGACTGTACTTGTAAAAAATATGTATATTAATTATGTTTAAAGTTTAAGTTGAGTCTTAATAGTCAAAAATCCTTTTTAACTATGTTTTCAAAATTTCACTACTCTATTTGGAGCTTTTCTCCGCGAGCCTCCGCTGAAAATGGACATATATCCAGTCGGACATTCCCAGTCAACAAATGTAAAATAAAAATAAAATAATAAATAAAGAAGGTTTGTGGTCTGCACTCTTGTGGGAGGAGAGGCTGGATTCTGCCCTTCTGAGCTGGGAATTTCTGGTCACCGGCTTATTGTGACTGCTTACGCCACCCAAGAAAGTTATTTTCCTGTGCCACTGTCAGAGACACAGACGTGATCCCCGGGGTGTATTTCCTATTTCCCATCCACTCATCAAGATTTTTCTTGAAGAGTGTTAATGAAAAACTTTGCTCGACATAGATGGGTAGCCTGTTCCAGAGTTTGGGAAGTCTCTAGGACAGGAATCTATCCCTCCAGCATGTCCTGTTTATTGTGGTGACAAGGTTTAGGTCCCTAGAGCGTGTAGCTCGGAGGGATTAGGATTTCTTTAGGTGTAGCATGTCCAACAGCTCTGGGTTTGACATAGCTTTATATGTTAGGCAGAGATCACCTAGGAGTAGGCGATATGCTACAGAGTAACGCTGGAGTTTTTTGAGACGGTCAGTGTAGGGCATTTGTTTGAGGCCAGTAATCCTCTTTGTGAGGTACTTCTGTGGCCTTTCCAGCTGTTGCAGATGTCTTGTGAGGTACATTCCAAATGGGGCGTTATACTCTGTAATGGGTCTAATGACTAGTGAGTAGAGGGTAGAGAGTTACACTTAAACCCTTTGCTGTTACCAATGGGTCTACTCTCACGTTGGGTCTACATCCTGTTTCAATGTGTTTGCATTGATTGCGTGCTTCGCACCTCAGAATCCCTGAGTTTCTAGTAGGAATTGGTCTAATTGATTCAAGAATGTTAAGATTCCTACCTTTCCTGAAAGTCACCACAGGGTGGTCATCTAGTTTACTTCCCATATCTTGTTCTGATGTTAATAACACCCAGTTTTTCTTAATAATGCTTATTAATTCACCTGAATCATGACAAAATGTTGTTGTAAAACTCAGGGTATATGATGTGACCTGTCTAGCTAGATTTATATTACTTAGTGGGTGGGTATTCCTCGGGTACTTTAGTCTGTCCCTACCTCACTAGATCTATTGCCATCTAAAATTGGTTTATAAATGCCCCGTTTCCTTTTATTGCAGACTTCTAGGATCATTTGAGATGGTAGTTGTGTTGGGTACCTCCTATGTGTGAACATAGACCTAATGGTCTCACAGTCCTCTTCAAAATGAGAATCCTCCGTCACCATCCTTGCTGCCCGGACTAGTTGTCCTTTCACAACTGATTTCTTTTGGTGTTGAGGGTGTGAACTGGTGTAATGCAGGAAAGAGTTTGAGTACGTGCTCTTCCTGTATATCCGGGCCCTATATCTCTGCTTATGTAGGACTTTTGTTAACTCAATGTCCAGGTAGGATACAGTGGTCTCCTGGAATGTGCTGGTAAATTTAAGGAATGGTGTTGTACTATTAAAATAGTTAACTAAGTTTATGGCTGTGTTTCTATTCCCTTTGATCAACATACAAATATCATCCAGAAAGCTTGTGTAAAAAGTCAACAGTGACTTAACACTAGTATTGTCTAAAATGTACTTATGTTCCATATGGACCATCACCATGTTGGCAAAACTCACCCCACATGGTCAGCCCATTGCTACCCCTGATTTTTGTAGGTAATATTTATTGTGTAATGTGTTGAAGTTGTGTGATAAGACTATTTCCAGCAGTTCTTCTATCAGTTTGATTTCTGATTCTGGTGCTTTTCTAGATCTCATTATTTCAGGTACCCACTCTGTTCCTGTGTCATGGGGGACTGATGTGTACTCTACTCCTGTGTCATGGGGGACTGATGTGTACTCTACTCCAGTGTCATGGGGGACTGATGTGTACTCTACTCCAGTGTCATGGGGGACTGATGTGTACTCTACTCCTGTGTCATGGGGGACTGATGTGTACTCTACTCCTGTGTCATGGGGGACTGATGTGTACTCTACTCCTGTGTCATGGGGGACTGATGTGTACTCTACTCCTGTGTCATGGGGACTGTTGTGTACTCTACTCCTGTGGCATGTGGGACTGATGTGTACTCTACTCCTGTGTCATGGGGGACTGATGTGTACTCTACTCCTGTGTCATGGGGGACTGATGTGTACTCTACTCCTGTGTCATGGGGACTGATGTGTACTCTACTCCTGTGTCATGGGGGACTGATGTGTACTCTACTCCTGTGTCATGGGGGACTGATGTGTACTCTACTCCTGTGTCATGGGGGACTGATGTGTACTCTACTCCTGTGTCATGGGGGACTGATGTGTACTCTACTCCTGTGTCATGGGGACTGATGTGTACTCTACTCCTGTGTCATGGGGGACTGATGTGTACTCTACTCCTGTGTCATGGGGACTGATGTGTACTCTACTCCTGTGACATGGGGACTGATGTGTACTCTACTCCTGTGTCATGGGGGACTGATGTGTACTCTACTCCTGTGTCATGGGGGACTGATGTGTACTCTATTCTAAAAACATGCTTCTGGAGCGTTTCTCCCCGGGCCTCCGCTGAAAACAGGATCTGTGGAAACTAGGTTGGACTTTCCCGGTCAACAAATGTTAAATAAATAAATAAATAAATAACAAAATAAATTATTTGAACCGTTTCTTTCTGAAATTGGTGTGCCTTGTTGCTGTAGCATAGACCATATTCAGGCCTGCTGAATCTAGCTTTGTTTGTATAACTTGAGCACTCATCCAGGCCATCTTTTTTTGGAGAAGGTTCCCCTGCACCCTAATAAGCAGGGGTGTGCAGTTAGAACTTGTCTGATTGAAGACTGCTGGAACAGGGCTCAATTTTGAGCTTTTTTCTGGTTAACTGGGTAACTTGTATCAGTTTGTTTGTTTTCTATTGTTTTATATATATATATACATATATATATATATATATATATATATATATATATATGTATAGATATATAGATATATATAGATATAGATATAGATATATACACACACACACACACACACACACACACACACATTGGTTTCCCGCCTTTCTAAGCTAGTATGGTCCAGTTTTCAGGTTAGTGCTGAATTCAGGGCTGTGTTACAAATCTCTGTGTCTGCCCATACCTTACTTTGATAGAAGAAAGTTTCTCTGTTCACCTGTGAGAGAGGGGAGCACAGAGCAGCCTATCTGTCCCTGGAGGAGTAGTTTCAGCCCAGAAATTAGTAGTTTACTGGCCATTTTGGGCTAATTTCCCTCTCATTCCCTTGCTATAAATACCGTATTTGCCTGGTTTTGTGCGCCGGGCAGCCGGTTAGCTAGGGTAAAACTATTCCTGGCTCTACAAAGTCTCCTCTTTAATTTTTCCCTTGGAACTAGACAAACTTTCAACTTAAGCACTCAAGCCATTCATTTCTCAGCCCGGCACTTGCTCAAAACTTATAGCAAGCAGTTATAAACCCTACCACTAGACCCTCCTGTACTGTACACAAGAGCAAGGCTCTCTATTCGACCTTACCAGCCATCCAGTAAAACAGTTCACTGTACCTATCCAGGCATGTCCAAAGGGCAGTTTCAGGTGTACTCTCCAGTCCAACTGGTGAATCTGGGCATTCTGAGGCAATGTTACAACTGCCTCATGTACACAGACAACCCCCTCCTCCTACCACCAAACACTAATACATGCGAGAGATGCAGTTATACAGCCAAACTAGAGGCTAAGCTCTCTCAACCCAAGACTGGAACAGACAGTCAAGAGGAGGAGTGAAATACTTGCATCACACCAGCAGTCTTACACAGACCCACTAAACCAGCACCGGCAAAAAACACATATAAATACATGAAAAAAAACTTAACTCGGAGGCTCTAAATAAAAATCTGCAAAACCAACAGAGACCTCCAAAGAAAACATCCAAGCAACCTCCACCCCCCCCCCAACACAAACCATGAAACGCATACTTCACAAAACCAGTGTGCCATGCAATCACAGCCCTTAAGGCAAAATAACATACCCAACATACTACTAATAGGTGACTCTATAGTCAGGAACACTAACGACCCACTCACTAGGCTGAATAATGAGAAGGTTACTGTTACCTGCCTGTCGGGTGCCAGGATCCGCCACATAACACAAGCACTCAGGTCACACCAGAACAAAGTACAAATATGACTGTCACTGTCCATGTTCGTGTGAATGACCTGAGCCGTACCTCCCTGGACTACATGAAAAGAGACATGGAAGAGCTCTCTGATCACATAGCCTGGGCCGGTATAACCCTGACCTTGAGTAGCATCCTGCCCTCACCAAGAATGATACCACGGTATAAAGAAAAAAATCTCAATTTCAACAATTGGCTACATTTCTGGAGTCATTCAAAGGGGATGCCCTATGCAGCTTGACTGAAGAAACTCAGTTGTACTCTGTTGCATACAGTCTAGTCAGACGTGATCTCTGCTTGACATACAAGGCCACGTCCAACCCAGAATTGATGGACATGCTCCACCTAAAGAAAACATTATCCCCTCGAGCCACACGCTCTAGGGTTCTAAACCTCACCACAACAATAAACAGGACGTGCTGGAGGGATAGATTCCTGTCCCAGAGACTTCCCATGCTTTGAAACAAGATCCCAATCTACATTAGGCAGAGCTCCTCGCTAACACTCTTCAAAAGAAACCTTGACGAGTGGATGGTAAGAGTACAGTTTTGTACCTACCATAAATGTAGATGTTAGAGTGTATACACTGCTGCAGTCATTACACTTGGGTTATCCTGCCATCAGGCGGTTCCCCAGTCGGCCTGAGTTCCAAAGTCTTGGTCCGGCGTTGGTTGCTGTCGCCTCCTTCCTGACATCAGTGTGACAGGGGTATACAAGATACAGCAGACGCCATTTTCTTCAGTTTTTCTTGCTCCAGATGTCAGGTGCCTCCAAATAGGTAGACAATTCCAATTGCTAATAAAACATGCACAAGAAAAGCAAAAAATAACTTACAGCTACCAGCAAATACTCCCCATAGGTAGTAAGGGTAGAAGAGATAGGTACGTACCAGCCAGTAAGAGGGGAAGGAGAGAGGGTAACCTGGACTGCAGCAGTGTATACACTCTAACATCTACATTTATGGTAGGTACAAAACTGTACTATGTTCATCGTGTTACACTACTGCAGTCATTACACTTGGTTAGAATCCCAAAGCTGAGGTGGGGTGGCTGGTTCTATAAGGCATTAGGGGTGGCTATAAGGCCCTGCAGCACTGCTGTGGTGAAGCCAGATCTGGATTTAGAGTATAGAGGCAGATGGTAATGCTTGGTGAAGGTATGTACAGACCTCCAAGTTGCTGCTTCCAAAATATCCTTGGTAGGTACTCCCCCGAGGTAGACAGTTGAAGTGGCTGCTGCCCTGGTGGAGTGAGATCTAATGCTGCTAGGTACAAGGTTTTCCATGGTATGTGTAGCAGAAATGTATACAATGCCCTATCCATTTTGAAATGGTCTGTTTTGAAATGGCTTTTCCCTGTGTCCCTGCAGCATATGCTACCAATAATTGCTCAGATTTTCTGAAAGCTTTGGTTTTGTCCAAGTAGAAGCGTAACTGCCTGTGAATGTCCAAAGACTGCAGTAGTCTCTCGCCTTTATTCTGTGGTTTAGGATAAGAAGTTGGCAGGTGAATAGTTTGGTTTAGAGCCACACTAGATACCACCTTTGGCATAAATGAAGGGTTTGTTCTTTAAGACACCCTGTCCTGGTGGAAAATGAGGAAAGGTTCCACTGCCATTAGTGCCTGTAATTCTGAAACTCTTCATGCTGATGTTATTGCCAGGAGCAGAGTAGTTTTCCAAGAGATATATTTTAATTCTGCTGTGTTGGCTGGCTCAAAAGGAGGTAAAGTCAATTTTTCCAAAACAAAGTTTAGGTCCCAAGTTGGAGTAGGTGCTCTACGGGGCGGTCTTATGTTTTTAGCCCCTCTGAGGTACTGTTTTAACAAAGGATTAGAGAAAATTGGTGGATCCGTGTTGCAATGAGCAGAGATGGCAGAGGTGTGGATCTTGATGGATGAGAAGGAGAGGCCTTTGTCCAGTATCTCAGTTAAGTATTGTAGTATCGGAGGAATGTTTGGGACAAGAGGGTCAAGGCTGTGAGCTTGGTTCCAGGCACAGAATTTCTTCCATTTATCCGAATAGGCTTTCCTGGTACTTGGCCTTCTGGCCTCCAGAATGACATCCATAACAGCTTTGGAGAGCGGCACTGCTTGCTTGACTAAGGAATCTTCCATGCAGCTAGGTTTAAGGTCTTTAGCTGGCTGTGAAGTATTTGATTGTTGTGCTGAGTCAGCAGATGTGGGATTTGAGGCAAAATCCAGGGTGGATCTTGTGCCAAGATACTTAAGATTGGGTACCAGTGCTGGCATGGCCAGTCTTGTGCAATCAGGATCATCTTTGGCTATTCTTGCCTGGCTTTTATGAGTACCTTTGGCAGGAGAGGTAGTGGTGGGAAAGCGTATACTTGTACGTTCTCCCACCTGAGAGGGCATCCACTTTCCATGCTTGTGGATGGTAACTCCTTGTGCAGAATTTTTGTAGTTGGCAGTTTATTGGGGATGCAAATAGATCTATGTCCGGGCTCCACCATTTCTGGGTTATCATTCTGAATATTTGTGGATTCAATTCCCATTCGTGGGATCCATGATGTTTCTGCTTAAGTCGTCTGTCAGTGTGTTTTCTCTCCTGGCAGGAATTGTGCTTGCAGATGAACTTGAAGGTTTATAGCTGTGTTCCACAAGGTCATGGCTTGTCTGCATAGGGGGTAGGACTGAGTGCCCCCTTGCTTGTTTATGTACCACATAACTGTGGTGTTGTCTGTGTTTATCAGTAGTTGTCCTGGATGCAGCAGGTCCTTGAAAGCTATAAGGGCATTTTGTACAGCTAGCATCTCTTTTTGATTGATGTGAAGATGCCTTTGTTCTGCGGGCCACGTGCCCTGAATACATATGCCTGCCATGTGTGCTTCCCAGGCGTAATCCGATGCATCTGTTGTCAGTGTTTGCCTGGCTGTGGGTTGTGTAAAAGGCTGTCCCTTGTTGAGGTGACAAGCTTGAGCCCACCATTGAAACTCCTGTTGAAGGCAAGGGATTAGTGGTATAACCGTTTCCAAACTTTGACAGTGTTGAGACCACACATTCTTTAGGTACCATTGTAGTTTCCGGATATGCAGTTTGGCATATGGAATTAGTAGTATGCAGGATACCATGTAACCCAAGGCCTGCAGAATTTTTCTTGCAGGGAGTTGGGTCTTTGTTGCCATCAACTGAAAGTATTGAGTCAGTTGTCTTTGCTTGTCTGGTGTGAGATAAGCCATCTGGGCCGTTGTGTTCAAGCTGGCACCCCGGAATATAATCTCTTGTGAGGGCACTAGTTTTGATTTCTTTTCATTTACTGTGTACCCCAGGCAACTTAGTAAATTTTTTACAAATGCCAGATGCTTTAGAAGAATGTCCTTGCTCTTTGCTTGAATCAGGCAGTCGTCCAGGTACAGATAAATCTGAATTCCTTTCTGTCTTCAAAATGCAATTACTGGTGCCAGGCACTTTGTGAAGACCCTGGGCGCAGTAGATAAGCCAAAGGGCAGTGCAGATGATTGGTAGTGTATTGAACCAGCTAAGAATCTGCGGTATCTTCTGCAGTTTTGTCTGATTGGACCTCAAGGAGGCATACCTGCATGTCCCTAAGTCACAAGCCAAGCTTTCTTGCCCAGCATGGGAAGAAGCTGCTGTAATGTCAACATTTTGAATTTCGGAACATCCAGTTAAGTGTTTAGAGATGAAAGATCCAGAATGGGCCTCCGGGCTTTGTCCTTTCTGGGTACCAGAAAGAGTCTCGAGTAAAATCCTTGCCCTTGCTCCTGTGATGGTACCTTTTGAATAGCTCTCATATCCATGAGTACTGTAATTTGTTTTTGAGCCTCTGCCCATTGATTTGGTGGCAGATTTGGCATTCCTTTTAACTTTGGCAGAGTGTGAAAGTGGAACCTGTAACCTTGAACTACAAGGTTGAGAACCCATTTGTCTTTGGTGATCATTTGCCAATTGTGGTAGAAGAGTGCCAGTTTTCCTCCCAAGGGG
>NC_056749.1:667235401-667240401 GCF_019279795.1 Protopterus annectens | reverse complement strand
AGATCACCTCTGAGCAGGCGGTATGCTAAAGAATAGAGCTGGAGCTTTTTCAGTCTGGCAGCATATGACATATGCTGGAGACCCTTGATTCTCTTGGTAAGGTACTTTTGGGGTCTCTCCAGCTGCTGCAGGTGCCGGATGAGGTGCATACCAAATGGGGCACTGTACTCAATCATAGGCCTGATAAGGGAGGAATATAAGGGTACAATGACATCCTTTGATCTGGATGTGAATCCCTTCATGATAAGGTGGGCAAGGTAGAAGGTCTTTCTAACCACTTTGGCGACGTGGGTGTCAAATGAGGTCACTGTCAACTTGGGTCCCCAGGTCTCTGATTACTTTTTCCATACTTAATGGATTACCACCCATGTGGTAATTTGTGGGTACTTTGTTTTTTCCAAATGGGATGACTATACATTTTTTGGCATTTAGTTTAAGGCCATAACCCTGGCACTAGTCATCTGTTTCTGTGAGGCCCTTCTGGAGGATGCATGTGTCAGCTGGCATGTCAACTATGGCGCCTAGTTTGCAGTCGTCTGCAAACTTTGTCAGCCACAACCCCCCTATGTTTACCTGCACATCTGAGAAATAAATGCCGAACAAGAGGGGTCCCAAGACAGAGCCCTGTGGGACTCCACTTGTGACTGGCTTAAAGTTTGACATAGCTCCAGCTATTCTGACTTTGTGGGTTCTGTCCTTTAGCCAGTTTGCAACCCATCTTGTGACAAACGGGTTTACATTTAAGCTGTTGAGCTTGTCAATGATGCCTGAGTGGGGTATTGTGTCAAAGGCTTTTGCCAGATCCAGGTAGGCTGTATGAACTGCTTTGCCTTCATCGATGGCTCTGGTGACAGTTTCAAAAAAGTCCACCAGGTTTAAAAGACAGGATCTGCCTTTTACAAAGCCGAACTGGGTAGGGTCAACTGTCTGCAGGTCCCCGATGTCTTTGTTTACGAGTTCCATAATGATCCTTTCCATAGTTTTGCAGACCAGGCTGGTCAAGCTTATGGGGCGGTAGTTTCCAGGGTCTGTAGAGGTGCCACCTTTGTGGAGTGGGACCACTGTAGCTGTACGCCAGTGTTCAGGGACGTATCCTGTAGCAAGGCTAAGATTAAACAGCGTTCTTATGTGCAGGTTTAGCTCCTCTAGGAGTTCACGTAGCACGCAACCTGGGACACCGTCAGGTCCCATGGATGCTGTATTTTTAGCTTTGCTGAGGGCAGCTCTCACCTGGACATGTGAGATTTCAGGGGGGTTGCATTCAGCTGAGATATGGGGGAGAGGGAGGGGAGAAATTTGCACTGAACCTGTCTGCCAGTATGTTGGCAATATCTGTGGGTTCAGTGTATTTTTTGCCATTATGAACTAACTCTGCGCATATCGGAGGTTTTCCGCCCAAGTTTCTAACATAACCGAAGAAGGCCTTGTGATTATCTTTAGTGTCCTTAGCGATTTTTCTTTCAAAGTTGGCCTTTGATGATTTTATTAGAGAACGTAGTTTTTTGCTAGTGCTGATCAGGGATGCCTTCCCTTTATGGGATTTTGCTCCGTCTTGCAGTAGCTTCCTTCTCTTGTTATAAAGTTTGTTTATGGCTGGGGTCCACCAGATAGGGTGCCTGCCTTTGGTGGAAAGGGTCTTGGTTTTATTTGGGATTGCATGATCCATGCATTCTTGGAGATGCCCGTAGAAAGCATTTGTGAAGGATTCAGCAGTGTGGGATGTGGTTTCCACTGGCCCAGGGGGCTTGAAGGATACCATTTCAGTCCTAAGGAGTGTAAAGTCGGCTTTTGAGAAGTTTCTCACTGTGGTCTTTTGTGCTGGGGGTGGAGGTGGGATATGAATATCTAAGGTTATTAGTTTATGGTCTGATCTCACTAGTGAGGGGTATACTTCCGGTGTTGGGCATTTTGTCCCCAGGTTTGTGATGATCAGGTCAAGTATATTAATTTCCCCTTGTGGGGGAGGTGACTAGTTGTTCCATCGCATTTGAGTTGATGAATTCCAGGAACCTTTGGGCTAGGGTGCTGGGGCTTGAGTAATGCACCCAGTCTATGTTTGGGTAGTTGAAGTCTCCCAATATGATGGTATTTGGTGAGACATTCATATCCTCCAGTGTCTTCAGGAAGGCTGAATGGAGTTCCTGAGATTGCGAGGGTGGTCTGTAGCATGCTACAAGTTGTATAGCAGTTTTGCCTACTGTTAGTTGCACGTGGATGGTCTCTGATGCTTCGTGCGTTGCCACTAACCTGGAGGTGTGGGTGTCTTTAATGAATATGGACACTCCCCCTCCTTTTGTGGTTCGGCCCAGGTTTTGGGGCCGAAATGCATGATACGAGGTATAACCTGGTAGGGCTGGGGTGCTCTCAGGAGCCTTGAACCAGGTTTCAGTTACTGCACAGACATCGATGCTCTCCATATTGAGGAGTGCTTCGACAGCCTGCATCTTGAGATTTAGACTTCTGGCGTTGAGCAGCATTACCCTTAGTTTTTTTCCTTTATTGTTTTCTAAGGTGGTGGGTTTGTCTTTTGAGCCTTGCCTAAAAAAGGCACTATGGGGGTGGCAAGAGCCTTAGCCAATATCCAGAAGCCCAGTGGTGACAGGTGCAAGCCGTCCCTTGCGAAGCAGCGTGGCTTGTTCAGCATGTCATCCCAAGCAGACAGACACTGGATCCCCCTAGAATGACACCAGTAATTGAGCCAATTATTAAAGCTGATCATCTTGTCTTTGTATTGTGGCATCATTCTTGGTGAGGGCAAGATGCTGCTCAGGGTCAGGGTCATACCAGCCTGGGCTACATAATCAGAGAGCTCCTCTATGTCTCTTTTCATGTAGTCCAAGGAGGTACGTCTCAGGTCATTCACGCCGGCATGGACAATGACGGAGTCATATTTGTACTTGCTTTGGAGTGACCTGAGTGCTTGTGTTATGTGGCGGATCCTAGCTCCCGACAGGCAGCTCACCGTTACCCTCTCTTTGTTCAGCCTGGTAAGCGGGATGTCAGTGTGTCTGACTACAGAGTCATATTACTAGTGTATCAGGCATGGTGTTTCACCTTAAGGGCTGTGATTGTTTGGCACACTGACTTTGTGTACTATGTGTTGCTTGTGCAGAGTTTTGAGGTGGTGTTTTCTTGGATGTCTGCTTTGGGAGCCTCTGTTGTTTCGGTAAGTTTTTTATTAGAGTCTCCAAGTATGTCTTTCTGTTACTATGTGTTTGGTTTGCAGTTGTGGTTGGTTTATGTGAGACTGGGTTTGTTGTGTGTGGTTACCTTCTCCTAATGTCTGGTCTTGCTAGTCCTGTGTTGAGAGAGTTCAGCCTCCAGTTTGGCTATATAGTTGCATCTCTCACATGTGTTTGTTTGTTGGGAGGAGGAGAGGGTGGTCTGTGTACATGAGACAATTGTAACATTGTCTCAGGATTCCCAGATTAACCAGCTGAACTGGAGAGGACATCAGTAATATACCACTTGACATGCCAGAATACTATAAGGGGGTGATGTGTAACTGGGTCAGAGAGAGGACTTGAAGGGAAGTGGGTATTAGCACGGGTTGTAGGTGGATGTAGTGCTTACGTTAGTTTAAGGGTGCTTCACTTAAAAGAAAGGTTTTAGGAGCAAGTGCCAGGCTTATGATATAGCAAATAGACTGATTTTGTTGAAAGTAGAGCTTTCTTAAGGGAAAAAATTGAAGTGCAGACTTGGCGGAGCCAGGAATACTTTAAGCCTGTTTAACCGGCTAACTGCACAAGTTAGAAAGTACACAGAAATGTAGGAAAAACAGTAATAAATCACTTACACAGGCTAGCTCACTTTAGTGGGTAGCCTCAACAGTTAAATTTAACAACAAACTTTCGACCAAATGTAACTTTAAGTGCAGATAATGTACAATGCAAAAAACAGGTAATAAAGCAGTATAAACTTGTTCAAAGTAAGAAAAGGAAGGTCTCTCATGTAAAAACAGCAAAAAAATACTTGGATCAGGAAAGTAGTCGCTTTTCTCAGTTCTCTGCTGCTAGCACCACTCTGCAGGACCACGAGGAGCTGTTTCTGAGTGTCCTACTTTAACTCCAAATTCTTACAAATACTGGACTATCATGCCCCTACTCGCTCTATTAGAATTAGGAATAAACCTGCACCTTGGCTCACTAAAGAGACTAGGCAAAAATCCTAACAAGAAATGAAAGCTGGTCTAAATGGAGAACTACAAAAAACTTTATAGACCATCAGATATTTAGACAGCTAAGAAATGCCACTAAAAAAAATCAATACTTCTCTATAAAAAAAAAAAAAAAAAAAAAAAAAACTTTCTTTCACCTCCAACAATCTCATCAACACAAACCACAAAAGTTCTGGTCAGGTATTAATAGATTTCTACGTCCAGGCCACTCTTAAAATACCTACCCCATCAGAAACCCCTAGTGACAATCCCAAGCATATAGCAGATGCCTTCAATACCTTCTTTACCGATGCTATCCAATCTCTAGCTAACTCCCTACCTCCTGCCTACACAAACTTACTACCCAACACCAATACCTTAGCTCCTGCATTCCATTTACAACCAGTTCCTACATCCCTCATCTGCTCCCTTCTTCAAAAACTCAAGCCATGCACTCCCTCCGCTGATGGTCTCCCAGCAGAATATCTGCAATTAGTAGCAAAGGTTCTAGCCTATCCAAGCTCTATCCTAATAAATAGAACCACTAAGGAAGGAACTATACCATCCCTCTGGAAAACCTCCCATATTATCCCACTTCACAAAGGTGGCAACTCAACTGAACTGTCAAACATTTGGAATGCCCAATAGCCTTATTTTCTCCTTTAGCAAAAATCATGGAAAAATGTATCCACCGCCAACTTCTTTATCACCTAACTCTAAAACAACTTACTTGCTGACTGCCAGCATGGTTTTAGGCCATTCCATAGCACTACCACTGCCCTCCTATCCTTCACTGACTGCAACAACAAATACCGTAATAACACTTTATCCTCTGCACTCGACC
>NC_056749.1:667197901-667230401 GCF_019279795.1 Protopterus annectens | reverse complement strand
ATCCCCTTATTTTAACCCTAGAACCCAGCATAACCTCCTACGTCAAATTGTTACTTAAGCTGAAACCCTGTTCTTCAGTAGAGAATCTCCAAGCAGAATTTCTCAAGCTGGCTGCCAGTTCCACTGCATTTCCTGAAACTAGTTTAGATTTATACCCGTTTTACTCCTCCTTGATCAACAATCACTCGAATTTTTGCTGCAGAGGAAACCTTCAGCTGTTAATTGTTAATGATTGAGACTAGCTTCCTACAGAACGTAATTTAAATGGCTATAACACTCGGTCCAGTACACCAGTTTTGTTTTCAGTGCACTGCTATCAATCCCAAAGTGATGTTGTTGGCATCCGCACTATAAACCACTACTTTAACAAGTCTATCCTTGACAGCAATTCTATGTTTAGCAATAGTAAACACTTTCAGCACTGCTGGATTCAGAGGATCAGATTCAGGTCAAAAGCTGTCACTGCAGTACTGTCTATGAAATGTGCTTCTGAGACAGACAAAATGTACATGACAAGTAACCTGCAACTGAAAAATGTCCTTCCTGCTACCAGTGTCATAGTATAACCCAGCCGCCTCCGTCAGTGAGGGGTACTGTGGCTGTACTCTCAGTGGCACACATAGGTGCAGTCTACAGCAGGGCAGAGCTATTTGATGGCACTCACACAGAAAACATGAACATCTCCAAGCTCATTGCACAGTACCACTTTAGATGCTACAGTGGATGTGCACAGAGAACAGGTAGGACTAAGAGGAAACCGCAACCCACTCATGCATATGGCAGTCGCACTCCTAGTCTGCCCGAACTTCAACCAAAGAATGAAATCAGCTGTAGGGCTTCTGCCAGGGGGAAGAATGGATCAATGGCAAAACCAAAGGGTAGAGGATGAAGGTGAGGGTCGGTAGATAATGGCTTACAAAAATGATAGGAGTTCCAAGAAAACATGGGAAACATCTCAAGAAAGCAGGTAAACAATGCATTTTACAACTTCAAAAGAATGGGGAAAAGCAAAGGCAAACAACAATACAGCTGACTTCAAATACTGCGAAATGATGTATTTACTTAAGAAAAATACTGCAGAATACCCAGAGATGTCCTGAGAATGAGCCACAAACACTTAAGCATAACTTTACTTTATAATCACGTGGGCTTTCTCCTGTAAACCGAATTCTACTAAAACAGCAAAATTAAGAGGATGTGGATACACCATGGAATTTGTTGCTGGGCCCCCAAGAAACAGTGGCAAAGAAATACCCAGATGTGAACAAATCACAAGCAAACAGCACAACAGGAAACTAAACTAAATGAACGTAATCTACAGTGAAGCGTGAGGAGTTCCAATTTCACAAAATCAGGATTCTGAAGCGTTACCAGTATTCTTTATAAAGAAACACAATGCAGAAGTACTTATTGCAAAGGACACTGTGCCTCTGCAAATAATATGAGGTGGCATGGAAACCAGGACATGCAGAATGGAAAAATCCAAGGTAACTGAAAAATCAGTGCAAGAAACATGAAATAATGCACTACACAGGAATAAAATGGGGAAATACATGAATGACATACAAGATAAAACCAGAAGCAATGGAAAGTGACAATGAAATCAGATTACATTACTTAAATGTAAGAATGACGACTACTCACTGTGGTAGCTAAAAAACAAAACTACATGACTGACAAATTAAATGAAATTCTTGCTCAGCTGAATACAAACAACTTTTTGGGTTATTAGGAGTGCAAAATCCTCCCTGCAATGGGTGCAGTATGTTTGGCGGGGGATGAATTTCTGCATCAAGTTTTTAGCAGTTATATGTTGCAATTTCTTGTTTCACTCTGTCCAGATGTAAGCCACACTAGAAACCATAAGAAAAAGAAAATTAGACAGAAATATCAATGTCTTAAGCCAGTCCTCTCAACACAAAGGATTGTACCTTATGCAATTTGTACAGTAACAACACGTTTAAAAATCAAACGTGCCTAGATTGGGAGAACATGAGAAAAATAAATAGTTAGAAAAACTGGTCCTTAGAGCTCAGCCATACCAATTAATTACTTCCATCGCATGTACGTTTCAACAGACAACTGAAAACATGCTGACATCACACAAGGGTGCAGCTTGCCATTTAATGATATGCAAAGAAAAAAGTCTTAGGTGTGGTAGAACTCCACATAGCAAATTATTATCCTTTTCAAAGATTAGGGCACAGTTGCTTAAACAACCAACTACAACAGAAACCATAGCTGGAAATTATAACAGCCAAAGCAATACGGTTTAACATTGGCATTTTCAAGGAAAAAGAAAGGCACATCAGAAGCTTTCAAACAACAAGAAAATCAAAGTCTAAGAGGGCAGGAAGAAATCCTCACAATGAATGGGGGGGGGGGGGGGGGTACAACCTAAAAGAATGAGAGAAGTATATTTTTCCCCCACAGAGGGTGGTAACTGCATGAGCAGTCTTCATAAGTGGGTTACACAGTCATTAACAGTGAGAATACTCCTTTGCTAACCAGTAAAAGGGGAAAAGTTGTAAAAGTACAGTTTTGTACCTACTATAAATGTAGATGTTAGAGTGTACACCCTGCTGCAGTCATCACACTTGGGTTATCCTGTCGTCAGGCGGTCCCGCAGTCAGCCAGAATTCCAAAGTCTTGGTCCAGCGTCTGTTGCTGTCGCTTCTTCCCTGATGTCAGTGCGCCAGGGGTATATGTAATGCATCCGATGCCATTTTCTTCAGTTTTTCTTGCCCCAGATGTCAGGTGCCCCCAAAAAGGTGGTCAGTAATTAGTACCAATTTAAGAAATTTTTGCACAAACACAAAATCCCTCCAGCTATAAGCAAATACATCGGGAAGGTATTGTAGACATTTAGCCAGTTAGATCAGAGGGGATGGAGGGAGGGTAACCTGGACTGCAGCAGGGTGTACACTCGAACATCTACATTTATGGTAGGTACAAAAAACTGTACTATGTTCATCGTGTTACCCTGCTGCAGTCATCAAACTTGGGTAGAATCCCAAAGCTAAGGATGTGTGGAGGAGTCATAGAGGGTTAGAGGAGGCTAGAAGGCCATGCAGAACTGCAGTGGCGAAGCCAGCTCTAGTCAGAGTAAAGTGGTAAGTGATAGTGTTTGGTAAAGGTGTTTACTGAACTCCAGGTTGCAGCTTCCAAAATCTCCTTGGTTGGAACCCCCCCCTGAGGAAGGCTGTAGATGTAGCTGTTGCCCTGGTAGAGTGGGGCCTAATGGTAGCAGGAACTGGTTTTCCATGATGGGTATAGCAAAAACTAATGCAATGGCCTATCCATTTGGAAATGTTTTGTTTTGATATAGCCTTCCCTTGTGAAGCTGTAGCATAGGATACAAAGAGCTGGTCAGATTTTCTGAAAACCTTAGTTTTATCCAAGTAGTAACGAAGTTGCCTGTGAATGTCCAAGGAATGCAGGAGTCTTTCTCCTTTATTCTGTGGATTTGGGAAGAAGGTGGGTAAGTGGATGGTTTGATTTAAAGCCACACTGGAAACCACCTTAGGCATGAAGGAAGGATTAGTTTGTAGAGAAGCTCTGTTTTGATGGAAAATGAGGAAAGGTTCCACTGCCATTAGTGGCTGCAGCTCTGAGACTCTTCTAGCTGAAGTTATTGCTAGCAGCAGGGCAGTCTTCCATGATAGAAACTGTAGATCTGCAGAGAAAGCTGGTTCAAAGGGAGGTAGCGTAAGTTTTTTCCAGAACACAATTGAGGTCCCATGTTGGTGTAGGTGCTCTCCTGGGGGGGCCTAATGTTTTTTGCCCCTCTGAGGAACTGCCTTAGAAGTGGATGTGAAAGTAAGGGTGGATCCTTGTTGTAGTGGGCTGAAATAGCGGATGCATGGATTTTAATGGAAGAAAAAGAAAGTCCTTTGTGCAACATCTCAGTTAAATACTGTAGAATCTGAGGCATGTGAGGCTGAAGTGTGTTTTGGCCTTTAGTTTGGTTCCAGGCACAAAACCTTTTCCATTTGTCCGAGTATGCCTTCCTGGTGCTGGGCCTCATAGCTTCCAGAATAACATCCATAACTGCTTGGGAAAGAGGAGCTGGCTGGATGCTTAGGTGATTTGCCATGCAGCCAGATTTAAGGTTTTGAGCTGGCTGTGAAGAATCTGATTGTTTTGCTGTGTGAGTAAATGAGCAATTTGTGGTAAAATCCAAGGTGGGCCCTGGGCCATATTCCTCAATAGTGGGTACCAGTGCTGACGTGGCCAGTCTGGGGCTATGAGTATCAGTTGTGGTCTCTCCTTTCTGACTTTCAGAAGCACCTTTGTGAGGAGAGGCAATGGAGGGAAGGCATATACTTTCAGGTTTTTCCAACTGAATTTGAGTGCTTCCACTTTCCAAGCTTGATGGTGAAGTGTCCTTGTACAATATTTTGTCAGCTGATAGTTTTGAGGACTGGCAAACAGGTCTATGTCTGGAAGGCCCCATTTTTGAATCATCATTGCAAATACTTGTGGATCCAGTTTCCACTCATGGGGATCCATGATGTTTCTGCTGAGGTCGTCTGCCAATGTGTTCTTTTTTCTGGCAAGAATTGAGCTTGTAATTGAACTTGGTAAGCCAGAGTTGTGTTCCACAAGGTCATTGCTTGCCTGCATAGAGGGTAGGAGTGTGTACCCTCTTGTTTATGTACCACATTACTGTGGTGTTGTCCGTTCTTATTGTAAGTTGTCCTGGATGTAATAGTTTCTTGAAGGCTGTCAGAGCATTCTGTACAGCTAGCATCTCTTTTTGATTGATGTGCAGATTCCTTTGATCTGCAGTCCATACGCCTTGAACGCACTGTCCTGCCATGTGTGTCCCCCCAGGCGTAGTCCGATGCATCTGTTGTCATAGTTTGCCTGGCTGGGGGCAAGGTGAAAAGGCTGACCTTTGTTGAGGTGACATGCCTGTGACCACCATAGAAACTCCTGTTGTAGGCAGGGAATGAGAGATAGAATGAGAGATATCATTGTGTCCAAGCTGTGGCTGTGTTGAGACCATACGCTTTTTAGGTACCACTGTAATTTCCTCATATGCAGCTTTGCAAATGGTATTAGTAGTATGCAAGATGCCATGAAGCCCAAGGCCTGCAGAATTTTTCTTGCAGTTAGTTGGGTCTTTGTTGCCATTGTTTTGAAATATTGAGTCAGTTTTAGCTGGTCTGGCGTCAGATAAGCCTTCTGGGCTGTTGTATTCAAGCTGGCACCCAGGAACTGTTTTGATTTCATTTCATTTACTGTGTACCCCAGGCAACTTAGAAGATGTTTTACAAAAGCCAGATGTTGTAAGAGAATATCCTCGCTTTCTGCTTGGATGAGGCAGTCATCCAGGTATGGGTATATCTGAATTCCTCTTTGTCTGCAGTATGCAATTACTGGTGCCAGGCATTTTGTGAAGACCCTGGGCGCAGTAGACAAGCCAAAGGGCAGTGCAGAGAATTGGTAATGGGTTGAACCTGCAATGAAACGGAGGTATCTTCTGCAACTTTGTCTGATAGGGACATACAGGTATACCTCCTTGAGGTCCAACGTTACTAGCCATGTTTTCTTGCCCAACATGGAAAGAAGCTGCTGTAGTGTTAACATCTTGAATTTGGGTACTTGTAAGAAGGTGTTTAGAATTGAAAGGCCCAGAATTGGTCTCCGGGCATTGTCCTTTCTGGGGACTAGAAAAAGAGTCTTGAGTAAAATCCTTGGCCTTGCTCTCGTGTAGGTACCAGTTGAATGGCTCTCATGTCCATGAGAGCTGTAATTTGTTTTTGTGCCTCTTCCCATTGATTTTGTGGTAGGTGTGGCATTCCTCTTTTCGTTGGCAAGGTGTGAAAATGGAATCTGTATCCTCTTGAAATTATGTCTAGGACCCATTTGTCCTCTGTGACAATGCGCCAGTTGTCTAAAAAAGTGCGAGTTTTCCTCCCAAGGGGGCTGCCAAGAGAGTGTTGCTTGGCCAGATGAGGTGCAAGTCATTGAGTTTGCCTTCTGGTAGTTTGGGACCCGTCTTCTGCTCCCTTCTGTGTTGCAGTGCCCCATTGTCAAGGTTTGTACTGGGCTTGTGGTTGTCCTCTGCCTCTTGGACGTCTGTTTTTACCCCTCTGTGGTCTGTCAGTAGCTGGAAAGGACCAATTTTTTGTTGGCCAATTTCTGAAGCGAGGGGGCTGTACCTGTAGAAAATCCTTGACTGTCTGCATAGATTTTGCCTTATCTTCCATTTTCTTTAAGACTTCTGCTTTAACTCCAAAAAGAACATCCTGCTGTAAAGGAGGCATCTAGAAGCTTTGCTTTAACATGATCAGGCAGAGTTTGTTCCTTTAACCAAGCATGCCTACGTATAACAGACCCAGTGACAGCTGCTCTGCAGGAAGCCTCCAAAGAATCAAACCCACATTGTAAAGTATGTTTGCCCACCTATTCAGTTGTATGCAACAGATCCTGCATTTCTTTCAATTCGGACTGTTGAGGGAGTGTGCTCATTTCTTGTTTTAACTGAGACATTAGAAATTGCTGACATTTTAGCATGTGAAATTGGCAATTTAGTGCTCTCATAGCTAGAGTGGCTGAGGTGTAAACCTTTTTTCCCCCCACCAGTCTAGTGCTCTGGAGTCCCTTTCAGAGGGTACAAGATTTTTTGCCATAGAAGCCTTAGCCCCTTTGGGACCCTGGGAGATGGCTTTTATAAAAGGAATTTGTGGGAATCAGGCACTCTACATTATCTGTCAGGTTTGGCTGGAGCAGGAGGCAGAGAATATGGGTTCAAACTAGATTCTAAGTAAATATCATCCACAATGTCTAAAACTGGGGGATGGCAAGTGGTCTGTGCTGGGAGAGTAATAGAAACTCTCAGAGCCTTTTCTTTGAGTCAGAGTAGTCCTGACCTTCCCAGTGAAAATGTTCCCTCAGTGTGTAAAGTTTCCCCAAAGGAGTAGTCTTCAGTAGGAGAAGCTGAGGGAATAGAATCCTCAGCATCAGAATCTTCATAAGGGGAGAAGGAGTAATCTTGGTCCTCAGAGGAGCCTGAGGAAATAGACACTTTATCAGAGGAGGCATAATCTTCCTCTTGTCTAGGCCTTTTGTCGGGTGGGGGTTGGGAACCCCGTTGGGAACCCCTGATTAAAGAGATCAGATCTTCAGCCATTTTAAGCATCTGTTTCTTAGGCATGGGGCCTTTAACTGGAGACTGAAGTGCAGTCTTTTTAGGTTTAATAGGAGTCTTAAGCTTAGGATACGTTTTTGTGGTGAGCATCATCGGTCTGAAAACGCCTTCAGAAACCGAAAGTGTTTCTGCAGCACCGACATCTCTTTCTGCAGTGCCGTCGGTAGGGGCTAAACAAAATGGCTGTGTCGGCCTAGCACTCAACGCCAAAGGCTCCAAAGCGGTCTCGGGTTCCAAATCTGCAGTAGTCAGGGGCTGCGTCGGAGCCTCACTGAAGACCGGTGAACCGGAGACCGGACCAGCCGAGGCCTCGGAGTCTGGCTTGGGTCTAGGCTGCCTGTCCTTATCCTTGCGTTTTTTGTGCACGCCGATAGTCTGTTGCTCCGACGGCATTGTGTAGTTAAATTTTCTACCGAAGTAGTGTCGTGCGAAATCAAAGCGTCTTTTAATAGTACGCTTATTAAACCTAGCACAAAAACGACAACCAGTGACATCGTGGTCTGGGCCTAGGCAAGGTATGCAGTAAGAATGAAAATCCTTGCGGTATTTGCTTCCCACAAGAAATACAATTGTTAACTTTTTCTGACATCGGTGTGAGGCAAGAAAAGTTTCCCCAACGGGGTACTTGCTTTATTGACGACTTTGGATCTGAAATTCGACTTCGAAAATCTCAGGAGTCTGCCGACCGGCACTTGCAAACTGCTTCTGCTTCGGGCACAGTGCGGCAAGAAAGACTGAAGAAAATGGCGTTGGATGCATTATATATACCCCTGGCGCACTGACGTCAGGGAAGAAGCGACAGCAACCGACGCCGGACCAAGACTTTGGAATTCTGGCCGACTGCGGCACCGCCTGACAGAATAACCCAAGTGTGATGACTGCAGCAGGGTAACATGAACATCCATGCTCTCAAAACACCAGGTCTGGAACAGCAGCCCAAGAGATGTAGGGATTTATCCAAGAACTGTATATGCAGCAGATGACCTGCTCAGCTTCACTGGTGAGAAAATGAAGGGACCTGGGCAGTATGGCAGCACACAGCAATGGAGGCTATTCAAAGGCCTCAGAGTGAGGTTAGCCCAGCTCACTGGGGGAGGCACACGCATACCATCCACTTTGCAAGACTAAGGCCATAGACCTTAGGAATATTCAGCAAACAAAACTTTCCTAGGCTGTTAAGTACATTCTTCCTCTCCCATAATGTGCTGTGAAGCTAAAGCATTAGACAGGACACAATACTTTGTTAAGGCAGGGATGTTAACCAGGATGGACTCACACCTCCAGATCTACAATTATGGTGTGTATGCAACTTGTGTCTGGTATCAGCAAGTCCATCTCTGGTAGCTCATAGGAAAATGTTGCAATGTCTTTCTAATGAGTGACACCCCTCCCCCCACGAGAATATACCCCTGACCAGCTTGTAATGGTTTGCAAACAGAAGACCCTGCAGCTGCTGCACAAATGTCATCAAGAGCGGTTTTAAAAACTAGCAATACTAATACTAACAAATGACCAAACAAAACAAAACTACAGCAGGTAGTTGAACCTTAGAAATTTCTGGTACACACTTATTATAAGCTTGTAAAGACAGTGACAAAATAGCAGTAGCTGGGTATCAAACATTCCCATGGTCTCTGAACCTGATGGTAAAGTGGGTAGGATCAAGGTTTCCCATAAATTACAGCAGTCATATACAACATCAACAAGAACAGAATGACAACTACCACTAGGTGGGACTCCTGGAAGGCTTACAGGGTCAATTAGACTGTTGTCATTTTTAGGGCACTAATATGAAGGGATAGATCCAGGGATGATGTTCACCAAACCTGAACAGTCTGCCCACTGAAGTGCTTCTTCCCCTCACTGCGCATGCTTATGACTGCTGTGATGACCGATACAAGAAAGAAGGTAGTGGAAGAAGTTAGAGAAATTACCTGCTCCGTTTCATCTACTATACACTTCTGTATCTGTGGGCAATGGGGATCTGATGAAGAGAATCCTCAGAAGAGAATCCTCAGTCTGAGACCACTGGATCTGAAGTGTGCCCCTAAGGACTCGTATAGTTTTAGCTTATTTGAGCCTGGGCAAAAGGTAACCATTAAAAAGCTTGAAATTTTAACTTAACAGGTAGGCAAGAAGAATCGAAGATTTTTTTCTGGTACTTCTGTAACTACAAGCTTCACAATTTTTACCTCAGGTTCTAGAGAAGACATTATAGGCCGTTATGGAAGCTTCTGGGGTTCTTGGAAGACTTTGAGACTAAGGAAACAGCAGGTCTTGAAAACAGAGGAATAGCCCGTTTCAACTGAACCTTTGTACTAGAAAGCCTTTATGAATATAACTTGGACTGAACTTTACTTCATGCGAGCGCAAAGGGAAAAAAAAAAAAAACTACAAATAGAACAGTTGGGGAGTTTGTGTCCCTCACACAAACAAACTGTGCACTACAAAATGACAGCCCTGGGGAGGAATTATCTTACCACAGGCACACCTAATGGAAAAGAGACCTCCATCTTGAAGGCCCTAAATGATGCAACAAAGACAGAACAAGAAACTGAGCAAGAGCACCCACAGACTATACAAGCTGACATACACGAAGAAAAAACAGAAACATCCATAAGAAACAAAATTGGTCAGGAAAATTTAATCAGAAGGACAAGAAACTGTTCAAAATGATTCACTTGACTGAAATGGCAAAGGCTGTTAAGGAGTGGGTCTAGGCCCAATAAACAAAGAAAATATTCTGACAGTAGAATTCCTTTTGTGAAGGATAAGATAAAAATCAAAAACACTACACAAGATAAACACTTAGGAGAAAAAAAAAAAAGAAAGAATTTAGAGGTCAGTGTGGGTGGTTTAGTGGTTCGCCCATGTACTAAAGTGGCAGTGAAGATCTGGAGAACAAGAGCTGTGCAGAGCATTATGGAATGGGGGAACCCCCACAGCAACTCAGGAAAGTCTGGTTTGCTGAGCAGAACATTATGGAATGGGGGAACCCCCACAGCAACTCAGGAAAGTCTGGTTTGCGGAATAGTCTGAAGGCCATAGTAATCCTAACACCTATAGCCTTACTCCTAGAAGTTACCGAGAATAGACCCAAGTTTATCCAAGATCCATGAAACCGGCATGTTAAGCTTGGCGCTTCTTATGTGAATGTCATTTAGATGTTATGCTTTTTTTTAAACTTTAATTTTAATGTACAGTAAGCTTCTGGGTGAAAATTTCCTTGCTCCACAAAACAGGCTACAGCTGCAGCCTTAGTTAGCTGATTTCCTCCTTTATAGCGGGGATAAACTGCAGATATTTTCACCTGGCAGACTTTATGTTACAACGAGCTGTTGCTGGTAGTTTCAACTATCAGTTTGTTTACATTTGGAAATGCAGACCACCACCAAAAAACCAAAAGAACTAACTGCAGACAATGTAGTAAAAGAATCCAGACACCAACTTGGCACTTTCATCCACTTTTAATTAAACTGGACTTCATCAGAAACAGTCACCCATCACACAAGCCATTAAATACAAAATTTAAAAAAAGTCACATGATAGCAAACCATTCAAAATTTAAAAGCACATTTCAATATAAAACCACATTAATACAAAAATGCTAATACTAAAGGCAGTATAACCATACCTTAGTAAACTTTAGTATAAAAAGTACTTTAGTATAAAAATACTTATTTACCAATGGTATAAAAAACAAATAATACAAATAAAGTTTCAAGGTCTTTGTGCTTGTAAAAAGCACTTTATATTAACCACTTCGTTGAGACCTGGGGGCTGATCAACCACCAATAAAATGTGCCAAAGACTTTCATGACATTCTAAAGTAATCTTAAAATTACCACTAAACAAACTGGCATCTACTTGCTCCAAAACATAAAAAGAAAATTTCTTGAAATCCACACAACTCAATGAGTGTCTGGCTAGCACATTAGAAGGATCTTTTTTCTTAATAGCCAAGGTATGTTCATAAACCCTCCTAAGTAAAGCTCCGATGGTTTTTCCTACATAAAAATATTTACAAGAATTACAGACAGCCACATAAACCACATTTAATGCGTCACAAGTGTAATGCCCCTTAGCCCAAAAAGTCCTGCTGATGTGTTTAAATTCGATAGAAGATGAACCCATAATAAATCTACAATGTCACCACTGTCCACATGGGTAAGTGCCTGGGTTGTCACCTTTGGACTTATGATCTCGACTGTTACCTTCAAGAATGGATTTAATGTTACCTTCAAGAATGGATTTAATGTTACCTTCAAGAATGGATTTAATGTTAACTGTCTTCTTGTACATTAACAATGGTTTGTTACCCAAAATTTTAACTAAATCTGGATTACGCAGAATGACCTTTCAATTGTCAAAAATAATGGACCTTTTGCCCATTTATTAGAATGGGGAATGCCAACCTATAATCCACTGTTTTTTCTTGTGCAGCCCTAGGAATAATTACCATACCTGCAAACTCAGACTCTCTGTTGTTCATACCTTCACTACCCAAAATTGGTTGTGCTATACTGTCCAAGCCCCATAACCTCAGAAATGATGTTATCCAACCAAATGGAGTCGTATCCCCTCTGTTGAAAAATAAAATTCCTGACCTCATGAATAAAAATCAAATGGTTACTAGTTAAACGACTCAAATGTATAAATTGTCCTTCAACTACTCCACGCTTCCTGCAACTAGGATGTAAACTGTCTATGTAAATATTGATTCACAAATGTAGATTTCCTGTAAATCAGACTAACAGAATCCTGGTTAAGGGAGACTATTTTCATATGGATACCCAAAAAATATATCTCATTACCAAATTGTCCAATAGTAAACTTAAGAAAGTTAGGTGACTTGTTCAAATCACAAACAAATGTAGAAAAGGACTCCATATCACCTCCCCACAAAAAAATGAAATCAGTGTGACATCTATAAAAGATTATATTGTCAGCCATGGCATGTGTTGTAAGATGTTGCAATTCCCACACAGCCATGACTAAATTAGCAAATGAAGGCTACTCGTGACCCCATGGCCACACCTGTGGTTTGTTGAAACAAAAGATCCTGAAACTTAATTATTTAAGTACAAGTTCCATGAGGACACAAACATTATTTACCATGTCATTGTCAATGTTAGTATACCGACTTAAACACTCTTAACAAATTCAAACCACTTTCCTGTTCAATACATGCGTATAATGAAGTCACATCAACTGAAGCGAAAGTAAAAGGAAAACATTCCCAATTAACTGGAGATAAAAGTTCTAACAAATGCCAAGAATCATGTAAAAATATTTAGACATTTGTACAACAGGATTTAAAATGTTGTCTAACCAAATAGACTTAGGTTCTGTCTTAGAAAAACTGTCTGACACTACTGTCAGAAAAGGAGGATATTCTCTTATCTTTGTGCACTTTAGGTATGCTAAGTAGTGTAGCCAGTTTAGGGAAGTCCACCTGCGAAAAACTGTAGGTAGAATAATCAAGGTTTCCCTGACTGAATAAATCAAACAGAATAATGTCTACATTAGTAAAACTTTGCTTAATAAACTCTGGGATACCAACCATATAACCTGTCTCATCCCCCAACAATCTCAAAGAACTGTAGTCCGCAGAGTTCAGGACTACTACAAAACCCCCCTTATCAGCCTTAAATCACTCGCAAATCACAACTGTTGGCCAAATTTTTCAAGGCTGTTAACTCATTGAGTGGGAGATTCTGCACACCTGAATATTTAGTGCACAACATCCTAAATTGTTTTTCACACACATTGTTACAAGCCTGTAATGTGGGATGTAGTACTGGGTTACAGACACTTCTTACCATAGTCTCATTATTGTCCAAACCTTGTATACCATTAAAAATATATTTGAGGCTTAATTTACATAAATAAAGTTTTAAATCCAGGATGAGTTTAGATGCATTAACAGTGTTAGCAGGAATAAATGAAAAACCACGCTTCAAAACAGAAACAGTATTATCACCAAGTACAGAATTGTGGAGATTCAAAACATTCATTTGAAGTCTCATTCTTCTTTCGACTCTTCTGTTCCCCTTTGTTTTTGATTTGGTTGTTCGATCATTTCAGGGTTTTCTTGTTCCTTGCACAGTCCACTAAAAAGGACCTGGGACATTATTGGAATGCACTGGCCAGGCACTCTATTGACTCGTGTGGATTTCAAGAAATTGTCTTTTTATGTTTTGGAGCAAGTAGATGCCAGTTTAGTTGTAATTTTAAGATTACTTTAGAAGGTCATGAAAGTCTTTGGCAAATTTTATTGGTGGCTGATCAGCCCCCAGGTCTCAATGAAATGGTTAATATAAAGTGCTTTTTACACGCACAAAGACCTTGAAACTTTATTTGCATTAATTTATTTACTTATTTGTTTTTATAACATTTGTAAATAAGTACTTTTTTATACTAAAGTTTACTAAGATATGGTTATACTGCCTTTAGCATTAGCATCTTTGTATTAATGTGGTTTATATTGAAATGTGCCTTTAAATTTTGAATGGTTTGCTATCATGTGACTTTTGAAATTTTGTATTTATGGGCTTGTGAGATAGGTGACACCGTTTCTGATGAAGCCCAGTTGAATTAAAAGTGGATTCTTTTGCTGTATTGTCTACAGTTTGAGTTTTTTACATTTTAATTTGGTTGCTGTTCTATATATTACTTACCGTAGCCAAAAAGCACATTTGCCAACCAAAAGTCAGCTATCTCATTTCTAAGGGAAGAATTCTCCGTTTGATTGGGTAGAGACAGATTTCAGGTACTTTAAACTGAACTGACAGTATAGCAGTGACAGCTACCAAACTAAGAAGTCCAGACACTTGGACATCTCTGCATGCGAGCATGTGTTGACAATAAAAAATGGAGTTAAAGAGCTTTCTCTATGCAGCCTCTTCAGCTGCCCTGTAGGAATTATAACTAATCTGCCTTCCACATGGAAATTGGATTATAATGGAAACAGCATTAACAGCGTTGTTATAGTTGTCAATGCTTTATCAGGTGATCTAATTTGAACGTCTTCTGAGTCAACACATTAATTTTACTACTTCCTTGTTTTATTTTCCGAGAATAGTTTAGTTTTCTTACCCTTATCAGAAATCAGCTTAAAAAATGCAGTTATCTAATCAGTTGTCTAAATCAATAAAAGGCAAATTTAGAGGACACCATTATCTCAAAATGTTGTGCCTCGAGTCAAGTTACAGCTTTGTATAAATTCTGCAGGCTGATTCACTTTAATGTCAAACAGCTAGGGTGGAATGCAGCCATCCAACAGAATGTAACCTTGTGAAATATTTTTGCAGTGAAATATTTTTGCAGTGCACTTTTTTTAATTGTGCATAAGGAACAAGCTAGAATAATCTTTCATAATGACCTCCAAGAACTGCAAAAATATTTCAAATCTTCAACTAGGAGTAGGACATTGGTTTTGAGTAGAATCGTCCCTTCACCTAGAATGATGCCTAGATTTAAGTTGGGTTCATCAACTGGCTAAATTGCTAATTTGATTCCAGGGGAATCCGGTACGTATCAGTCTGGGATGAGATGGAATGGTCCAAAGTAATTTGCAAAAGGTAGTCTGTATTGGTTATTCAAGGGCTTCCGCATACGACTAAAACCTTTGCTACCCCATTATACCTTTTTTAAAATCAGAGCTCATTTAATGAGCAGCCCAACATGACAAACACCGCAGTTCCCAAAGTAAACTATATCAAGATGGCTCTCTATCTATACTTGGAATCTTAACTAACTGTCCAAAACAGAGGAACTTCTGCAGCTGGAATGCACCCAAATATGCATGGTTACAGTCAGATTTCAAATCCCTACTAGTGTCTCACATCCAGTGGTAACTGCAGTGAAGTTTCTGTATTCAACAGTGGTAAAAGTCCCCAACTCACAGCCCACTATTAATAACCCTCCAAAGATCCAGATGAGCATGATAAATTCCTGACATTTTTACAGGATATCTCCACAAATCAAAGTTTCTTTAATGCTTAGCAATCTCAACTATCCTCCCATTGATCAGAGCACCTTTACTTCCAACACTGAGTATATTCAGCAATTCCTGGACTGGAAACGCCTTGGATCAGATTGACCTCAAACCTTCCAAGGGAGGAAACATTCTTGATTTGATAAATTGCAAATTTGGCTCCCATCTGCTCCTCTACCATTAAAGTTGAAAATAACCTGATTACCTTTACTCTCAGAAACTGCAGTCCTTGGTAACCAACCCCACCTCATTATAGACTTTTCAAAAAAGGCAAATGTTGGGAGTTCCTGTTTGCACAAAGACATGGCTTCCATCAATGAACTAGTGCTCCATCTGCCCCTAAACAAACAAAAAAAAAATTTAAAAGGGTTTGTGAGAAGTAAAATGCCTTTACTCTTTCCTTCTTCCATTCAGCATAACTGGGTGGCTGAACATCTTGGCACTAAATAAAAGCTCTAATTCAGGAGAACCTTGTGGCACCATAGATTTAAATAAGCTATACAATAGTCTTCTCAGGCCAAGATGGCAAGTTTGAGTTAATGAGGCAAAGAAGCTGAACCTCTTGAGATCATTTATGGAGGCAAAATGTTCTACAGAGTATACCTGGAGGTGAAACACTAGGTCAGGATGGCGTCACTTAGAAATATATAAAGAATGGGATACATTTTAAGCATTTTTTTTTTAAGTCTAAGCAAATTTTGGAAAATGGAACCCTTCATCCTGGAAAAGTAGTATGGTGGCACTGCCCAAATTTGGTAAGGGTCCTTCTCTTCCATAATCCTATAAATCCATCTCAGTTCCTAACCATAAGTTATTTACAAAAATAAATTGCACAGAAGTTGTTACCTAAATAAGTACATTTAGACCAATTGGGCTTTATTCCCAGCAGAACAACAGTTGCTAACCCGATTAGGACCTTATTAAATTACAAATGCCCAGATCTCCTTCTGATCTTTAAATAACCAGTGTGGATGTGGAGAAAAATTGTTAAGAGTTAGATGGAATTTCCTCTAGGAAACTTTAATCAACCATTGAATTTTCAGAAAATCGCATTAGCATGTGTTCAAAAAATGCACAGGAGTACATTAGCAAAAATGAAGCCAAACTCCTCTCTCACAGAGGCCATTCCCTTACAGAAGTACTCAGTAAGGATGCCCCCTTCTCTTCACCATTTACTGGAAGCTGTTGGAAAGGAGGTTAAAAAAATTCTTCACTAGAGGGATTTATGGATGGGGGGTGGCATTTGTAACAGCAACTTTATACAACTATGATATATTATGTCAGACACAGCACTGCCTTATTTGACAAGCTGGCGATTTGGCACTCTGGATACAAAGTGAATCCAAATTAAAAAAAAAATAAATAAATTTGCTTTCATCACCTAATTGCAAAAGTTGAAAGAGAAGCTTCCCTTTCTGAATGGCCCTTATCAAACATGCTACTAAGTGATACAATCAAGGACTACACTGGTCACACCTTTGAAGAGTAGATCTGCTGAATGAAATATTTTCCAACATTAGGGCATTGATGACAATATTTATGCCTGGGTATTATCCAAAGAGTTCATACAGTAACTTGGTACTGTTCTCCCCCCTGCTCTCATACATTTCACAGGGAATTCCTTTGCATCCCCCTCCACAGACGTATAATAAAATATACGTGTCTGTACAGACATTACAGGCATGGGAGAAACCAAGAATAAAATGTAAACAGCTTAATACTTCCTCCTTATCAAGCTGTATCAAGGAGACATAGGACTACTACACCTGGAATTGTATACCAAGACATCTAGATTCAAAAGATGTTTAGCAAATTAACTAACCCTTTGAAGCATACGATTTGGAGCAAATCATCATTGGGTCAGAAGGGTCGACAGTCTTTTACACATCAAGTACTTTTACAGTCCCGAAAGGAAATGCCTGGTCAATGAAGTCTCCATTCAAGAGGCATTCATGACATCAACATGTTCATGGTTAAGGGATGTCCTCCCATCACTATTAAGAGCCAGTAGGGGATATGGACAAGGAAGTAGCTACAGAGTTACAGAGCTGCCCCATGTTGAAGTTCTGGGAACAGTTAATTAAGTGGAGTAAGGTCAGCAGATAGGAAGAATTTCTGACAGCATATTGAAGTGAGGAAGATCTACTCTTCAGGAAAATATCCACTAAACTTAGAAATAACAGTTTACACAAAGAGCGGAAAAAAAATAAAGAAAGAAAGAGAGTGACCACTGTGGTTTGCATGGCTGGTAGAGTCAAGTGGACAGAAAGAGAAATGAACAGAAATCATAGGAATACTGTATAAAATATTCCTGGCCTCTATAAATTTCTGGATAGGTACAGGTTAATTTGGCAAATTAACTACTGAAATTTCTAGTTTTGAATGGGCGGCTAAACTAGTAGTAACCCCTAGGTAAGCAAGATCATTTTGATTTTTGGTTGGCAATGCCAATTTAGCCAGATTAGCAAGCATGTGCAGTGGGGTAGTCCCTAACTGCTGGAGGTTTAGGACCATGTCATTAAGAGACTGGTAATACTCAGTATCAATAATAATTGCATTTATAACTATATTTCAGAAATTCTGCAAAACCATTTTGTCACACCTAGTAAAAGTAACACCTAAATCCTTTGTTAGGATTTGCAGCCATACCTGGTATCAGTAGTTTGGGTACAGGCTTCTTGAACTTACTTATGCTGGAGACAAAGAAATCAAGAGCAAGAAAATGGAAAAACGTACCTCCCACATGTAACAATTTACTGACCTTGATGGAAAAGCAAGCTGAATTGGAAGTAGCTACAGAGGATTAAGCGCTCAAATCAAAAGCTCCGCTAAAAGGGCTCCTGGAGAACTTAAACAAAATCTTATGGACTTTCAGGTTCACAGATGTTGGTTTAGTCAACTAACTAATGTGGCCGAGACAGGACTTCTGTTTTCCTTACTAAATTTTTATATTTTGATTCTACTTGTGCTTTAATTTGCCCCAACTGTTTATTAATAAAAGTGGATTCTGAAACTTGGGGGGGGGGGGGGACAAACCTTAAACAACTGTATGTCAGCTCCACAGCTGATCTCGGTTATGCAGCCAGCTACACCAATAAATTTTATGACCATCCAGATAAATGTATTAACCTGGCAGTCCACCTGAAAACCAAATAGGGTGGTGAATTAAAAAATCCTAAGGGTCTGCTGATATACACAAATTGTACAACAGAAGGAAGAAACTCCTTAACCTGTGTTTTAGGGCTAGAACCTCGCAGCATCATAATTGTATTAACAACCTCACTATGAATCTGAAGGCAATTCTACAGATCAAAGCATCTTATGAATTAAGACTAGCAAGTTCATCAAAGGTAACACATCCAGCTTGAGTTAAACCAAAAAAAAGTGAATAACTTTCAGTTCTGCTGCAAATTTCTCCACAGCTGAGCCTCCCATTCAAACCTAGAAGACACTGCTAACATACCAGCTAGGAAGTTCACAGCAAATTTCAACCCTAAAACTGCCATCCTCAAGTCACCCCCCCCCCCAATTAAGTAAATGGGTAAAGTACTCTCACTGACCAAGAATACTTCCTCCATGGGTCCAGACAACATACTTGGATATCCAATAAAGACTGTTAAACAAGTACTTTCTGATCCTCTAGTCAGACCATTTAACTTCTGAGCCTCGCTACAGGTTAGGTACATGAACCTTGGGACAGCTACAGTAATGCTCCTCTATAAGGGCAGGCCTATCACAGACCCCAGGAAGTAGAGGCCTATCTGCCTTAATGGAATCAAAAATCTGATTAAGCTTGGTCCATTGCAATTTGGCTTTGTAAAGCATATTTGCAATCCGCTGAATTTTGTCAGCTTCTTTGGGGTTGTCACTTAAGCATATACCATCCATGCTGTCTACTTTGATCTGGCCAAAACATCTGATACAAATAATTCTGTCATGTGGTAGGGTAGGTTGATGGCCTCAAACAAATCTCTGCATTGTATGACAAATAGCCAACTGACTTCTGGACAGAATGCACATTGCCCAAGTGGTGACACCTCCTCACCCAGAGAAAGTGAAGGTGAGCAGTAGTGTACACCAAGGATCTATATTGGACTGCCTTAATTAGGGCATCTATTTTTCAGGCCTACAAACCGATAAAGCTTGCTGATTACTACAGGCTGTGCATGGTTGTCAAATCCCCTTTGAATACCTGTACCTTACAAAAGGAACAAAATGAAACTCAATTCATGATGCTTAGCAAAATGGCTCAGACTACACAAGAAATGTAGCATCATACCAACTGGGAATCAAACTGCAGTATACTGCACTGAAAACACCCTAACCACATGAATCAGTGAGCATATGAGCACCTGAGTTGATGGCTCCCTCTCCTTTGACCATCGCGTGCTGAATGTAGTTTGGAAATCCTTCTACATTTCATAACTAATTACCAAATGCACCTCTTCTTAAACAAGGAAGAGATGGTTCCTCTTTACTATGCCTTACCTATTAAAAAATATATATCACACCTCAGCATTTATCTGACCTAGCACATTAAAAAAAGATTCCTAACAAAAACAATCTGGTAGCAAAGATTTAGAAGACCAGAGAAGAGCCTGAAGTACTTGTTTTTGTATCCTTGCAGGCTCTGAAGAAAGACCTGTACCCAGCTTCCCTTGCCCTTAGGGATACAGCTCTTTTAACTTTCTTTGCCTTGATAAATCAAATTGTGTGGCCAATACAAAAAACAGACTTGAGCTTATGAATAGAGAAGTTGATTACCCAGGGCTTCCCCTTGCTCTGGAATGAACTCTTACTGCATGTCAAATCAGTGTGATTCCTTGTCACCCCTCACCTGATGGACAGGTGCCTTTGCAGCTGCCCCTGGACTTACAGGTGCTACCTTCCTTGCAAAAGGTAGTAGACCATAAAGGTGGGTATACACAAGGCATGCACATCCTCTGATCACACCTTCCCAGCTTTAGTGTCAATAAAAAGGGAGACAAAAGCTCCAGACAATAAAAATGTCTGCATAGCTTGATATCAACTGTCTATGCAGAACATTCTCACATTTGGAATGAAATACAGTAAAGGAAATAGCGGCAAAACTTGTCTATACAGAGAATTATTCTTTCTTAGAGGACATTACAAAAGTAAACAAGGAAGCAATCAAAATCAGGGTCTAAATGCTAGTACCTACCATGAATACTGCTGCATAAATTTAAGGACAGAAGACCATGTCTTTAAAGCCCATGCTAGGACCCCTTTGTTATAAACTCTCTCATAATCAGTTTGGATGAGACACTTAATGGGAATGGAATCATACAAGATTCCATTATATCTCCTTTAAACCTATACACCTCTAATTATAGTTTCATAGGTGTGTACTAGGCTAATGGCCCTGGAGCCTTTACAAGCCTAGCCCACAGGATTACCCTGGCATTGTGTCACCCGACCTTAGTTCCCAGTGCCTCTGTCGAGTTACATAAATTGCACTTTCTGCCATATTTATTTGTTGTATTGCACAAAATTGTATGTGCCTTCTATTTACTAGCTCTCTGGACCTTCTAATGAAAAACGTCAGTTCCCTTTTGGGTCAGTTAATAAATATGTACATTCTGTGTGCTCTCTCAGCCTCCATCAGATTTCTGGATATAATGGATGTAACTTGGTTTACAGCAACTTAGTAGTTAGCAGACATTAGGAGCAACACATTTTCCAGGGATTAATGAACATATTACTAAAAAGTATACTTAAATCTGAGAGATATTAAATATTTTCTTGAAGATAATTGTTTTAAGAGAAATTAGTACATTTATTAAAATTAATGTTTTTATTGGATTGTGAATAGTACATGACTTTAGAAGGCAGTTAAAATATTCTCATTAATTTATTCGACTTTTTATTCTGAAGAAATGTCTAATAATGTGGAACAAAGGCACACAAGTCAATAACAACATGCTTTTTGGGAAGTGTGATTTCCTGTAACATCTGTTGTTTCTTGTACATGTCTGCTGCATTCCTTTACAGCTTTGTACTTTGCCAACTACATAGTCATCACAAAATGTGAGATGACAATGGTCTTTATAAATTCCACAGCTGAAATTTTGAAAAAGTTTTTTTAGGGTGGTTGCCCCCAGTGCCTGCTGACCAGACTTGGTCAATTGGCCCATTCATTCTCCATATACCTGGGAGACCGCCACCAAGGAGGATAATGTTTGGCAGCCATCTGGTATGTTAAGGCCTTTTTTTGCATTTGTAGTCTGTAACCCCAGTGTGTATGCCTTATAAACATGCTCGGGATACAGAATGCAATGGGCATCAGGGAAGTTGCATCACCTGCTTCCATGAGTGATATAACCTATCAAGACAGTCATTTACCTTGAAGCCAGCGATCCCATGGGGTTTCATGTCTACAACTGAAATCTAACCATGGGAACGTGCACACCAGGTACAAACTCTCCCACTCCCCCAAACTGGAGGCGGGCCAGCAAGCCATGTCATGCCTCTCCTTCACACCTGCTCTAGCAGGTGCCCAAGGTGCTAAATGAACTTGATCACCTGGACAGTAGTTAGGGCTTCATCCCTCTGAACCAGCGGAACTGACAATTCAGCAAAACATGCAGCATGCTGAAACATACTCAAGCCTGCACAGTTTATTGGCAAACACCACACAGTAAAATTCATACAGCCCCAGTACCCTTCTGAGATTTTGCCCTTAGTTGTTCTAAAGAGTGAAGTGACCTTGGAGTGGATGGCCACTAACACAACAAAACAAGTCTCTCTCTCTCTCTCTCCCCGTGTCGGCATGCTCACAGAAACCACCGGGAAATAAACACTGCAGTCAAGCAGCAGTAGGACACCAATCATATAACACGGCAAGCTTAGCTTTTGCATCAAACTCATGAAGGTTTCAGTACTTACTGCAATGAGGGAGTACACAATAAAACAACATTATTGAAAGGGTAGGCTGCCCTTGATTGTAGGAAAGGCAATAGAAAAGAGAATGCTTTCTGTTCATCAGGACATGGGATAACACGTACAACAAATACCCTAGGGAAAAATGGTAAAATCTTTCACCCTGTTGGTAATGATCATATTACCCTTAAAACCTTATCAGTAGATCTTGACTAAGTTTAACCTAATTATTTTGGCCATAATTCCAGTGTGGAGGTGAGAATCTGAAACGGCATGCTCTTTGTACTAACAGGACCCTGAGGTTCTTGGCTTACAGAGATGGCTTACACCTTTTTCTAAAGAGCTAGACTCAACTCTTGGGAGAGCAGGCTGTTCAACAGGGATAACTTAAGATGTTAATGAGATAAAAAAGGCTCCTGGCCCAACATCTGAAAATGTATTTGAGCTAGAACCATGAAGTTTTGCAATGGGTCAAATTATCCATTAAACCGACGTATGCAAATGTGAGCATAGTGCCAACTAAACCAAAGACGTCCAATCACAGACTACATTTGTGGATAATAAAAACTGATGATCCAGAAAAAGATAGAAAAGTATGGTATAAGAATGTAATAAAACATTATTGGGTAAAACCATGGGAAAAATCTAACAGATGAAAAAAATTACACCATTTGCTTCTTATTTTTATAGCTTTAAAAATCAGAAAGAATGACAAAACTTTTTTGAGGAAACTGGCAATAGATAAATTGCCAGCAAAAGGAAATATACCATATAAAAGGAAAAGTGATAAAATATATTTTACATTGTCAATAAGAACAGACAGAACAACATTTTTTGAAGCTATAAAAAGAAATTGATAAAAAAACATGGATATGATTAAATTTGGATAAGAATAGAAGTAAAGAATATGTTAAAAGCATACATAAAAAAGTTATTTTATGTTATGAGAAGTGAAAGAATAAATGAAATAATGTTTAATGGCAACCCCCGCAACTGCACTTCAGCTACCTATCCTGATGTGGAAAATTATGTTTGCAGATCAATATTAAAGTTAAAGTTAATTTCAGATATCAGATTTTTATCATACAAGGAGTGGCTGAAAAGGTTAGTTTGATTTTCCCTTGACAAGAAGTAATAACAGTTTATAAGGCTACTGGTGCTACTTATTTTTGTAACTGTCAATGATCAAGTCCTTTGCAATAGTTAAAAGTATGTTAGTAGCATCAGCGATGTCATTCCAACCAAGCCAACCCTGGTTCTCCAAAAGGTTAGTAAGTATACGGAATGGTACTCTCACTTGTGTGAAGGTTAGACAGTCTATCATCTCCTTGTGCATTAAAAGGGTTAATAAGGTATGTAATGCAGCATACAAAACAAAAATAATCTTGATTTTCTTCATCTGTAACTTACATTGTACTGAATGGCATTTATTTCTGTTAGAAATGGTAACAGAATCATCATTTCTATCACCAGTAATAAGGGTGATGCTAAATTCAGGTTATCATGTGGATTTTCATATTTCTTTTTGGTCCCCCAGTATCTTATTTCTCAATTGGGAATTGTACCACAATACAAACTATACACAGCCAGAAAAGAGTAAGCATCCTTACTGTTTGTTCAGTGTCCAGTACCAATGTTCCATCGTATTGTGCATTCTCACCTACAACTGTCTTCATTATTTGGTTCTTTTCAAGCCGTCCACGTTTTCATCTCATATGTTAATGGAGTGAATTATAACTGTACTGCATGTGACACTACCTTACCACCCTCAAGTTGGGGAAAAATGCACACTGGTTTTAGCTATATACCTAAGATCAGAAATAAATCTGTGCAAGTGCATGTACTGCATTTCTACAGGCATTGGATCCACTTTATGTAGTACAAGTTTTGCTTTTTTATTATTAAAGCACACACATACCTCACAAGAAAGACAAGAATCTTTAGCCTGACAATAGAGACATACCAAGTGTAACCAATGCAAGCTGAGGAGGAATGCATTCAAAATTAAAAACAGTCAACTTCCGAAGACTGATACATTTCTACATCAGGTTTTCCTATTCGTAACTACTGCTGTGCCTCTTAACGTTCTAATGAATGTTTTGCAGAAAACAATTATAAAACTTTGACAGATAAAGTGATTCAATTAATAATCTTTCTTGATCTTGCCAACACATCACAGAATACTGTTTAAAAAAAGTTAATCCATATCTACTCAACTAGTTTTACAGTAATGTGGCTGTGTGCGTGTTAGTGGCATGTGGCTTGAAGGCTCACTGATGCTCGGGTAAATGTCATCTCAGACGTTCCTCAGGGTGTGGTCCTGTTTCATACGGAAATATGGCCGTACTACAGTTGCAAAAAAAATGTTTTATTTGTCTTTGACCAAGATAGACTGGGCAAAGCTCATTTTCAGAGAAGGCACAGGGAGACTGTCAGAAATACAGTCGTTGCATAACAGAACTGCAGAAAGTGCTGCTTACAGTCTTACACATACTATTTTTCTGTTGCAAAAAAAAAAAGGACTATGAAGTGTTTATTTCACTAGAAATTCACCATTCACTATACTAACATTATAAAACTGTATTCTGCTACGGATTCTTTGAATAGGCCAATTTTACTAGCTGGTTTATTGGACTGTTAGTCAAACAAAAGTGCATGAATCTTGTCTATAACAGGAGTTAACTAAAACCACAAACCCTGTTTTTTTTTTTTTTTTTTAAACATTCCAGATTTTATTTTAGAACAATGTTTTTTACTTAACCACAAAAGTAGTTGATGCAGGAAAACTTTGTTATAATCATACAAATTAACCTGGTAAGATTTTTAAGTTGTATTACTTTACAAATAACTTAAATGCTACTCAGTACAGGCTTTATAGAATATACTGTAATCTGATAACTGCAATCATTTTAATGGAATTATTCCCAGGCACCTCCCTTTGGGGAGGCTTAGGGTCTCATTACCTTACAATACTACAAACTTTAAGTTCTACAGAAACAAAAACAAAAAAAAAAAAAAAAAAAAAAGAGTTATGCCAACAGACTTTGGAATTTCTTACACACAAAAAAGCCAAAACAATGTCTGGCATATTCAGTACTTTTTTCCAGAAGCGTTATGGATATTCTAAAAAGGAATATGGTTTTGGTGTTTGTGGAGGACCCTAACTGCACAAACCAACCATCAAAGTGCTCCGATACTGTCCATCATGTTCATTTTCCTCCCCCCAAGATGCCAGTGTTAGGAAATTCCTTATGTCACCCCATCCCTGTACTGTAACATGGTGTCAAAGTTCCAGAATCATGGGGCTAGAACTACAAAAAAGACTCAATTTTGTTTGGAAGAAGCCACTATCAGGGCAGAAGGAAATGGATCACTGCAGGACCTCAGGAAAATGACATTTGCATTAAAGAATAACTGGCAAGCCCATAAAGGAGGGCAGCAAGTAATCCAATGCAAGATCTGGGAGAAATAGACCACAATAGCTACACTAGTCCTGATCAAAACTATAACAGTCGTGATCACCGCAACATCAGGTCTCACAGCTCCATTACTTAAAATTTTTTACATAAGGTCAATCATTCAGTTCAATACCGCTACTTACTAGCCCCATAAACATCACACAGATGAATGCCTCATTAGACTCTAGGCTTATTATCAATTAATTACATTTTGTTCACTAGAACTGGCTAAACCCAAACAGGCCTGGGTAGAAAAGCTTCATTTACAAGCACTTCACTACATACACACAACTGTAGCACATACGTGAGCAAGCATAAACAAATATCACTGCTGGTACTGGCAGGTTTAGACAAGGTTATAAAACAGCATTATAAAATTATTTACAGTGCACTGCAGGTAGTTTTGAAACTAAAGACACATCGGACATGAAATTATATACACACAGAACCACAGCTGGCTCATTTAGAATCTGCCATTCTTTCATCTGGCTTCCACCCTCACCTCAAGAGTTGAAAGCATATCTCACAGTTCCTTACTTGCACATTACAAGCAACTGTGCCACAATTTTTAATGCACTGAGCAATGTTAAAAAAATTCTGCTGCCACAGCTCGGTCCTCACCAGAGAGTACTACCAAAACAGAAACATACCACATTGTCAGCAGTTCTGCATCACATCATAACCTGGGAAACCAAATACTAAGAGCTACAGCACCATACTACACCAAAGCATCTACAAAAACAGGCACATACAGCTACCAGCTCCATACTACACCAGAAAAGCACCTGTAACACAAATGGCTACAAAGGCACCACACGTTCCTGTACAACAGTATACCACCAAGACTTGGAACCAGACCATAGGTACAAAGGTTTTGCACAATACCATGCAACCAGGGCTCGCACACTGCACAACCAAGCTCCTCATACCCCAGTAAGCCACTGGTGGTTCTCCACCACACAATAGACCCCAATCAGTGCAGACAGCACCACTACACACAACCATGCCACCAAACTATTGCATCATAAACTATTCCATAAAACTTCAGAAGCAACCTTGCCATGCAATGCCACTATTGTTGTGCAAACATATACAGCCTCCTAATTCTGTCGGGCTTCTCTTCTACACGCACCTGTCAGAAAATATGTGCATCCCCACTGTCCCCTTCAAAATGTACAATGTCTGCAAAGATTCAGAATTCCTCCCTTGGCTGGCACTCCAGCAACTCTTACAGCTTAAAACCCAGGTCCTTGCCCTTTTAAAACAGTAATGCTACAAGGCCCAGCCACTCCGCCATCTCTGGTTCCGTCAGTCTCTTTACTACATACATTTGTTAAAAAGGTATGTGCACTGAATCCAGACAAAAACATTCATTCTAAGGGACATGACAGTAAAGTCAAGGGACGTTCTTAGAGTCATCTAGTATGCAAGAAGGAGCCTATAGGATACAAATCAAACTTTTTTTAAATAAAAAAAAAGAATGCACTGCTTTCCATTTTTTTGATCAGCTGGGGAATACGTTTACCTTGGGTTATGTTAATACAGCAATTACAATACAGAACACAAAAGCCATATGAACATCTGAAATTTTAGCAAAAACTATTTTAAAATAAAAACAAAGATAAATACAGAATAAAATTAGCAACATCTCAAGTAGTAATAGTAGTGTCAGGTGATGAAGTATACTACAAGCGACATAAAACACAGCTGCATACCAACATTACTGGTTTGTTGGGTACAACTTGCTGCAGAACTCTTATTAATGTTATGCAATTTGTTTTGCTACATATATAGTGTTAGAATCATAACCGTACAAAGACAAGCATTTACTAGTAGGACACACTGGCAGACAGGATCACACAATAATGAAATATATGAAGGGTGTGGTAGCAAGTTGGTTGTAAAATGAGGGCCAAATCAAAGATCCAGTACAGTCCAAAATAAGACAGAGCAAACTGGAGGGTTAAGACAATATTTCAGTAAACAAAATTAAAGATTCTTGTGGCTGGAAGTCTGGATCATCTCTGAAGGGCTTGTGGGCAGTTGAATGAACGCTGTAGCAATAAAATTTCAACATAAAAAAACATTACCAGGCATTACAAAATATTAGTCTTCTATTATGATGAAGGTATAACAGACATGTTGAAGGCTGCCTCTCCTGCACTTAACACACTCAATTTTGGGGGTGCTGCACCACAAAGTTGAGGAAACACTGCACCCTACTGTATCATGTCATTAGACATGCCAAGAATGGCTAAAATACACATCAATTAAGCCAAGCAGTTCTGGGGCCATCAGAATACTCTAATAAAAATGTACCACCAGTTAACAACTCTAAAAACGCAAAGAGATGAATACAGACTCCGGAAAACACCAGAATTAATAGCAACCATGTCAAATGCATCAACATTATTCTAGATTTCTGGATCAGAACCTGAACAAATTAAGGTTTTGTAGCACATTTGGGAGTGCTACGTTAATTCAGGGCTACCCAAAGAGGAATACCGTAACAGACACCTAGTAGAAGTAAAGCATTTTCTAAGTTCAGTTTGCAAACATGGTATCATTTTGACTTTCACAGCATAATGTCATTAGACTAGAACCATACCTCTCAACCTCTTACAGCAAGAAAACTGGGCAAAGACCACAAAACAGGGACATTTTTTAAATATTGTCCTTACAAACTTAGAATGTAAACAGAACAGGTTTTGCATTAGCATGAATTTTCTGAAGGGTATGAAGTCTGAAACCCAAAATGTCATTTTCTGGCTTAAGTCTTCAAAGATGTGCCAATGATTTACCAGAAAACCACGATTTTATGAAAAATAGACAATATACGATGCAAAAATCTGGACCTTCTGCGAAAATCTGTACAGTCGAGAGGTATGACTAAAACCTAGTAACTACAGACTACATAATGCTAATTAAACTTACATTTCCTGGTTTTAGTTGCATCACATACTACACATTAAATAATGTGTATTCAAATCTGAGAAAGTAAATGTATCTTAATCTGCCTTGGAGACTCCTTTTCACCTATCAGGAACTTAACACTTATGGTCAAGTCTGCCAATCCACAGATATGTCACTCTCATATCTGCACCTCAGCTCCTTCCCCTTTATATATATTTTTAATAACTACACTGAATAGCTGCCTTCTGTGTGGAGTCTGCATGTCCTCCCCGTGGTCGAGTGGCCTCCGAAAGAAATGAGTGAATGGGTGTGCCTTTGGGCTGGCAACTCTGCGCCATAAAAATGGACTGCCAATCATTAGCGGACCGGAGTTACTGTGGCGACCCCTAACCGGGAAAAGCTGAAAAATGACAAACACTATATAGCTGCAATGTATATCTACTTCCCCTAGGAAAATATTTTACACAAGTTTCATGAAAATGTTATTTGCAGATTATATGACCATAAAGAAAAGCACATATTCTCATGATGAATCTGGTACAGCACTGAAAAATTCTCTCTTACAAAATGCAGTTCCTCTTAGAAATTATCTCACTCAGCTATTTTAACATGTCTTGCCCAGTTATTTTATATAGCAAAGTTATTTTATATAGCAAAGTTAAGTTGCCAAGTTAATCTCTCTGCATTAACAGATTAAGTTATTATCTGCTCTCTTTACAGCCGCAAAAGTAACTTTTCGGTAACCTTCTTGTCTTAGCTGGACAATTCATTCCTGATACAGGCTCACTATATGATGGATTCCAACTACTTCTGATGTTCCATGTTGCACAGGTCTATAAGCAATTCCAATTAAAAACATGAAGACAGAAATGAAAACACAGTACTCTGAAGAGGTCAATAAGGCCACTATACAGCTGCTCAACTGCAGCAGGCTCCACAACGGGGACCTCAACTGCAGCAGGCTCCACAACGGGGACCTCAACTGCAGCAGGCTCCACAACGGGGACCTCAACTGCAGCAGGCTCCACAACAGGGACCTCAACTGCAGCAGGCTCCACAACGGGGACCTCAACTGCAGCAGGCTCCACAACGGGGACCTCAACTGCAGCAGGCTCCACAACGGGGACCTTCTTATTTTTCACTGGGTCCTCACTGATGGTTTTAGGATTAAGGTTGAAGACAAAGTATTAGAGACGTGGAATAGATGGCTACAGCAACAGCAGCCAGGCTAGTTTGTCCAAGGAGGCAGCGCTAGAAGCAAATGGGAAGGGGGAGGGACAGGTTAGCCATGACAGGTCAGGCAGGTGTGAAGATTCTAAGAAAGAGATGTGGTCCACATAGGCAGCAATGAAAAAGGATGACCAGGCCAAGATTAAGCTTTTACAAAACAGAAATCCCATGGACAGCATCGAAGTACTTTTAAGATCTACAGACTGACTGACTATGTGTGTGATTACCCGAGTAATGGCATGAGTAATGAAATAGGAGAGATTCCTTATTTTATAAATAGTACAGTTGCAAGCTATAAAGAGTTACTTCGAGCATAAGAAAGGGACATAATAATTTCGCACATGAACAAGGCACCTTCCCTTGTGGTTTCTGCTTCCAATATAAATTAGTAAACAATATGATGACATCACATTTACAGTTTTCATAACTGCTTGTTCAAAATGGTAGTGTACGTAGCCAATATTTTATGGGTAAAACAAGAAGAAAACTGAATGAAAGGATGTATGAACATGACTATGCCATTAGCATGTTTAATTTTAAAAATGCTAAAAGTAAACATGCATCAGTATCTACACATTTTAAACAATTTAGAGTAAAAATAACAACAAAACAAACTTGAAAAACTAAGGAAACAAGCAAAAAGCACTAAATAGTCCAAACAAACTAGTACGAGCTGTAGGTTCATACTAGGCTATCTGCCCGAGGGCATTTACAAGCCTAGCCCATCGTTTTGTGGCTTACACCACCCCTTTAGTATGGGGAACTATACCCATTATTTTGCTGTGCCTCTGTCGAGCAGTGACACTGAGGTAATCCCTGGGGTATATCTGCGATCTCCCATCCATTGGTCAAGATTTCTCTTGAACAAGGCCAGCGAGGTGCTCTGCCTCACATGTACCGGGATTTTGTTCCACAGCATAGGGAGTCTTTGGGTGATGAATCTATCCCTCCAGCACGTCCTATTAATAGCCGTGTCGAGGTTTAAGTCTCGCCCTTGTGGCTCTGATGGATCTAGATTTTTTGAGGTGAAGCATATTCATCAAATCTGGGTTTGACATGGCCTTGTATGTTAGGCAAAGGTCACCTCTGAGCAAGCGTGGCGACTGAATAGAGCTGGAGTTCTTTCAGTCGGGCAGCATAGGACAGATTTTTGAGACCCTTTATCCTTTTGGTGAGGAACTTTTGTGGCCTCTCCAGCTGCTGCAAGTGTCGGGTCAGATACATCCCGAATGGGGCATTGTACTCAATCATTGGTCTGATGAGTGATGAGTAAAGGGAGACTATGACCTCCCTTGATCTAGATGAGAATCCCTTCATGATAAGGTGGGCAATGTAGAAGGTCTTCCTAACTACTTTAGCTACATGGGTGTCGAATGACAGACTATTATCAACCTGGGTCCCCGAGGTCCAAAAAGCCAAGGCTTCACGGACTGTTTGATTAGGTTTAATAAAAGTAAGCACACGCTTTCAGAGTGCTCTATGGCACTCCTTCCTCAGACAAGAAAAACAGAATACACAAATCTCCAAGGCTTACATACACGCATTACTTATGTTGAATTGTAAAATTCAATTAAAGCAATAACCCCTTAAAAGGGGGATGACTCAATCTACTGGCACCAAAAACAAACTGAACATGTTCATCTTAAAAATTAATAATTAAAAATATATGTTAAAATGTATATGTGTGCATATCAATGCATAATATATAAAAAACTTTAATAATTCAATCACCTCAAATGAAATTCAACTAAAAAGAACTTTACATTAGGAAGTACAAATGTAATTTCCTTGAAACTACTACTAAAAAACCTTTCTGAACATTTATCTTTTCAATGAGAGATGCTTTAAAATGCTACTAATGGACACATAGTCATTCAATCCGGGGTATATGTAGGCAGCTGTGCGAATTTGCCAAAAAATTTCACGAATTTCTAAACTTGAAAAACTACACCAAAGGCAAGGGTTTACTCCACCAAAACTATATTAAAACCAACAGTCAACGTTAGCGCTTTCATACACATGCAATATGTGAACTACTTCAGACAAAATTCAAGTTACAAATAATCACTTACATAATGTACACACTTAATGACATCATTAAAACATTATAGGTCCCACACACAAAAAAATCTAATAACCTAAAAAAAAAAAAAAAAAAAAAAAAAGTCTTAAAAACTATATATTAATATAAAAATGTTATAAAAAACGCAGCAATATTATACCATTACCCCCCCCAAAATGTGCACACTGATTGGCCAGCGTGCACATTGTAAATAGAGCTATACTAATGGAAAAAGGTCCGGTCGCCCGGACTTTTTTCCATTAGTATAACTCTACTTTTAAAACACTGTCTCGCTATGTTAAATGGGTTTAACATAGCGAGACAGGTTTAAAATAAGCAACGGAGATCTCCGTTGCTTATTTTAAAGCTGTTAGCATAGCGAGACAGGTTTTAAAAAAAAAAGCAACAGAGAAAGCAAGATCTCCGTTGCTTTTTTAACTGCTTCGCTATGTTAAATGGGTTTAACATAACGAGACAGTTTTAAAATAAGCAATGGACATCTCCGTTGCTTATTTTAAAACTGTCTCGCTATGTTAAACCCATTTAACATAGTGAAAACAGTAAAAAAAGGCAACGGAGATCTTGCTTTCTCCGTTGCTTTTGCCCACAGCAGGCGCGCAGTACATCAGAACTGCCGCGGATGCCAGACATCTGCGGAAGGGCAGTAAACAGGCATTATACTATGCCATTATTTAAGAAAAGTAATAGTTTCTTTTCTTAAATAATGTCATGGTATAATAGCAATAACCCACTTCTGGGTGTGGGTAATGCTGTATTTA
>NC_056749.1:667035401-667192901 GCF_019279795.1 Protopterus annectens | reverse complement strand
AGATCTCTTTGGCAGAAGGGGCAAAGTCTTCCCCTCCTACTTTGGTAGTAGAAGACAGGACTGGTAAGGAAGACCATAAGCAAGTGGTAGGTGGAGGAGGAAAGAGACACTGCTATTGGTCAATTTTCCCACAGATCTGGCAGTCCCAAGTGATTATCTTGTGACTTACTACCCAGACTCATCTTGTACAGCATCTGGTTTTGATGTACTACGACAAATAGCAAAATGGGTGCTAATTTTGGCAAAATGACTGGTGAAAAGGATGGATCATCACCAATGCTGTGTATCTGTGGTGTTCAAGATGGGTTTATTTAGCAAGGCCAACCAGACTATCCTACCCTGCACACATTTCTTTCATCAACCAGCATTAATTGGCATATCAATTGTCAATAAACACATGGTTGCAGCCATTTAAATCTAGGAGGGTACTAGCATCTTTTTTACAATACAGTCTGCTCAAGAATATGAATGATGTTGCTCGGTGTTCTCAAGTTGGGGGGGGGGATTATGCTACGGTGTCATACCCATCAACCTGTTAGTATAAGAAATCTGGACAAAGCCTGAGAAAATGTGGGGGGGGGGGACAAAGGTGCAAAAATAGGGACAGGTTTTAAATACTGCTCTTACAAACTTTAAAAGTTACTAGAGTAACAGGGTTTGTGTTAACATACACTTTCTGAAGGATATGAAGTCTGAAGCTCAAATGTATATCAATACTTCATGACTTCAATCCTCACAGTGATTTGCCAGAAAATCACAAATTTTATAAGGAATAGACCAAAAATACGAGGCAAAAATTTTGAAATCACGGGGTAGGTATGGTATTAGCAATACATGCTTCAAGGAGGTAAAGCTGCAAGTTGTATAAAGTTGATAGGGATTGCTGGTTAACCAGTTATTAAAATCAGCATACAGTCATTCCCAGTCTCAAGTTTCAGGGTTACAGTTGGGTTTTACAGTTTGAGGAACTTAATTACTTAAGTTTCTTGCAGGGATGCATAATACCGAAACACACTACATTTTTACTTCTAACACTGCACTAGCCACATTTTCAGAGATGATCTATTCCTTCTGGTTATTTCTATGTCCTGTAATTGAGATTTGTCCCATTATGTTGTGTTACCCTTCACACATGCACGCACACAAATTCAAGAGTAACAAAAATGGTCACTTAAACAGTCACTACATATCTCACAACAGTTCCTTTAGAGAGAGGGACTAGAAAAAAAAAAAAAGAGAACACATTAAAAATTAACATACACTGCTATTTTAGCTACAGTATGGAGTGTTACCCAAGAATGGAAGCTCTGTTTAAATAAGTTGCTTACAAGTTAAGGGTTTTACTTATCTAAGAAATTCTCATAACAATGTGTAACTTGGCCATTCACATTCTCTCTGGGTGACAACATACAAGGATGGGCTTCTTACAGACTATTCATCTTAAACAAATATTTCAGTCTTATCAAGCATGCAGTATCTGTCCGTCTGTGAGAAGCAAATGCAAAGTATGTAGAACAATGAATGTCTCCAGTTTTAAAATTTAGTTTGTTAAATACATCTGGAGTTTATTCAGAAAAACTAGGGAATGAATCTTCCCAACTGCCTGCTAAAATGCAGTAACACAAGTTAGCATATTAACTGAATAACAAAATTTGAATTTTTGTAAATCCATTCTTTAGCCACAAAGATTTATCTCCTAACAAGGAAAATATACAGATTCTCTCAATATTAAAAAAGATAAAAAAAACTACACAGAGACTCATAAAAGTAATCAGCCACTTTTTTTATGAAAGACGATACAGTCTACACCCTTTCTGCTCACAAGTCAGAAATAAAATCTTATCTCAGGTCAAAAAAGTGAAAGCTGCTCTTATGTTTGAGAAGAGTCAATCAAAAACTACCTCCAGCAGGGAAATGACGCAAACTACTTTAAGCTTCACAGTGGGAACAATAAAAGCTTTCACCACCAAGAAAAAATTAAAAAGTGCAACTATTCAGGAGACATTCTTTGTATTGGGGTGGATAACAAGTACCCTCGGTGTGAGGGTGGATAAAACAAATACCCACTGTGCCGAAAGTGGATTAAAAATAAATTCCACTTCCCCATAAACTAAATATGAGAGAGAGAGACACACATATATATATATATATATATATATATATATATATATATATATATATATATATTATAAAGAGCGGACAGTACCTGCCACGTCATGTGGCTAGGTCAGCCTAGCACAATAAGCAAGGACCCCAGGCTCAGTGTTCCATATGTACCTAGTATGCCTCTGTACTTTAAAGTGTAGGATGCACAGTATCATGGAAAAGTCATCAGTTGCTATCGACAAGCACCAAGTATTTCTAGGGCAATACAGTCTGTTTTGTAGTGTTCCCAAACTTAAAGGGCAACACACATATACACGCCCCTTCAAAATCAAATCCACCCCCTTAAAATGTTTCACAGTGTTCTGTTTGCCACCCCACCGTGCCACTATAGCAACCTCAGGAGTGTTGCATTATGAAGCTCTCATCTTTTCTATGAAAAAGGATCCCTCAAGTTATTCCATAATCTTTTATTCCTAAGATTTCTAAGAACTGCTCCTGCCATTTCACGAGCATGAAGATTTTTTATGAGCTATTTTCGTACGCAATCTTTTCCCACCTTCTTACCTCCAAGGTACTATATTAAAGCTTCAACAGACACAAACTGTAGTTATTCACTGTTGCATGTGCTTTGTAATGTAGTTGCCACAAGTGGCTGCATTGCCCTCTTGAGGAAGTGCCCCCTGATTAACAGGCAGGTTCTTGCACATGCTCTGCTGCCAGTCTCACAGGTGTCCCCCCCATCATGTGTGCCATTTTTTAACGTGTGTTTACAAAGACACACACTTAACACACCCATACCCAACTACAGTGACACACACAAACACACACACACACACACACACACACACACACACACACACACACACACACACACACACACACACACACACACACACACACACAGCTACAGATGGAAACATCTAAAAGGAAGAACGACTTTCGATTTCTACTGCTTAAGCCCATATTCTTTTGCATTTTAACATCTAGGAGTATGCCTTACTAAATTTGTCACACAGTTAGTTTAGCTTCAGGGCACTCACTACCACCTATGACCCAGCCCATTTCTGTTACAAGTACCATCTCCCCTTATCTGTGCACTACTTCCCTCGGTTTTTTGTTACAAAGATGAATAACTCTGCTGTCCTTTGCACCAACCCTAAAATGCAACATGTGGACCCACTTACCAAACAAGTTTTTTTTTTTTTTTTTTTTTTATCCACACCACCCAAACCCTCTAAATGAATCTGGCTACAAATGTTTTCAATAACTGGCTGTAAAAAATCCTGCTGCTCTATGTAACAAGCCTAAAATGCCACTTGTGACCCTCTTCACTAAAAATGTGAAGTCTCTTTTTACCCATTATATTAAACCCCTCTACGCAAGATTTCAGCTGCAAACATTTCTGTCACTGGCAGAATAAAATTTCTTTCAAGGCACTCTACAACGTCACTTCCAAAAACATGACGGAACAATCCCAGACACGAGCAATATGTTAAACATTAGGAATCAGAAGGCATCGGCCCAAAAGCAAACATTTTTTAATTTGTCTGGCAACAAACTACTGGGAAAGCTATCAAACTGGCAGCCTTCTGGTTAACGAAAGTAATAACAGAACACAGATGTCCATATTGATTTAACAACCTTTTCTTACTAATGTCAAAACAACTGTTTTAAAACAATAACTTTACTTAAATTGGAGTACTTCAACTCTATGGCTCTTATTCAAAGCCAGACATTTAAACCATCCTGGAGCCAAAAGAAACAGCCAAAGGATAAGATGTTCTAGAGATACTCTCACAACAATGTGGGAGCTAGTCTCACGTTTAATTCCCGAGATGTCTTTTGCACGATACAGTGCTATGTGCCTTGCTAAATTTCAGGAGAAGTGCTAGAATCCCTCAGTCACACTACTTTTCAAAATCAAGATTATATACACAGTCACTGTTTCCCTTCCTCCAGATTTCCACAGAAACGGGTCAAGAAACTGGCCAAGGCTACAAAAGAAACAAATCTAAGATGTGCAGAAAACGCTACAAGGCAAGAGCTACCCATAACTCAGACAAACTTACATGAACCACAACAAAGTGCCCACAGATACCACCATTCTCCACCTTTGTTCACAACAATTGCAATTTTATGCAAAAGAAAATTCAATATTCTTTAATTTACCCTTAATGTTTAAATTATGTGCAAATCAGAGTGAATTCACATTTTTACGTAAAAAAAGGACTCCGACATTGGAAAGTGTAGCATACATGACTAGCATGGGAAACAGACGTGCATGCCAATAAGAACTAATATCATGAAGGATGAGAAAGGACGTAGCCAGATGTAGCATACATGACTAGCATGGGAAACAGATGTGCATGCCACTAAGAACTAATATCATGAAGGATGAGAAAGGACGTAGCCAGATGTAGCATACATGACTAGCATGGGAAACAGACGTGCATGCCACTAAGAACTAATATCATGAAGGATGAGAAAGGATGTAGCCAGATGAGGATTAGTCAGAAGAGCCACAGCTCAGATTAACACAAGATAGTACAAGGAAAAACTGAGGGTGAAGTAACAGAATTATGAATTTCACATAATGGAAAGTGGATAAAAAAAGTCAGGAAGACATATTAACACGTGCACATGACAGGTAGTTGTCTAGAGCAGCAGAAGAAAGTGCAGGAAATGTCTTGCTGGTAAAAGCATGCCTGAAAAGCTGTGTACGACTATAAAGACATCATCCTAAAAACATCAGTTATAGGGTGGATAGTTTAGAATCCTACACAACTAAAGAAGGGTATGAACCAGAAACTATGAAAAGCAATCACATCATCCTTAATGACAAGGGAAAGACGAGCAGTGCAAGTGAAGCCGAAAGGTCATAAACTGAAAATGCACAGAGTCTGGAGTTCTTGCCCTCCGCCACAAGTAACTGACCCTCCTGAGGATTAGGAACACACACACACACACACACACACACACACACACACACACAATTTCAGGCAGGCAAAGGCAATGATGCCCTCCTAGCCGGACAATCCACCAAAACAGTTATTCCCATAACAAGTGTCCAAGTTGTTCTTAAAAACATCTAAACTAGTTCTTAGTTTAATTTAATTTGTTAGTTCAATCCATGCATCAGCTGCTGTCTCACATTACCAATTAGTACACTTCTCACTCCTACATAATCTTCTACACAGGTTGTCCGATTCTCTACTACTTTTTGACAACCCCAAACATTCCCACAGGTAGTGGTCTCTAAATGTCCTGTATACCTCAAGGTCTCCTCCTAAATATTTATATGGCACACTGTAAAAGTTCAGATATTTTAAAACCTTCATAATAACAAACTTTTACATATATGGATACCCTTGATATCTCTCTTACAAAAGGTTTCTATATTGTCATTCCATACTCTACGTTTGGTCTAATATAACAAAAAAAAAAAAAAAAGGATTTCATTATTTCCGATTTCCTACAATTTTATTAATCTTTTTATACAATCTACAGTTCGACAACTATCATTAACCAACTGGTTGATACAATTAGAAAAACTCAGAACTTGTCTACCCATATACTCAGGTCCTTAGTTGAATCTACTATATTAAATATTCATATCTCAATCTGTCTCCCAAATCTCATACACTTAGCTTTCGATGCATTTGTCAGCATATTATTCCCCTGTGCCTACATTCTCGATTTAGTCAAGTTATTTTGCAGATGTGCCCTATCTTTAACAGATGTAATCAATTTATCCATTTTCCGAGTCATATGCATACAGATTGTAGAACATCTCAGAAGAGAAAAAGATACAGCGTAAAAAAGTATGGGCCTAGGATAGAGCCCTGTGGGACACCCTGACTGTAACCTAGAATTTCATCTGTCCAATTGCTGGAGGATAAATTTGTCATGTCCTATTTGTAAGCCATACAGCTATCCATTTCATCAAGATCACATAAATACCAAGTTGTTCTAAATTATTGATCATTGTTTTCTCTATGACCCCAGCGAATGAAGTGTACATAAATTATGTCATAACTTTTCATTTACAATTATATTGTCCTGCATCTCCTTCTTTTAAAGGCAAGTTTAACAAATGCATGTCTTCAATCTTAAAAAAACACAAAGGCTAGCAGCAGAAAAAACAGACGGAAAATACTGAACCAAAGCAAATTTCTTTTGTTTGGTGTAGTCACCAAACTTCAGACAAAGCCATATAAAACCAATACCCTTATATACTTGCTTACATCACAAGGGTTCAACAGCCAATTAAAAACTCTACAATTATGTGAAACAGATTTGCACTCAAAGTCATAAAAAGACATACTTAAACTGATATGTTAGTTACTTTGCATATATTTTACTAAAACCTGTGACTAATATACACATATTTACGAAATAGTTATCCGTCGTAAACTTTCATCTTTAAAAAACTACTAATGGAAATCATTTTATTTAACCCAGGAGGTGACTTGGCATTCAGGTAGATCTGCCACCATGTCTCTTTACTTTCAAGTATTAAATTTCCACGGTCCACCTCGTGGGTCCCTTATCTGATAAAATACTAGGAACTTAAAACTGTGTAAAGGAAATTTACATGTCTGTATAGGGCATTAGTATCCCTACGGTGTGAGATGTCATAGAAATGTTGATAAATTCTTTGGGATAGCCTTCTTTGAGTCTTTCCAATATAAAATGCTGGACATTATTCACAAAACGCAAGATTCCCCCCTATGAAAAACTATATCTTCCCCCAATATGAATATTTTTTTGCCTATCTGGACATTGGTCCCTTGATGCACATGGCTGCATTGATTACACATACCACAAGGGACCATTTTTCCAATGGTGTTATCACGCCCACATTTCTCCAAAATATTCTTAATATTTAAGCCCCTCCTGAATACAATATTGGGGCTAGTGCCTAGCTTCTCTACCAGGTCATTGTCATACACATGGCTGCATTGATTACACATACCACAAGGGACCATGTTATCACGCCCACATTTCTCCAAAATATTCTTAATATTTAAGCCCCTCCTGAATACAATATTGGGGCTAGTGCCTAGCTTCTCTACCAGGTCATTGTCCATAATAAATGATATTTCAATTTTTTGCATAAAATATCCCCGACTATAACACTACTACTTTAAGAAGTTGTAATAAAGGGACAATGCACCTCACTTTAATTCCTCAAATGTGGATGAAACATTTGTGTAGCGTCAATTATTCCATTAGTGTTTTGTTCAATATTCGTCTCCATAATATCCACCTCTGTTCTTACCACAAGGTGATGTTCCCTTAATAATGGGATGTATACACCCCTATTTTGTTTGTCGATCACTTCATTACGTATCTGACTGACCATTCTCTAGGGGTATCCTCTATTATAGAACATGTTTGAAATTACAAGCACTCTACTAAAAAAATCCGAATCGTCTGAGACCATGCGTGCTGCTCTAACCATTTGTCCCACTCCACACTTAATATGAATGGGATTGGTTACTAAAATAGTACAAACAGGTGTTTGAATGGGATTGGTTACTAAAATAATACAAACAGGTGTTGGAATGGGTGGGTTTCCTAAAAATGGTTGATTTTAACCTCGGTCCTTTTTTCTTTTGTCATTTTTTTGAGATCAAAACATCAAGGTATGCTACTTTGTCACTACTCACTATATAAGTGAATCTTAGAAAATCCATAGTTTGATTTATATATTCACTAAAACCAGTTATTTCAGATGAAGGTCCCTTCCAAGCTACAAACAAATCATCCAAATGTCTTAACATACATACTAATGTAAGAATAATAGGGACTGGGGTACAAGAAGTCTCTCTCCCACCATGCCAGGATTACATTTGCAAATGGGGGGCCACACGCAGAACCCATGGCCACCCCTTCCATTTGTTTGAAGTAATGTCCCTCAAAATGAATATAGTTGCATCTCAAAACCAGATCCATAAGTTAACATAAGGTGTTAATTTTGTCTTGATCGTAACCCATACCTTCAGCTAAATAAAGCAAACCATTCTATACCCTGTTCATGCGGTATACAGCTAAACAAATCCTTAACATCAATAGTTATAAAATAACCTCCAGTAAATGGTGACAAGTTGTTACACTTGGTCAAAAATTGCCAAGAATCAACATAAATTAGGAATGTTACTAACTTTTGATTTTAATTCTTTATCCAAAAGCTTAGCTTTACAACTAGTCTTACACCATCCAGAATCTACAATTAGTCTTAATGGGGGGGGGGGGGGTTCTCCAGATCTTTGTGCATCTTGGGAACCCCAAAATTAGCAGGAATCCTTGGCCATTCAGTAATCATGCAATTGCATTCATGTGCTGTAATTTGATCTTGTGTGAACATATCTAATAGTTCCCAATCCACTCTTTTGTAACCTACATGCACTTCATTAATAGAAACCTCGGAGTATGTACCACCATATAACATTTTAAAATTTTTCTGCACATATTCATCCTGCTGTACAACAACAATGCCCCCCCTCCTTTATCTGGGCGCATAAATCTAGGATCACTGAATGACCTAATATGCTCCAATAATGGTTTCTCATCATTACACATACATCCAATGGATTAATATCTGCCAAATAATGCCTAAAGTCAATTTCACATCTCTTTTCATAGACTTTCAATACATGATGTACTTCAGGGTTAAATACACTAGGCATTCTAATAGTTGTACAAATCTCTCTCAAATAATTTTGTTCATTATAAAATATAACATGCAGGTTCAAATTCCGAATATACAATTTTAAATCACAAATTAACCGGACTAGGTCTACCGATTGGCGAGGAACAAATGTGTACCCCTTACTAAACAAATCAACACATGCTTAAGTCAAGGGTACTGAACTAAAATTATACATTTTTTATACATTTTAAAATCATGGGTTGCATTTTCTATAATGGTACATTTTTTTTGAACAGTCACCTCTAATATCGGTTGTCATTTGTGTTAGTAAAACATATACAAAGTAACATTATCAGTTTAAGTATGTCTTTTATGACTATTTGATTGCAAATCTGTTTCACATAATTTAATATTGTAGAGTTTTAATTGGCTGTTGAACGCTTGTGATGCAAGCAGTTAAGTATAAAAGTGTATTGGTTTTATATGACTGTCTGATGAAGTTTGGTGACTACACCAAACAAAAGCGCTTACAAATAATGCTTTGTTTGGGGTTAGTTTGCATAGCTCTTCAATAGAATCTAAACTTAAATTTCAGTATCTGAAGTTACTACGATACTTTATCACCCTCTTTGGAGAACCAAACTGCTTTGCATAAGCTTTTACAACTGTATATTTATATAATCTCTTATCTTGGAGAATACATTTTAGAACTTGCACAGTTTATCAAATTTGTACTACCTTCACTCCTACCACATCTTATGATTCTATTATGCTAACAATATTTTTATAAAACTCATTCAAATTTTCTTCATTTAGTATCACACTATGTTTAATGTGTCAGTTTAGCTTGTTTTTCAAAGTTATAGCTCAACCTCTTTTCCATTTCTTACATTTTTTTTACATCTCTCACGTATCTAGTTCTTTTGGAAATCAATCCTCCTGACCTTGTATGCCTACACCCGGATGGTAAACTTTTTTTCTTTTTGCAGTCACTCTCTCTTTCAGAACTTGCCTTATTCCTTCTGCAATTTTTGCACTGAATGTATCACTCCAATTAGTTTTACACAGTAGCCATTTTCCTTCTATACAGTCTGTTATTAACCTTCTGTACATTGGTTTACATTTCATTTTGGCGGAATTATACAGCAGTAATTTAACCTTCATAACCCCATGGCCACTGCCATTGACGGTGGTAAAACTTGACAAAAAGTAACAGTCATTTCCTTAGGAACACAAACAAATCTCCACGTTCCACTCCCTGTAGACTTTTTTTTACCATCTGATGCAATTATTGCTCCTGAACCATGTTGTAAATAATTTCCTTGCTAATGTTGAAGCAATTTTATTCCAGTCTATTTCTGGTCAACTGAAGTCCCCAGACACTATTATTTTTCCCTCCAGTGTTTAATGCAAGAAATGTATGAATTCCTCTAGATCATCTGCACTTGATTTTGGCAGTCTATACACTCCCAACAACTGTTATATGTTCCAGGGTTACCAGAGTTAAACCATCTACAGTGCTGGTGATGTCATTGAATATAGCAATAACCCACGCCTGGGTGTGGGTAATGCTGGATTTATCCACTGTTGGTGTGGTTTGGTCACGAGGGCGAAGCCCGAGTGGCCAAACAGACAACCGTGGGTAAATCCAGCATTACCCACACCCAGAAGTGGGTCATTGCTATTATACAATGACATTAAAGAAAAAAAATAATTACTTTTCTTAAATAATGGCATTGTATAATGCCTCCTTGCTGCCCTTCCGCAGCTGTCTGGTATTCTGTGGCAGTTCTGATGTACTGGGCATGCTTATGCAGTACATCAGAGCTGTGGGCAAAAGCAACGAAGAAAGCAAGATCTCCGTTGCTTTTTACAAATTGTCTCATTATGTTAAAGGAGTTTAACATAGCGAGACAGCTTTTAAAAAAGCAACGGAGATAGGAAGATCTCTGTTACTTTTTTTTAAAGCTGTCAGTGTGTAAAAAGCAACAGAGATCTTGCGTTCTCTGTTGCTTTAAAAAAAAAATCCAGGCGACCGGACATTTCCCCCCATTAGTATAACTCTGATTTACAACGTGCACGTTTTAGAATATTAATGGGGGGTCATTGTATAATGTGTAATAATCACAGGTCTCATAACAATCATTAAGCCTATCATAACACCTCCACCTGATTTTGTGTTAGGATGTCTGCTACAGCAAAAATATTTATATCCTGATGGAACTGGTTTCCAGTCATTATTATTCTTTAACCATGTTTCACAAACTCTACCTTGTGGAAATTACTACTGCTCAGAGCATTAAAACAACCAAAAGAGATACAGCAAACACTGCTATCTGTGAAGTGTTAAATCTCTGAGCTGGCAAAAATCCTGTTTTGTTTTAGTCAAATATTGCAATTTATCTGCTGCAAAAAAATTTCTTCCTTGTCTTGACAACTGCACGCCACCCAGTCTAAATACAAGTGTGCAAGGCTCATATGCTCGGACACACACACATTATATATATATATATATATATATATATATATATATATATATATATATACACACACACACACACACACACACACACACACACACACAGTTTTTTATGTCAGCATTACCCAAAAACATATTTTTCATGCTAATCTGACTCTCCTTTCTATATGCGATTTGTGCACACCAAGACCCAGATGCTCAAATATAAGAATACATTTTACACTTCTTGTATTTGAGCATCTGCAGTCTTGGTGTGTACAGCTTTGTTTTATCCACAGTCAGGATTTTTTCCGGATTGTTTTGGGTGTATGCGATGTGGGAAAATAAATAAACTTCCCAACACCTGTACAAGCTATACTACCTAAAGGAGCTATTAAGTTCCCTACTAACAGGGAGTCCTTGCAGATAAGACCATTTAAACCAACATGAACAAAAAAATAGCTCCATACTTCCTTACATAAAGGTAGTCTAAGGCCTCTTTTTATATCCTGTATTTTTGCTCCTGCCAAGAAAAACATTATTCATTGTGCATTATCTTCTCTGCAAATTTAAGTATCAGTTCCTCTAATAACTGAAACTCCCATTACAAGTGCATCATCTTTGACTAGCTCTGAAGAATCTCCAACTTCTAAAAAAAGTATTTCGGCTTTTCCCAGTTAGGGGTCGCCACAGCGGAACTCCGGTCCGCTAATGAATGGCAGCAGACTTTTACGTGCTGGCTTGCCGGGCCTAACGCACAACCTTCAACAAAGGAACGCCCATTCACGCAGGTCGCCACACAGAAGACGCCCTAACTGAGAATCGAACGGCCAACGTCTAACTGTGAGGCGACAACTTCTAATAAGCTTTCCAAATTCAATTTTGATTTTTTCCTTTTTGTCTCTTTTTTTTCCATCTTCTCTGTTAGAAAAATTATGCCTTTTTCTACAGACTGAATGTTTACTGATCGAACAATATTATCATTACTGTAATGTGAGTGATACATTACAAAGCAGTATCCTTTTTAGTATCAAATCCCTTTGTATTATACACATCAATTTAGGTTTCCTCCTTTTTTGTGAACTTCTTCCTTTCTTTTTTTTTTTTTTTTTTTTTTTATTTCTTCTACATGCTCTGAATGGAAAGAAAAATAATCTGTGATTGGATGGGTTACAGATAGCCAACTGAGAGAAATTTAAGGTGATCCTTGGTTTAAAAACTCACCATCTTGATTTTCCTGGAGTCAGGATGCTACCTTCAGTAGGTCTGGTTAAAGGTGAAAATTCAATAATGAAATAAGATAATATACAATTGTATAATTATGTTATTTTATCAATTAACACTGATAAATTTTTTATTTTACATTTGTTGACCGGGCTAGTCTAGCTGGATATATATCCATTTTCAGTAGAGGCCCGGGGAGAAAAGCTCCACACAGATATACAAAAGTATAAAAATATTGTTACATGGTAAATAAAGGATTAATAAACCAAATAAAACAGGAAGTTAATTACATTTCAGAGATCAAAACACTGAAAAGTAACAGTGAACATAATATTGCTAAAGCTAAAAACAGATATAATACAGTAAGTGTTATGTACAATAGTTCACATCAGGTTGAAGGATTTAAACAATAAGTTGATTAGAGTTTAAATAGTGTCAGTCTTAATTACAAGACTAAGCATTTAAATGTTTGGAAGTTTGGTTAGAAGAGAAGTAAATCAGGGATGAAAGGGTTGTTAGTCAGGGTTACTACAAGGGCATAGCCAGTGCATTTGGAGGTGTTTTTTTTTAAGTTTTTGTTTAAAGAGTGGCAGGGATGCAATTACTCTAACAGGTTCCATTTTTTTTCCTACTGTGTTGGTAAAGAGAGAGTCACCAGCTGTATTATTAGACTTTAAACTAGCAAGGAGTTTGCTAGAAGAACGTAGGGAGTTCAGATTATTATATGGGATTAAGAGTTTTGAGAGTATAGGGGTATTATTGGGTTGGTAAAATATCTTGTGGGCAATTGTGAGTTGGGGGATTATCAGATGGTTTTGGAAATAAATGGATGGTCAAAGGGGAGGGACTTGTTGAAATGTGTAATCAGCACTACAGGAAATGCTAAACCTTGCAAGACACTTTGTAGGGTTACCACCTGTCCCACTTTGCGAGGGACAGTCCCTCTTTGGGCAGTTGCGTCCCGACCAAAAATATTAAAAACGGCAAATGTCCTGAGATTGTAGGACATAATTAGGTCCCATATTTTATGTAATAGTTGCATAAAATTAGATACGGAAATAACTAAATACCTAAACGTTACAAGAAACCGAATAAGCAACTAAACTGCTACAATAACAAGCTTTTATTTAGGCAAAAAAGTAAAGTTCTATCCTTGTACTGACCGTGGGTATGTGTCGGCCTGTAAAATCTGATGCGAGTCCCGAAAACGTCCCACTTTGGCCATTTGAAAAGGTGGCAAGCCTAACACTTTGGGATACAACAGATGAAGAGAAAAAGCTATTTCTGACAGTGAATCAGCTGCAGACCAGTTAAGAGAACCACTCATGCTAACTATAGACTGTGTTTTATTCTGATCATTCCCCTAACTATTGCTCAAAAGAGGTGTCAGATCCCAAGGGCTTTGTAGTACAGAATTTTAAATAAAGTCTGCACTGTACAGAAATGTATTAAACTGATAATCAAATATGAAAAAACAAACAGATCCTTTATCAATGTTGTTGAAAAAAACTCTCCAAAGAATAACAGAGGTTTTTCTGCATCATCATACAGAAGCCCATAAAAACAAACAATCAGATGGTCTTCAAAGTTTTTACAACTACTAGCAGGCTTTGATGCCAACTACTTAATCCAGCGTTTCCTCTATGTGCTTTTTTGCCTCACCCTAGTAGTCTTGAGCCCACCAATTCCCTCATAGAAGGGATACCTGGAATGGAGGAGACAGCCTACTAGATGGTCTGTCAATCAGGCAGTTAATGAGGCGTTTTGTGCCCTTGTTATCATCCAAGATATTTCTACCTCCATAACCCCGTTCACCATTTCTTTTCCAACACAGTCGATACTTTAGATGGAAACCCATAGCAGGTCTCTAAGCTACCTTCCACCCCATCTTCCTTTTAGTTTTAAACTACCTGATATAAGTACATGCACAAACCTAACCACATCCCTAGTGGCTGACGGGAGCACCCATGTCAGAGGATCTCAAGTGCTCCATAACATCACAGTCTTAAGACTGCTAAGCCCATATCCGCAGTCTTGCCATTTGAATGCTACGTAAGCCTCCGTTTGCAGGATGGCAACTGGACAATCATAAGTCACCTCTACCTCCCTCCTTACAGGATAGGTTTGCTGTCACTGGCAGCTTACTCTCACCTTCCCCTGCTCAGCTCCTACTTATTTAATATTTGCTAACCAAGTAGATGAACTGGTGTAAGGACTCTTCAGTCAAGACCCAGGACAGAGAGGCCAGATGACACAACTTAACATACAGACTGTAGAATTATTTAAACAGAAGTTTACACAAGCATTGGCAGTAACACAGTTATAGACATAGCACACTACTGAATTTTCATTTTGGAGCACATCATTCTGAATTTTCAGATAGGCACAGTTCATTACTGACAGAGAAAATTAGAGTGCACTTCCAAAGAAACATTTCACTGATTATGATACAAGCTGAATTAGTACTAATCCAGTAGATGGAAAACATAATTGTTCTTGCCTTACAGGCACTTCATAGCCCACATCTATGAAGCACTTACCAGTATGCTATTTTATCAGACAGCTTTTTAGTTTTAAGCTAAGTTCATTTGTTCACTTGCATCATGTCTTCTGGGAATCTGATTCAAGTGCAAGTTTACTTTTACAGAAGGCTTTTTCAGCACTGGTAAATGTGTAAGGGGCCTGGCTAAGTGCCCTCTGTATTTCTAAGGCTAAAGACCAGACAATTTAATAGGGTCTGTAAAGGTAGACAGTATCCAGTACTGAAGAGCTTTTAAGTAAGGGTGTTAAGTAGCAGCTAATTTCTTGATGAAACTGTAAGCCATCTACCACTCCTGTAGTGCAGCGGTATTCTCTACTGTTAGCATAGTTGATGGAGTAATATTTTATTCTGTAGACATGATAAGCAACGACCAAACTAATAAACAAATATAGATGAAAAGCCACCAGCTAGACGATAAATATTGTTTAATAACAAACAAAACTTGTACAGCTTGTTCGAAGTACGTTTTAGCTGTACAAGTTTTGTTTGTTATTAAACAATATTTATAGTCCAGCTGGTGGCATTTCGTCTATATTTGTTTAATATTTTATTCTCAGTGATTTCCAAAACTATGACATTACTCACATTAGATTTCCAATCCAGGGGGGAACTGTATTAAGGAGTCCATATTCAGTCATAGGAATGAGTACACGGATGGCTAGGAACGTACTGCTTCTAGAATAAGGAGATTGTTTATTGCATGGGTTAAATTAAGTTGTTCTAGCACTCTAACTTCTGTCTCTATGGAAACAGTAAAAGTGAGAGAAGGATCTAACATAATTCCCGTAACTTTGGAAGGTGGATGTTGGAAAAATGTTAAAAACGGGATTCAAACATAACAGGAGTCTTGCTGGTATTTACAAGTTTAATGTTGGCTAACCAGTTCCAAAGTAACTCAAAATCAAACTGCAGCTTTGTAGAAATTTCATGAGTTGATTTTCCATGCCTAACAAACACTAACTCATCTGAATATGTTATGCATCAAGTGCTGGGAGATCCCAAATGATTCTGTTAATAAATAATGGGAATAAAAGTAGTCCAAGGACAGACCAGAGTAGGTCTTCATAGGAAAGATTTTCATTTGCTGAGAAACCACAAGATCCATATACTATGTAAGACCAAGTGGCTAATTAGTTGTAAAACCATTGCATAACCACTGGAGAGAGGCTGTAATCTGCAAGCACAGTCTTTTCTTGTGATTGATGTTTTGAAGGCTCTTTGACCTTAAGAAATGTCACTCTAGAGAGCATTTACAGTGTAGTTAAAGTCCTGTAACTGGGATGGAAACCATACTGCTTAGCCGTCAGCAGGCTTTCCTTGTGTACATTCATAAATGATTTTTTGTAAGTATTTTTGTTAGTGGGCAAATGTTAGCAATAAGGAAGAGGCCTGAAGGGTCTACTACTCCCTGTATTTTAATGAAACATATTTATCAGAACTAGTTCAAAATGATGTGAAGATTACTGATCCTACAGACATTGCCAACATACTGGCTGACAGGTTCAGTGCAAACTTCTCCCCTCCCCAAAAGGAGAGATATCTATACCAAGCGATTGCAGCCCCCCAAACATCTCCAACGCCCAAGTGAGAACTGCTCTCTCCAAAGCAAAAAACACAGCATCCATGGGACCTGATGGTGTCCCCGGCTGTGTGCTCCACGAACTCAACGAGGAATTAAACCCACAGCTAGGACAGCTGTTTAATCATAGTCTTACCTCTGGATACGCACTCCAGGAGTGGCGCACTGCAACTGTGGTCCCACTTCACAAAGGCGGTGCCTCCACCCACCCTGGAAATTACCGGCCCATTAGCTTGACAAGCCTTATCTGCAAAGCCATGGAGAGGATCATAATGGACCTCATAAATAAAGACATAGGGAATTTGCAGACTTTGGATCCATCCCAGTTTGGCTTTGTCAAAGGCAGATCATGCCTTCTAAACTTGGTTGACTTTTTCGAAACAGTCACCAAAGCCATTGATGAGGGAAATGCAGTCCATACAGCCTACCTCGATCTGGCGAAGGCCTTCGATATAATACCCCACTCGGGTATCATTGAAAAACTCATCAGCTTAAATGTTAACCCATACATCACAAGATGGGTTGCAAACTGGCTGAGTGACAGAACCCACAGGGTCAGAGTTGCTGGCGCCATGTCAGACTCAAAGCCTGTCACAAGTGGTGTACCACAGGGCTCAGTCCTGGGCCCACTCTTGTTTGGCATCTACTTTTCCGAAGTACAAGCAAACACAGGAGGGTTATGGCTGACAAAGTTTGCAGATGACTGCAAACTGGGCGCCATAGTAGAAAACACATCTGACACAGATATCCTTCAGAAGGGTCTCACAGAAACGGATAACTGGTGCCAGAGCCATGGCCTAAAGTTAAATGCCAAAAATGCATAGTCATACCCTTCGGGAAAAACAAGGTTACCCCTAGCTACCAAATAGGTGGCAATCCACTGAGCACAGAAGAAGTTATCAGGGACCTGGGGACCCAGGTTGATAGTAGTCTGTCATTCGACACCCATGTAGCTAAAGTAGTTAGGAAGACCTTCTACATTGCCCACCTTATCATGAAGGGATTCTCATCTAGATCAAGGGAGGTCATAGTCTCCCTATACTCATCACTCATCAGACCAATGATTGAGTACAATGCCCCATTCGGAATGTATCTGACCCGACACTTGCAGCAGCTGGAGAGGCCACAAAAGTTCCTCACCAAAAGGATAAAGGGTCTCAAACATCTGTCCTATGCTGCCCGACTGAAAGAACTCCAGCTCTATTCAGTCGCCACCGCTTGCTCAGAGGTGACCTTTGCCTAACATACAAGGCCATGTCAAACCCAGATTTGATGAATATGCTTCACCTCAAAAATCTAGATCCGTCAGAGCCACAAGGGCGGGAGACTTAAACCTCGACATGGCTATTAATAGGACGTGCTGGAGGGATAGATTCATCACCCAAAGACTCCCTATGCTGTGGAATAAAATCCCGGTATATGTGAGGCAGAGCACCTCGCTGGCCTTGTTCAAGAGAAATCTTGACCAATGGATGGGAGATCGCAGATATACCCCAGGGATTACCTCAGTGTCACTGCTCAACAGAGGCACAGCAAAATAATGGGTATAGTTCCCCATACTAAAGGGGTGGCGTAAGCCACAAAACTATGGGCTAGGCTTGTAAATGCCCTCGGGCAGATAGCCTAGTATGAACCTATGAACCTATAATTACTGTGCATTTACAACTAAAATGAACAATTTGTAAATGCCCTCGGGCAGATAGCCTAGTATGAACCTATGAACCTATAATTACTGTGCATTTACAACTAAAATGAACAATTTTTGTGGTAATGGATAAGTTAAATATAGGTAAGAGGTTTACACAGAGAGGGCTGTCTACTCTGAGGCTTTCCATGTATAAAGAGAAGACAAGATTGTAATGAATTTTTAACAGTTCTTGTCACTTTTATTAGTAATAATTTTGAAGTAGAAAGGGGAGGTCATATTAACTTGCTGGTGAAGTGTGAGTGATGTGTGAACCATTGTGACATGGGGGACTGGATACATTTCTAGCTCTTCAAGCTCCCCATGTCACTACTCCAACTCAGGTTGCCTGAGCAACTGTCAGGGCTTTTCCCCTCCAAATCACACAGCTGGGCAATGTCTTCAAACTTCTTCTTCCCAGCACCAGGAGAAGGAATCGGGCCTAAAATCCGATGCTAAATTAGAGGGTGTGGTTTTATAAAGTGACATCATAACAACAAATTTCAAAACATCTTTGGGAGATGGATAAACTGTAGATGTGACAAAGGACGAAGCATAGGATCTTTACAAACACAGACCATCTCAACATGGAGGACTATGGTTAAAGATCTTTGAAACAGAGTTATCTGATAAAAGCAGACACATTTTGCGGCCTCTCCAGTAGATGGTATGGTTTAAAAGTAAAAGAAGATGTGTATAGGGTAGCTTAGAGAAATCTTAGAAGAAGTTTTCTGCTGGTGGGAGAGTGCATCTGAAGTACTGGCTGTGAAAGAAAATGAATGGAAAATGACTTCGGTGAGAAAAGGGTGGAAAGAGCTGATCCTTTGTGGCCACTCCATGAGATTGTGGGGTGGGGGTGAAAATTTAAAAGGAGATGGAGAGCTCTGCAGCTTGGAGAATTTGCAGTGAAAAGTACTGGTGAAGCTGGTCAATTTAATGTACTGATTTTAACAGAAAAGTAAAGGGAAAAAGATTGTTTAGAGGCTTTGCTGACTACGCAGATTACAATTATATTAATTTATGTAATAAGAACAGCTTGTTTATTCAAAAAGGAAGCCAATTTGAAATGTCTTATAACTTTCTTTAAAGATTCCCTAAAAAAGATAAATGCATCTCTGAATGCTTGGTAGGGAGATTCTTTTTCACTGCGCCAAATGTTGATCTAAAATTAACTAGGGCATGAAGATCTTTGGACATCTAAGCATTAACAGAGGCATTTCTGAGCCTTGAGATAAATGGAAGTAGTAGTTCTAAAGGTTATTTTAAAGGCTGGAGAATAGGCTGGCTGCAGTAATGTTATTGCTACAGAAACAGACAAAGCCAATCAAGAAAGGAGATGGTGATGGAGGACATTTCCTTCTTCCCCCCCCCCCCCCCCCCCCACTACAGGCAGACACTATAAGGAGACATTCTAGAACTGTAAAGTAGATATGCAAGGACCACATTCTTGGACTGTTAGAGTATAAATGAATGCCAGCGATGAGGAGGATACGCTAGGTGTGGTCATTAAAAAGTGGATGTACCTGGATTTTCCGATTGTCTGAAAAGTCACTGATGAAGAACAAACCAAGGAATAGCTACTGAAAACAGGGTTAGGTCTAGTGTTCTCATTAATCAAGGTCAGCAAGGGCTCTCAAAGAGTTCATTTTTCAGTTGACAAAGCAGAAGTCCTCAAAGTCTTCTGTTATGTGCCTGGCTTTTAAAACACTGAGTAAAAAGTATTGCCAAGTGAGGCTGGTAGGGGTAACACAGGCTAAAGCTAGAATAAAGTTGCGATAAGCATCAACGATGATCCAGTTATGGGGTACTATCATCTGTGGCAGTAAAGTGTGCTGACATTGAGATTCAGACTGGGTTTGTTCAACAAAAATATGCTCAGACTTTTACCTGGACCTGGTGGGGCATCTCTGAGTTACTGCAGCTGTGGAATGGGAACTGTGCCAAAATTCAAGGAAGTACAGTTTATATTACATGCTGCCACAGCTTAGAAGATTTGCTTTATATGTCCTCTACTTCTAGATGCAAGTATTTAGGGAACTACTCAAAAATTAGCAGTGGAGAGGGCTGAAGGTTTAGCTCTTGTAAATGAACTACACATTGAAATAGAAAGAGGACTACAATGGTCAAGTTAAAAAGTCCGAGGGCCTGGTGGATTTTGATGGACTGGTAGTTACATTATCAGAGGAATTAGCTGTATTTGGTCTTACCTTCTGGGTGGTATTATTTGTTGGGGAAAAAAGGAGCTAAAATCATTAATGACTAAAAGCATTTTTTACTCTTTGGGAATTGCATATTATTACTCATCACATTATTCTAACACCAAGTTAGAATGAATACCAATAACTACAATGTGTCCAAGACTAGATTGTTTTAATCCACATTATACACTTGTATACAGGATTATTCAGAGAAGAAACTGCCATTACTATGATAAGAATGTAAATACTTTTCCACTAAGCATTTACAGATTAAGAATAAAAAAAGAAGCAAGGATAACTCCACAGAAAGGTACAGCAAAATAAAGGAAAATGTCAAGAAGCACTAACTAAATGATAACTAAAAAAGTGTGTTTATTCTGTGCACCTTTGGTCTTATCCATGGTTGTATTCACCCCAAGGATGAACTCCATTGTAAATTGGCATCTCGCTCAGTGTATGACATCGGTCTAGAACACTTTTTCATAGTACTACTCATCCCACGCAGCTGTCTTCACTTCTCTTCCTTATCTCCCCCAGGGAGAGGTTGAACTAAATCTGCCTCTCCCATCCCAGCTAGCATTACAATGTACATACCTCTGAAATTCCATCACATTACAGGAGCACAGTTACAGAGCTACACTCCAACTCTATACCAACACTGTGACACCTGTAATGGGCTGTCAGGTGGCCCGAAAGTAGTTTAAAATACACCCCCCAACATTTCTGTTTGTGTTCTTTGGATCTCCCTAGGACATCATTCCCTCGTAAAACAAGTGCACAATAACAATCCATGAAACAAATATAGAATGGCTATAAAACTACAAATAAAACTTATTTATAAACAAACTTCCCAAGAATTGGGCGTGATGTAAACATTAGGTGTCTGAGGAGGTCGCTGCACATACTGCTACCATAGTGTCTATGCCACATACCAAATGCCCTACCAATAGAAGTCTCCGCACCACAACCATTAGCCAAATTCTACCCTCCCGACTGATGAGACAAGGAAACGCACATCTTGAATTTATAACGTTTCATATAACAAACACAAAGTTTTCCAGTCAGAGACAGCAAAGAAAAATAATCAATGTCCAACACTCACCTGTTATAGTTACAACAAAAGTAAGTCCCAGTAGCAGTAGGTGATCCTTACGATTGTATCTAACGTTTCCAGCTGGAGTCCCCAGAACAGCCCGGAAACACGACTCACTAACTTCAATCACCTTCTTCCTCCCTCAGCCACATAACTTTCCAAAAGCTTCACTTCTTAAAGGGACAGTACCACCCCATAAAAAGGCCTGTGTACGCCTGAGCCCAGGTACAGGTGAAGCATCACGTGGGTCAGCGGCCGCGGGACAAGTGTAGTGCGCGTAGTAGGTGGCACAGGCCCTCTACTGGTTTGTACACAGCAATGTCTTGGGCTGGTGCTGCAGAGCTCAAGGCTTTCCTTGCTGTGAAAGTCAGCACGTTACAGCCTGGCTTCCATTCAAAGCTGATTATACATCCCTGTCCTGTATACGTACAGTACGCGTGTAACTTGGTAGGTTTGAGCACTTCTTTAGCATGGGTTCAAGGGGGGAAAAGGTGCACTAACACACACACAAAAAGTGCAACGGAAAATCATGTAAAAATGCAACATTTAGTATCTTAACTTCCTTTCTCTGAAAGTGCATATTATGAGAATGACAAATCGCAATGCAAAGAAAAAATACATGCGGTTCATGGCCTTTAACAGTTCAAGATTGTGTATCATATTACCTTTCTGAACTAATTAGTATAATATTTAAAAATTGTCATTGATTTTGGGCCTTTGCCTCCTTATTACATGGGGGGGGGGGGGGTTGCCGAAAATTCTTGAGCAAAGAAATTGACAGGCATGAGTACATATGAACAAAATAATTGAAATGAGATAGTACAGAGGAGGAAGATGAATAGAGGGAATGAAAGAAAAAAAGTAAGTGGTAAGTAAAAGAGAAAAAAGTTTTAAATAAATCTAAAAGTGTAATATATATATAGCGTGTGTATAGCAGCTGTCTGAAAACTAGTTTTATATGGATCTTATGATGTTGATTTGCTTTAAGGGTGTTACATTTTCCAGACTTCTGTTATGTAGTTAAAATTAGCCATTCCAAATTCGTATTTCTAGTAATCATAACAACAGAGGTATCAGATAACTAGTGATCAGGTGTAGATTTATACTAGTGTACCGGAAAGAGTTGAGACAGGCCTCCCACTCTTTAAAGACAAAGCTTATGGTCACTTTTTTTTATTTGCTTATTAATTCTAGTCACCTAAGTGATACAAGTGAAGTATGGTGATGTAAGTGATGTAATCATGAGCTTTTGCTGGAGACAAGCTTAGCAGCTGTGTGGTGGGTTGACACAGGAGGATATTGTGCACAGAACAGCCCCATAAGTTTGTCTTTGCAAGAGAAGAGACTTTACAACATTGATGCATGACAGTAGAGCAAGTATGTATCAATATAGACTTTTCATGGTTTGACTGGAGTTCCTTATTGCTAAGGCGGCATGTGACTCACTGCAGAAAACAAAGAAGAAAACAGATGTTTGAAAAGCAGATTCTGGCAGTCCATGAAAAGAACACTAAGAAGAAGAAGATAAAAAGTAGCACTGATCACTGAAATTGTTACACGCAGTGATAAGAGCTGGATCAAGGTCATATGGGGCCCTCGGCAGGACACTGGACTGGGGTGCTCTGTCACATGATGTCATACCCCTCCCCCCAAAATGTCTTAAATTAAATAAAATTAATTAATTAAATGTCTCAAAGATTAATTTTTGTCTTTCAATTAGATAGTAACTCACTTGCTGTTTCACTGTAGTCATGCTTACTAAAACAGAACAAAAACACAACGTTACCTAAATGGAGAAGGGGTCATTCTACACCCAGCCAGAAGATTGCCACAAGAAGAATATGGGCAAAGAAAAACTGCACTTTTTTTGAAATGGTTGAAGTTAGATGTCCAAATAGTATAGATGTACAAACAGTATGTTTTGGAGTGTTGTTAAAACCAATGTTGTTCTTAAAGAGTGTGGTAATTTCTAGACAGATATTACCAAAATAAATTATTTTCTCTTGAAAATATTCACTCACACTCAAATGCCTCTCAACTGTACAGATTTTTGCAGAATTTCCAGATTTTTTGTTCATATTTTTGGTCTGTGCCTCCTAAAATGTGTGGTTTTCTAGCAAATCACTGGGATGTTCTGATAACTGAAGTCAATAAATAATGAGATACATTTGAGTTTTACACTTCAAATCCTTCAGAAAATGCATGTTTAAACAAACCCTGTTACTCTAGCAACATTCTAAGTTTATAAGAGTAATATTTAAAACTTGTCCCTATTTTTGGTCTTTTGTCCCCCTATTTTATCAGGTTTTGTCCAGATTGCTTCCCGTAAGAAGTATTGCCATTTGCTCTAACATCCAGAGCTACTACCAACAATTATAATTCATGTGAAACTAAAGGTACTTGTATAACAGTTTTCTAATAACCATGTTGAACGCTTAAAGCATATACATTCTTGGTTTAACTAATATACATTACCAGTGTTGCACAGAAAAACAAAACTGTTTTAATTTCATTTCCCTTATTGTCACATAGTTTATATTAATTTAAGCATATGTTTAATCTTTAGGTTCATAGGTTATTATTAGAAATGCAATCAAGGAGACTATAGAGGACACTATCCCAGTTTCTCCAAAATGACAGAGCACTGTCTGGTTAAGTAAACTTGCTCAAAATTACATAGAAGCCACATAAGGCAGTCCGAATCAAATCCTAGATTATTAGCATTCTTAAGACTGCTCAATTTAAGAAAAAGTGTATGTCATTTGCTTTGCTATCCTGCGCTATTCCCAATCATTATTAATGTGAAGCTAAATGTAGTTATATAACAATATTCTAATAACCCTATCTCAAAGCTAGCATATATGCCCTTGCTTTAACTGAGATGTAACCCATCATAACCCAGATATATATAGTTATAATCATAACCCAGAGACTGCCCATGCTATGGAATAGACTTCCCACACATGTCAAACAGAGCACCTCACTGGCCCTCTTCAAGAGAAATCTTGATGAGTGGATAGGAAATAGAAAATTCACCCTGGGGATCACTCCAGTGGCTCTGCTTGACAGAGGCACTAGGAACTAAGGTCGGGTGGCACAATGTCAAGGTAATCCTATGGGCTAGGCTTGTAAAGGCTCCAGGGCCATTAGCCTAGCACACACCTATTAACCTATGTGTTAACAATATTGTACATATGACTTCAAACTCCCTGCATTACTACATTTTACTAGTGATAAACATGTCCTCCTTTTTTCCTTTACTTTCTGTCAGAGTATAGTCTATTTTGCACTCAGACCTTATAACGTTGACCCCACCACCCACCTATCATGTTAAAATATACTCAACCCTCAAAATGTTGCCCCAATGCACTTTGAAAAGGGATGTGGTATTATCAACTGCTACAGCTTATAACCAAGATGCATTCCTATCAGGTAAGCATGTTTTTTTTTTAAGTTCTGTACAGTGGACACAGTAGCTTAGAGAGCTGTGCTGTCTGTTTGGGCTATAATGCTTTTGAGAGATAATAAAAAATGTACTCCGAGAGGTATGGTGCATGATGCATCCATTAATGCAATAATAAACTTAAGTTAATGTTACACACATTACCAAAGTAGAATAACCCGATGGTTGTTGCAGCCTGCAGGTACTGACCTTTTTTTTTTTCACTACTAATTAACAGGAGCGACTCAAATAAAATATAAATTTATAATGAATGACAGCTAGTGAATTTGATCAAAACACAAAATAATGTACAGGCTCATCAGCGATTACCATTAATTGACACTAAAACACTGAAAAAAGTAATCACAAATGTAATCCAATAAGTTACATTTGTTCATAGATAGGTACTAGGCTAATGGCCCAAGGGCCTAAGTAAGCCTAGCCAACAAAGTTCCCTGGCTTACGCCAACCCAAGAAAGTTAATTTCCTGTGCCCCTGTCGAGCAGAGCCACAGAAGTGATCCCTGGGGTGTATTTCCTATTTCCCATCCACTCATCAAGACTTTTCTTGAAGAGTGTTAATGAGGAACTTTGCTTGACATAGATGGGTAGCTTGTTCCAGAGTATGGGAAGTCTCTGGGACAGGAATCTATCCCTCCAGCAAGTCCTGTTTATTGTGGTGACAAGGTTTAGGTCCCTAGTGCATGTAGCTCAGAGGGATTGGGATTTCTTTAGGTGTAGCATGTCCAACAGCTCTGGTTTTGACATAGCTTTATATGTTAGGCAGAGATCACCTCGGAGTAGGCGATATGCTACAGAGTAAAGCTGGAGTTTTTTGAGATGATCAGTGTTGGGCATTTGTTTGAGGCCAGTAATTCTCTTTGTGAGGTACTTCTGTGGCCTTTCCAGCTGCTGCAGATGTCTTGTGAGGTACATTCCAAAAGGGGCATTGTACTCTATAATGGGTCTAATGAGTGTCGAATAGAGGGAACAATGACCTCTTTTTTTCCTGGAAGAGAACCCTTTTGTGATGAGGTGTGCTATGTAGAAGGATTTCCTGACTACTGTGGCAATGTGATTATCAAAGGAGAGACTACTGTTCACCTGTGTCCCAAGGTCTCTTATCACACATTCGGTGTTAGGAAGACTGCCGCCTATGTGGTAGTTCATGGGTACAGAGTTTTTACCAAAGAGGATAACAATGCACTTTTTGGCATTGAGCTTGACGCCATGGCTCTGACACCAGACATCTGTCTCAGTGAGGCCCTTCTGTAGGATGTCCACATAATTTGGGGACTTGACTATAGCTCCTAGTTTGCAGTCATCTGCAAACTTCGTTAGCCAGAGGCCTTCTGTGTTAGCCTGTACTTCAGAGAAGTAGATACCAAACAGGAGAGGTCCCAAGACTGAACCCTGTGGTACTCCACTTATCACTGGTTTGAAGTCAGATTTGGAGTCTGCAACTTTTACAGTGTGGGTTCTGTCAGTGAGCCAGTTAGTAACCCATCTTGTGACATAGGGATTTATACCTAGTTTAGTGAGTTTATCTATAATTCCAGAGTGGGGGATGGTGTCGAAAGCCTTGGCGAGGTCAAGATAGGCTGTGTGAACCACCTTACCCTCGTCTACAGCTTTGGTGACTGCCTCAAAGAAGTCGACCAGGTTCAGGAGGCAAGATCTGCCTTTCACAAACCCAAACTGGGTGGGGTCCAGAGTTTGGAGGTTACCAATGTCTTTGTTTATGAATTCCATGATGATACATTCCATGGCCTTGCAGACGAGGCTCGTCAGGCTAATAGGGCGATAGTTCCCAGGATCAGTGGTGGCTCCCCCTTTGTGGAGTGGGATAACTGTTGCTGTGCACCATTCAGTGGGCACAAAGTCTGACGTGAGGCTATGATTGAACATGGTGCTTAGGTGGGGAGCCAGTTAGTTCTGAAGTTTGTGTAAAACGCAGCCTGGGATGTTGTCTGGTCCCATGGATGCTGTGTTTTTGGCTTTAGAGAGTGCTGATTTTACCTGTGAAGTTGCGATTACAGGGACTCCGCATTCTTCCTGTATAGATATGGGTCCTTTAGGAGGTGAGAGGGGGGTAAAGTTAGCACTGAACCTATCTGCCAGGATGTTGGCAATATCAGTTAGTTCTGTAATTTTTGTGCCATTGTGCTGTAACTCCGAGAAGATCTGGGTGTTGCCATTGAGATTCTTGACATAGCTATAGAATGCTTTGTGGTTGTCCTTAGAATCAGTGGCAATCTTGTTTTCATAGCTAGCTTTGGAGGATCTTATAAGGGATCTCAGCTTCTTGCTGAGGCTGACCAGGGAGCTCCTCCACTCATGGGATTTTACTCTCTTTTGCAGCAATTTCTTCCTTCTGTTGTAGAGTTTGTTTATGGCAGGGGACCAACAGATTGGCTTCCTTTTTTTGGAGGATAGCATCTTGGTTCTGTTTGGGATAGCACGATCCATGCAGTCATGTAAGTGCTTATAGACTGCATTTGTGTATGATTCAGCAGTCGTAACTGTATTGTCCATCTGCAAGGGTGTCATGAAGTTCACCACTTCTGTTTAAGAAGCATGAAGTTGGCTTTGAAGACATTTTTTAGCATGGTTTCCTTAATGGGGGGTGGGGGCGGGATGTGGATATTTAGGGTGATTAGCTTATGGTTGGATCTGACCAATGAGGAGTTGACTTCAGGTGTGGAACACCGGTCACTCATGTTGGTAATGACTAGATCTAGGATATTGCTGCCCCTGGTGGGGATGTGGATAAGTTGATCCAGGGAATTGGAATTTATGAATTCCAGAAAGTGCTGAGTGAAGGAGTTGGTACATGAGTAGTTTTCCCAGTTAATGGTGGGGTAGTTGAAATTGCCCAATATTAGGGTGTTTGCTTGAACCCTAATATTTTCCAGTATATCAAGAAAAGAGGAGTGGGAATCCTGGGGCATGGTGGGGATCTGTAGCAAGCTACAATTTGGATTGCAGTTTTTCCCAGAGTTAGTTGTACTTGGATAACCTTGACTGCATTATGCTGAGCAACTAGCCTGGAGGTGTGGATATCTTTAATGAATATGGACACACCTCCGCCTTTGGTGTTCCGGTCCAGGTTAGATGGCCGAAAAGTGTGGTATAAGTTATAGCCTGGTAATGCAGGGGTGCTCTCTGGAGCCTTGAGCCAGGTCTCAGTCACTGCACAGACATTGGTGTTCTCCATTTTAAGGAGTGCCTCGAGTGAGTGCATTTTGAGATTTAGACTTCTAGCATTGAGTAGCATTACCCTCAGTTGTTGCTTGCCTGTTCCTGTTATGGTGATGAATTTGTCATTTGAACCTTGCCTAAAAAAGGCACTACAGGGGCAGCAAGAGCCTTTGCCAGTATCTGGAATCCCAGGGGTGACAGGTGCAGGCCATCTCTGACAAAGCATCATGGTCTGTCAACCATGTCGTCCCAGGCAGACAGATACTGGATCCCCTTAGAATGACATCAGAAGCTTAGCCAATTGTTGATGTCAATCATTTTGTCCTTGTACTGCAGTATCATTCTGGGTGATGGCAGGATGCTACTCAGGGCTAGGGTCATACCTGCCTGGGCTACAAGATCGAAGAGTTCTTCCAAGTCTCTTTTCATGTAGTCCAGGGAGGTACGTCTCAGGTCATTCACACCAACATGGATAATCACAGAGTCATAGTTGTACTTGTTGTGGACTGACCTGAGTGCGTGGGTTATGTGGCGGATCCTGGCACCTGACAGGCAGCTGACAGTGACCTTCTCCTTGTTTAGCCTGGTGAGTGGGACATCAGTGTGCCTGACTATAGAATCACCTATGAGTAGTGTGTTGGGTACGTTGTTTTGCCTTATGGGCTGTGGTTAAGTGGCACACTGAGTCTGCGGGCTATGTGTCATTTGGGTTGTGTTGGTGGTGGGAGGTTGCTTGCGTTTCTGCTTTGGAAGTCTCTGTTGCTTGAGCAGAATATTATTGAGAGCCTCCGCAAATGTTTTTGTGTTTCTATGTGTAGATTTTGGTGGTGTATGGTTAGTTGAACTATGTGATGAGTGTGGTGTGGTGTGGTGCAAGTGTTTACCTTCTCCTCTTGACTATCAAGTTCAGTCTTGGTTGGAGAGAGCATGTTATGTGATTACCAAAAAAAAATAAAAACCTTCACCCCCCCCAATGGACATGTTCATAGGTTGGTACTAGGCTATCGGTCCTATGGGCTATACAAACTTAGCCATAACAATTCCCTGGATATTTCTTCCCACAATATTTACCTCCCTGGACCCCTGTCTAGCAGGGCGAATGATGTGATCCCTGGGGTGAATTTCCTATCTCTCATCCAATCATCAAGGTTCCTTTTGAAGACGGCCAAGGAGGCACTCTGCTTGACATGTATAGGCAGTCTATTCCAGAGTATGGGGAGTCTCTGGGTCAGGAACCTATCCCTCCAGCATGTTTTGTTCATTGTGATGACAAGGCTTAGATCCCTGGAGCGTGTGGCTCTGAGGGATTGGGATTTCTTTAAGTGGAGCATGTCCAACAGCTCAGGGTTTGACATGGCCTTGTATGTTAAGCAGAGATCGCCTTTGAGTAGACGATATGCCAGAGTATAGCTGGAGATTTTTTAGACGGTCAGCATAGGGCATCTGCTTTAGGCCTGTGATTTTTTAGTGAGGTATTTCTGCGGCCTTTCCAGCTGTTGCAGATGTCTTATGAGGTACATACCAAATGGGGCATTGCACTCTATAATGGGTTTAATGAGGGTGCTACACCACCACATCTCTGGAAATTAAATACACTAACTCCAGGGTTTCACAAATTCAAAGAAAGAGAGAAAACCCTAGAATTATGTACGAGTTGATCTAATGAATGCCAACCGTTACATAATTCAACCAACACTACCCCCAATGAAAAACACCAGCATTTCAGCATGCAGTGGTTTACAAGCATTCATCCAATTATCAAAATTAAATATATATATATATATATATATATTAAATAAGTAAATGTTAAATCTTAGACTTCCTTGTTCTGAATTGCATTTACAATTTATCACCCAGTAATTTTAAAAATACAAATACATCTCTAAGTTACTTCTATAGTCACTATTTTGTTTTCATTTTCTTTTGTCTTCTGTCTTTTGGCTTTTCCTGGTTAGGGGTCGCCACAGCGGAACTCCAGTCCACTAATGATTGGCAGTAGATTTTTACATGCTGGCTTGTCGGGCCTAATGCACAACCTTCAACTAAGTAACGCCCATTCACGCATCGCGACCCATAGAAGACGCTCTAACTGAGAATCGAACGTGCAACGTCTAACTGTGAGGTGACAACACTATCGCAGCACCACCACCGCAGTATTTTCTTTTGTAACTTTTAAAATAAAAATCATCATTTATACAGTTGGCTCTTTCTGCATTACAGTATCATTATAGTCTGATTTTATTCTATTATTTTTTTTTTTCAAATATGAGGCAGGTTTCTACCCAAAACCATCACACATCCTTTAAGTTTTGTTTGGTACATCATTATTCAGCAAGCATTAAATGTTGTTGTTTGTCTTTTGGCTTTACCTGGTTAGGGGTTGCCTCAGCGGAACTCCGGTCCGCTAATGATTGGCAGTAGATTTTCACGAACGCCGAGTTGCCAGCTCGACGTCCAACCTTCAACGAAGGCAAGCCCATTTACGCATGTCTTTCGAATGCCACCCAACCGCGGGGAGGACATGCAGACTCCACACAGAAGGCACTCCCCGCACTCCAGCCAAGAATCGAACGGGAGAACCTCTTGCTGTGAGGCAACAACGCTACCACTGCGGATTTGCAAGCATTAAATGTATATAAATGTATTTCTCAATAAAGGTTTAATAAAACCCCATTGGTAGTGTTAGTGTTTTACTAAACTCCCTTACTTCATTTTTTTCATGAGCAAGTGACTTGTCTGGGCTCTCAGCAGCAGCCAGCAGGAGGATGGTCATCAACTGAGCACCAGTGGCGTAGCTAGAGTTTGTGCAGCCCAGGGCTGTCTTTGAGTTTACCATCCCTCTCCCCTCACAAAATCATGGTCAAATGCGGCCCCCATATAGAGCCCTCCCCCCTGCAGCCATTCCAGTGTCCCATTACCTGGCTGTTTCTCCCCATTTACCATAAACACTAATGTGCATACTTCTTTATGCTTTACTCCTACAATGATTATTTGGATTTCATTTAAAACCTTTATTTTAAATTTTATAGCACAAACACTGATAGACATTTGTTAAACAAAGTAATGCAGTCTCACAATGAAAACAGACTTGGCATTAAAACTTCTCTGCCCTTGAAACTCACATTCTTTGAAACAGCAGTGAAACCCACATTCAAAGAAAATGCATCTGTCCAGTGGCGGATAAAGTTTACCTTTGGGCTGTTTTCAAATCATAGGCCCCTTGCACACATACTTAAGACCACACAAACATGCAGCAAACTCCGCTTCAGCAAAGAAGACACGCACAAATAAGAAGCAGCAAACTCCCCTTCAGCAAAGAAGGCACACACACGCACAAAGAAGGACCAGCAAACTCCCCTTCAGCAAAGAAGACACACACACACGCACAAATAAGAAGCAGCAAACTCCCCTTCAGCAAAGAAGACACACACGCACAAAGAAGCAGCAGGAAACTCTACTTCAGCAAAGACAGACACACACTCACAAATAAGAACCAGCAAACTCCCCTTCAGCAAAGAAAACAGACAGCAAAATGATCGGCACAGTGAGCCATACAAAAAAGCAGCAAACCTCTGTGGGCAGACAGGATGTCTACAATGCATGCATGCACAGACTTAAAACTGCCATCTGGGGCAGACTGCTCCTCTTGCCTCCCAGGCTACACTACTGCCGAGAATGCAGATCTGTACTAAAAAAGAGTTGGTAACAGTTTTAATGGACAAATACACACCTGCATGACTTCCAGCCTGCGACTTAACTATTAAGTCCGTCAGCTGGGGGGGGGGCAGACCAATCTACCCGCTTAGTGCCACTAAGTTAGTCCTTGCTTTACCTGATAAAAATAAACTGAATGGAAGAAGCCAAGCAGCACTGTGTTATTTCTTTTAAAGTCAGATTACTATTTGCATCTGCTACAAATAGTAATCCGATGTTAAAAGAAATAATACAGTGCATTTTTTTTTTTATTTTCCCATTTTTAGGCCCCTAGCTTTCACAGGGCAGTAGGCAACTGCCTAGGTCACTTACTGCTGGATCCAGCTCTGCCAGTGATTACAGTTTCTTACATACAGACAGACACAAAGTCATAAAATACCAGGATTTGCAGGCATAAATGAGAGCAATGTGGAAGAATGATACCCAGACAGTTCTTTTTTTTTTTCAATAATAATTTTTATTGTTTTCTTATATTCCATACAAAATTAAAACAATACAGAAAATTAAGAAAAAACTACCAACTAATGTAACTAACACTAACTCCATAACATATATACAATATTTACATAAATGCTTCCAAGTAACACATTGAATTATACACAAAGAGTATAAAAGTGGTTAAGATCAATTCGAGTAATGAAAAGTTGCTGTTACAGAGTCTCTTAAAAGTGTAGAAATTCTTGCTAAATTCAAATGTAATAATTTTAGAGTATTAGCAATAAGGCATATAGTAGCTCACAAATTACTTTTGAACCAACATAATAAAAATATTAACAATCCAAAAATATGGGAACAAGTATTTAATATTGTATTAGTGTAACACCCAGACAGTTCTAATAGCAGTAATAAGAGCAATGGGTCACATAAAAAATAATTTACAGTTGTATTTAGATATACTACCAATACTTAGAACTTCATCTGAATTACAGGAGGAGTCAATTCTGTGCACATTGTGCATGCTGCAAATAGCACTTCTGGTTAATATCAAAGACTGAAACACTATTAATCTCATAAACTTTAACAATATCTTGATTTAGGAATGGGGTCCATTCCCATCATGTTACTAGAAACCAAAAAGACTTGGAGAAATTAAACCCAACAGAAAACAATCCAACAACCTCTTGAATGTAATTAAAATAGTCCACTGATTAATGTGATCCCTCTTCTGCAAGCAGATAGTGAATGTAGGATAGTGTGAGTTCCAGAATATCTTAGAACAGAAAATTATATACTTTTTATTTAGAGGAGTGAAAGGAACCTCTCTAATCTTCTCAACCATCAGCATTCTGGCAGGTGGAAAGCAAGTTCTATCTCTGCCTGCTCTGAAAAAGGAATGAATTCTACTGCATAATGGCTAATAGATTTGAGGATCTGTACTTTACTTTACCCCATTCCAACTCACTTTCACTTATTTCTTTCACACCTAGCTAATCCCACATATTCTTCCTTCAAATTAAGATACTAGATAAAATATGCTCAAAATTATTTTATCTTCCCTTTTTACTGTCTTGCTGTGCAACTCCCTTACTACACTCATTCATATAGTGTTGTTGAGTTTTATCTGACTCCATTTTGACCCTTTGAACAGCTGCTGCCATCCATCGTATACCACCATCTAAAAGAAGAAAACATGCAGTCCGTACCCCTTTACAAAAACATAATATTAAAGAACAATGTAAAAATTCAAATCCCCATGTGGACAGTCACCCACACAAATATTGCATCTTACAAAGTACAGTTGCGCAATTAAACTTACAGTAACAGTAGACGTTTCAATTATCACTGCTGCAATAGCCTAAGTTATATGGACTATATCCTGCTAAGGATACAACAGTTGCCCAGCTTCCAAAGCTTCAGGGAACCTTCCATGTGCCCAAAACATTAGTCATCTAAAGTCAGGTTTCAGTGTCAAGCCCTTCAGAACTTTCATACCAACAGAGGCAAAAGCCCTAAGATGACAAACATAGGAGTAGAAAAAATACATGTCCACACACTGGCAAAAAAAAAAAATTTATATTTATGTATGTATGTATGGGTCTACTTTGCTTATTCAAAATTACACTTACCTGAACCTGAAAAATGCGAGATGACCAATGAAAACTTAATAACCTGAAGCAACGAATCACCAATATTTTACAGCGAAACAAAACACTTGGCCACCAAGACATAAAAACAAAAAACTGAGGCAAATTAAACCCATGCAAGTGGGGATCTTCGCCCACCACACCCCCCATGTGGGGGGGGCTGCGCTCCTCCACCCCTAACTAAATATACCAACTACAAAATTGCACCGGGGAAAAGAGCAAAGTTCAGCCTGGTGGGCAAGTGGTTCATTTCCCTCTAAAAAAATATTGGTGATTCATTGCTCCAGGTTATTAGGTTTTCGTTGAAGTTGTATTGTGTTTTTCAGGTTTGGGTAAGTGCAGTTTTGATTAAGCAAAGTAGACCCATATGTGTGTGTGTGTGTGTGTATGTATATATATATATATATATATATATATATATATATATATACACACACACATACATATACAAAAAAAAATAAGGGGGATGGAGGAAGAGATCTAATTCAGCAGGGATCATTCAAACATCTACTGTTATGGTAAGTTTATTTACACAACTGTGCTATTGTTCATCATTATGATCACTGCTGCAGTAGCCCTAGCTATATTGGTAGATTACCATACCTTAATATGACTGGCAGGAGGAAAGATGAAGGTCCAGAAGCTCCTGGAGAATGGTCCTAGCAAAGCCTGTCCAAGTCCTGGAGAAAAAATCATGTGTATAGAGTTTTGTAAAAGTGTGCATATATGGAACAAGTTGTTGCTTCTACACTACTTCCAGAATCCAACCATTTCCAAAAAGCAATAGATGAAGCTAAGACCCTGGAACAATGGATCTTGAGTCTGCCTGGTATACATTTGTTGTGATGGGTATAACAAAAGGTAATAGCATGAAACAACCATTTTTAAAAAGTCTGTTTTGACATACATTGTCTTTTTTTTCTTCCCTTCCCAACAAATGAACGACTGATCAGAAGTTCTGAAATATTTTATTGTGTTGTTAAGATTGTGACTGAGTTGCCTGTATACATCTAAGGGTATGAACTAACTTTTCTCCCTCATTTTTAGGTTCTGAAAAGAAGACAGGAAGATGGATGGATAGCTTGGCTTAAGGTAAATGTGGGCACTACTTTAGGCATAAATATAAGATAAGTTCTAAGTTCTTAAGGAAACCCTATCTTTATGGAAAAGTAGATAAACTGACTCACCCTGTGATCCTGCAACTCAGATGCTCCATGTAGAAGTAGAGTAATTAATAAGACTATTTTCCATGCCAAGAATCTTTTTATGCAAAACCCCTTTCAAAAATATTTTCACATGAGACTGCATTGAAGAAAGAGGGGATCCATGGGCAGACATGCTGAAATTGCTGACAAATGAACCTTGATTAAGGGGTAAGCTAGGCCATAGATAAATAACCCACACAAATATTTTAGAACTAGAGAAACACTAACCCTGAGTGGTTCTTTTCTTGACACCAACTACTAAACTTTTTCCATTTACTAATAGATGGTTTTCTAGTAGCGGGCTTTCTTGCTTCCATTAATACTCGTTGTGCTTTTTCCAAAAGAAAGGTGCCAAAAAAGTGTAAAAATTCTTTCATCCAGGAAGTCAGTTGTATTCATTTGGAGTTGGGATGTATCAAACACATCTGGTCTTGTGTAAGTAGATCCAGTCTGTGAGGAAGCTTGTGATAATTGTCCCTGGCCATTTCTAAAAGAATGGAGAACCACTGTTGCCTGGGCCAGAAGTGAGACACCCACAATGATCTCTGTAAAGTTCTTCAGAGGTTCAGACTTCCTGGAAGGATTTATAGACTGCCAGGGTGGGAAGGGGAGGGAAGTCCTGCATATAATCATTCAAACTTATTAGACTGTCTGTTGATGGGGTGGGGGTCCTGCTTTATTCTGGAATCTTCCTGCCACCGCTTTTTATATATTTAGTTACTATCAGCTTGGTGGGTCTGTTTCTTTTGCTTTTTAAAGAAGGTTGCAGAGGGAGCATTGAATCCCTTAGCAAATTTGGAGAAGAGGTTTGAAAAATCTGAGATATCTCTTGAATCAGCTTTCCTGTATAATAACACATTACATGACCTCTGCAGCAGAAGGTCCAAATATAGTTCTGTATGCAAGGTACCTAAGGAAGAATTTTACAATTTAATTTCTAACATTCTCTGGGAGGTTTGGGGAATGTAGCCAAGCAGACCTCATAACTGTTCCAATGGCAGCAGCCCTGGAGTGACCGGCAGAGTCATAAACACATTTCAAACAGTGAGTAGTCACATCATTCACAGAAGAAACCAAGTTAATTAAAGCAGATGTATCCTCTCAAGAGGAAAGATATACAACAATATTCCTCATAGTATCAAAAGAGACAAGTATAAACATTAAAATATGAGTTTAACAGCTGAGAATTCTAAAAAGCTTTGCAGAAGAATGTACTTTTGTCAAATTTATCAAAAGACTTCCCCCATTCTTGTCAGGAGGAGAGGGATTAGTATTACTCATAAGTTTAGTAGCAGCTGGATTCACTAAGCAATGGCTGCTAGGCCTGATCTGGGATGGGTGTAAAAAAAACTAAAAGGCTGAGACACTTTATCTGAAGTATCTGGTTTTGGGGGGACAGCAGGCTGTCTGCCAGGGAAATAATGAAAACATCCTCTAAAGCAGGTAGAACTGAAGCAATAGGTATAGGTTCTGGAAATTCCAGTACTAAGAAATCACAGCATTTCTTAAGGCACTGAGAAGCATCACTGTTTTCCTACTGAAACAAATAATTCAATGTGGAAATGGTTTCAGAGAAAGAGAATCCTTCAGAAGTACTGGCTGAAGTCACACTTTCCTCAGAATCAAAATTAGTAGTCTGAGGAGACAACATATAATCTGCTTTCTCACAATCATTTTGAGATTCAAACTCTTCATTCAGTTCAAAAAATGAAGGCTACCTTTTTCTTTTATCAGAAACAGTCATAGATTAATGATCAAAAGCCTCCACTATACCCTGAGCTAAAGCCCAATAAATTATCCCTGTCTACAGAAAGTGAGATAGGAGAAGGCATATGTGTATTTTTTCACTTTTATTGAATTATCACTTAAGACATTGGCAAACATGCATTTATGTAAAAGAAAACAAACCATATTAATATGTTCCTAGTTACAAACATTACACATCAGATGTGTTGTTTTTTGTATAATTATCAATCCAACATTACATAAATTGCTCAGTTTCTGCCTTCCCTTAAAATCTTACTCCTCCTCCAAACCTCTGCATGTATTGTTCGCACAATTTCCATTTTTTCTATGTAATTTGCTCCTACCCTTTTCTAAACATTTCACTTCCTGTTCTTTTATCTCTGTTACAGTATTCAGTACTTTAAATACAGTTGTTTTATAGGTTCATAGGTAAGTAGTAGACAAGCTGCCCTTGTGGGCCATTTTAAGCCTAGCCAGTGTCATTCAAAGGTAGGAATCAAACCCTGTACCTTGTGCTTATGAGATAAACACCTTAACCATTATGCCAACCCCAGCTCACCAAATACTTTGATTTCTATTTTGTAGTAATTTTTTTTTGTCAGCCACCAGAATTATACTTAGCAATGCCTTATTATGTCTAGACAATTCAGATCTTGTATCCCAGATCAAAATAAGTCATTTCCTTTGGCAGTAACAGTTTTTTTTATATAAAATTAATGAAGATAAAATAAAGGCTATAGCTATAAAATATGTAACCACACTTTGCAGACAAATTCAACAAATACTTCATATCCAGAACTATACTTTTTTAAACAAGAAACATATTTATGAAATTTTTCACTTATGACATAGGCAATCATACATTTATATAAATGAAAACAAACCATACTGACATAATCTTAGTTGCAAGCATTATTTATTTATGTATTTATTTTTATTTATTTATTTATTTACACTTGTTTACCAGGAAATTCCGACTGGACGCAGGTCCTTTTTCAGCGGATGCCCGGGGAGAAAAGCTCCACATCATGTACATGATAAATAGAGATACAAAGTTGCAGCAGTAGTAAACAACATTACAGGTTGTTGGCTTTAATACAATAACAAGATATTGATTATCAACAGTATATACAGTAAATGGCACAAGTTAAGATATTTTCTTGTTGTTTATAATATTAGTAACAAAGTTGTTAGACAAGATTTTAAAGTATGTAAAGACAACTAGTTAACTCTGACTGTGGTTAGTAGTGGTGGTAGTATAGTTGGGTTAAGAGTCTAGGTGGGGGGGGGGTAAGGGGGGTGTTAGTCTGGATTAGAACAAGGACAAAGCCAGTGCAAATTTAAGTGGAATTTGAGTGCAGTCTTGAAAAGGCTGCTGGAAGGTAGAGTAGTTATAGAGGGTGGAAGATTGTTCCAAAGTTTAGATCTGGTACAAGAAAATATGGATTCTACTGCTGAGTTTTTGGGTTTGATAACAGTGAGTTGATTTTTGTTGCTTGATCTTAGGGGCCTAGTGGGGTGATAGGGTTGGAGAAGGGTTTGAAGGGAAGGGATGTTATGGGGGTGGTTAATAAGTTTATGAGCGAGGGTGAGTTGATTAAAGTGAAGGAGTTGTGGGAGTTCTAGCCAGTTTAGTTCTTTAAGGGAGATACAATGATGGCTGCAGTAGGAGGTTCCAGTGGCAAATTTAGCAGTTTTGTTGTAACAGGCATCCAGCTTGTGTAGGTCTGTCTAAGGTTGTTAAGTATGGGGGATGCATAGAGTACAGCAGAAATTAGCTGGGAATTGGCTATGGAGATTCTAGCCGCTTTGGTTAGGAATTGGTGGCCTCGATATAATGCACCAAGTTTCTTGTGAACTTTTTTATTGTGAGAGATATGTGGGTGTCATATCTAAGTTTGTTGTCTATTTCCACACCAAGTAATTTGTGTGTTCTGATGGATAGATAAAGGTATTGTCTTTGGCGAGATTGTTGAAGTGGGGGGTGTTTTTGGTGGCTTTGGAAGGTTGGAACAGAAGAAGTTTTGTCTTACTTGGGTTGAGTAGGAGCTGTGCATTGGATAGCCAGCTTTCTACAGAAGAGAATGATTCCTGTGGGATTTAGGTTCATAGGTTGGTACTGGGCTATCTGCCCGAAGGCATATATTAGCCCAGCCACATTGTGCGGTATTCACCACCCCTTTAGTAGTTCCCTAGACCCTTGTACTAGCAGCTAGTGCCCTTGGCCCCTATCTAGTAGTGCTGTTGGTGTGATCCCCGGTGTGAACTTTCTGTTACCCATCCACTCATCAAGGTTCCTCTTGAAGAGTGATAGTGAGGGGCTCTGTCTTATGTAGATTGGGACCCTGTTCCATAGTAAGGGAAGTCTCTGTGAAGGGAATCTATCCCTCCAGCATGTTCTATTCATTGTTGTGTTGAGGTTTATATCCCTAGAGCATGTAGCTCGAGTAGATTTGGTTTTGCTAAGATGGAGCATGTTCAACAATTCTGGGTTGGACATGGCTCTGTACGTTAGACAGAAATCACCTCTGAGAAAGCTGTATGCAACAGAGAACTGTCTTAGCTTTTTCAATTGTGCTGCATAGGGCAACTATTTGAGGCCAGTAATCCTCTTGGTTAGGTACCTCTGTGGTCTCTCCAGCTGCTGGAGATGTCTAGCCAGGTACATTCCAATTGGTGCATTGTACTCAATAATGGGTCTGATGAGGGAAGAGTAAAGGGGCACCATTACATCCTTAGATTTTGATGCAAACCCTTTCGTGATCAGATGGGTCACATAGAAGGATTTTCTAACCACTTTGGCAACATGGTTATCAAAGGAAAGCTGACTGTCTACTTGGGTCCCTAGATCCCTTATTTCTTCTTCAGATTTCAGGGGATTACCTCCTATGTTGTAGTTTGTGGGTACTCTGTTTTTTCCAAAGGGGATTACTACTTATTTTTTTGCATTTAGCTTGAGACCATGGCTTTGGCACCATGCATCAGTCTCATTTAGGCCCTTCTGGAGGATCTCCATGTCGGCCGGAGACTCTATTATAGCACCCAGTTTGCAGTCGTCCGCAAACTTAGTCAGCCACAGCCCTTCCGTGCTTGCCTGTACTTCTGAGAAGTATATGCCAAACAGGAGGGGTCCTAGGACAGAGCCCTGAGGTACACCACTCGTTACTGGTCTGGATTCGGACATAGATCCCGCTACTCTTACTTTATGGGATCTGTCTGAGAGCCAATTTGCGATCCATCTTGTGACGTAAGGGTTTATGCCCAGGCTGGTGAGCTTATCAATAATACCTGAATGGGGAATGGTGTCAAATGCTTTAGCAAGGTCAAGGTAAGCCGTGTGTACCTCCTTTCCCTTATCTATAGCCTGAGTAACTGTCTCAAAGAAATCCACCAGGTTCAGGAGGCATGATCTGCCCTTGACGAAGCCGAACTGTGTGGGGTCCAGAGACTGGAGGTTCCCAATCTCTCCATTTATGAGTTCCATAATGATTCACTCCATAGCCTTACAGATCAGACTGGTCAGGCTTATTGGTCGGTAGTTCCCAGGTCAGTTGTGGCCCCACCCTTGTGTAGCGGGACCACTGTTGCCATGTGCCATTCTATGGGCACATATCCTGTGGAGAGGCTGAGACTTGAACAGGGTATTAAGATGCGGGGTTAATTCCTTTTGGAGCTCGTGTATGACACAGCCTGGGACACCATCTGGTCCCATGGAGGCAGTGTTTTTAGCTTTAGATAGAGCCTTGTTAACCAACGTATCGGTAATAATTGGACTTACACAATCCCCTGGAATGGTAATAGGCCCTGTAGGTGGTGAGGGGGGGGGGGGACTTTGCACTGAACCTGTCAGCCAAGATGTTGGCAATGTCAGAAGGGTCAGTGTATTTTGTTCCATTTTGTACTAGCTCAGAACAGACCTGAGCGTTGCCATTTAGGTTTTTGACGTAGCCATAGAAGGCCTTATGGTTATCCTTGGCAACTTTCTTTTCAAAATTAGCTTTAGTTGACTTGATGAGGGCCCTCAATTTCTTACTAATGCTGATCAGGGATGATTTTTCTACTTGAGATTTGGCCTTTTTCTGTATAAGTCTTCTCCTTTTATTGTAAAGTTTGCTTATGACTAGGGTCCACCAGACTGGTTTCTTCTTGCTTGAGGAAGGAGTCTTGGTTTTATTTGGGATAGCACGGTCCATGCAATCCTGAAGATGCATATAGAGTGTCTTGGTGTAGGATTCCGCATCCTGGATATCATTATCCTTCTGCAAGGGAATAGTGAAGCTTTCCACTTTGGATGCAAGTAGTTTGAAGTTTGCTTTGGAAAGGTTTTTGACTATGGTTTCTTTGACTGGGGGAGGTGGAAGGGTGAGGATGTCCAGGGTTATCAGTTTGTGATCTGATCTGACCAAAGAGGGAGTGATAACGGGTGTGGTACAATGGGCACCCATATTTGTGATGATTAAATCCAATATGTTGTCTCCTCTAGTGGGGGAACATACTAGTTGTTCAAGGGCATTTAAATTTATACATTCTATGAATCACTAGGGATAGCACAGGAATTGGAACATTGGTAGTTCGCCCAGTCTATACCAGGGTTGTTGAAATCACCCAAGATTATGGTGTTGGGTAGGACCTTTATATTTTCCAATGTCTCAAGGAATGCAGAGTGAGCATCTTCGGACATGGTGGGTGATCTATAACTGGCTATGACTTGAAATGTAGTTTTGCCTGCTGATAGTTGCACATGGATGATCTCTGGAGCATCATGCTGCGTTACTAACCTGGAGATATGGGTATCCTTGATGAATATGGATACACCTCCGCCCTTTGTACTGCGATCCGGTAACTGAGGCCAGAAGGTATGATATGAATTGTAACCTGGCAGTGCTGGGGTGCTCTCTTGAGACTTGAACCAGGTTTCCGTCACTGCACAAACATCGATTTTCTCCATGCTGAGGAGAGCCTCGAGTGTGTACATTTTGAGGTTGAGACTTCTGGCGTTGAGTAGCATTACCCTTAGTTTTTGGTAACCTGTGCTGGTTATGGGGGTTGGTTTGTCCTTTGAGCCTTGCTTAAAAAAGGCACTATGGGGATGGCAAGAGCCTTGGCCAGTATTCAAAAACCTAGGGGTGACAGTTGCAACCCATCTCTGGCAAAACAGCGAGGCTTGTCTGTCATGTCATCCCAGGCAGACAGACACTGGATCCCCTTAGAATGACACCAGAAGCTTAGCCAATTGTTGAAATTGATCATTTTGTCTTTGTATTGTGGTATAATTCTAGGTGAAGGTAGTATGCTACTCAAGGTCAGGGTCATACCAGCTTGGGCTACATGATCAGAGAGCTCCTCAATGTCTCTTTTCATGTAGTCCAGGGAGGTACGTCTTAGATCATTCACACCAACATGTACAATGACAGCGTCATACTTGTACTTGTTCTGGAGTGACCTAAGTGCCTGTGTTATGTGGCAGATCCGAGCAGCCGACAGGCAGCTTGACAGTAACCTTCTCCTTGTTCAGCCAGGTGAGTGGAACATCCGTGTGCCTTACTATAGAGTCTCCTATTACTAGCGTGTTAGGTATGGTGTTTTGCCTTAAGGGCTGTTGTGAGGCACACTGCTGATGTGAATTATGTGTTTTCTGGCTTGTGTTTGGGGGTGTAGGTTGCTTGCTTGTCTGTTTTGGAGGGCACTGTTTCTTTTTCAGATTGGTACCTAGTGCCTCCGAATATGTTTTTGTGTATTTATGCGTATGTTTTGCCGGTGCTTGTTTTATAGATTCATGTGTGACAGGTGGTGTGATGCAAGTGTATCCCTTATCTTCTTGACTGTCTGTTACAGTCATGGGTTGAGAGCACTTAACCTTCAGTCTGGCTGTGTATTTGCATCTCTCACAAGTGTTTGTGTCTAGACATAAGAGGTGAGGGTTGTCTGTATACATGAGGCAGTTGTGACATTGCCTCAGGATGTCCAATTCCACCAGATGAACTGGAGAGTACACCTGAAGCTGACCTCTGGACATGCTTGGAAAAGTAAATTTCACTTGTCTTGCGGACAATCGAGGGTCTTATGCTGTATTATAATAGCACTGTCTAGGAGATTTGGAAAGTAATAGTTCTATGAGATTTGGACAAGTGCTGATTTGGGTTATGCAAGTGCTGCAATAAGAGTAGCTGATCTGACGCACTTGAGTTGAGGTTTGCCTGGTTCTAAGGAAAAATTTACAGCGCAGACTTTGTGGGGCCGGGAATAGTATACCCCAGCTAACTGGCGCTGCCCGACGCTGCTCTGTGCGCAACACCACTCAAAAAGAGAGTTGCAGGGTTTTTCCTCTAGATAAGTGAGGAAAGTGAGTACAATAGCTGTTTTTCTCTAAGTAAGTGATGAAAGTAAGTACAAAAACTGTTTTCCTCTAGGTAATGAGGAAGACAGAGTGCTATAGTAATTAGTAGCTTATTTAGTGCTTACAAGTTCTAAACAAGTGCTGAGCATGAACAAGCAAATTTAAGTGCTAAAACTAAGAATCTGTATCTGCACTAGATGAGTTACAGGACAGAAACAAGTGCAAATACAGGCTTTCAAATCAGAAAGTTGAGAGAGATGGAAGAGATTGCCCAAACGGCCAATAACTACAAATTATGGGCCAGAACCACTACTTATGTGGTAGACAGGTTACCTAGTGCTTACCACTCCCACTGATAAGCTAGAAGGCTTCCCTCCAACACAGAAAGGCTTGGGGGACTCAGAAGCTTACATACAGTCCTGGATACAGCAAATCTGTATCTGGAACACTAGTTACAGGAAAGGTAGGAAACAGGCTTACAGTTTTTTTTTTTTTTTTTACAGAAAAGTAGCAAAAACAGTAGTAAAAAAAATTCACATGCAGTGCAAGCTAGCACACTTGAGTATGCAGCAATATTAGACCAAACACAGTTTATAAAATGCAATTAAATTAAAAAGGACTAAAAGCAAGTGCAGGAAGAGTTTATTAGGTAGAATGTGGTAAAGAGATGGGACGAGGGAGTGTCCCAGAGCAAATCTACAGTGGGGCAGGCAACTGCAAAAGCCACCAAATTTAAACTCAACAGAGATCTAAGCAAAAACTAACAGTACAAACTTTAAAACCAAAAAAATATTTTCAGCTCTGTATATTTGCCGATCAGTCTCTCAGAACAGTGAGACAACAGTTTCAACACAATTGAACTCTATAACCAAAAAAATATACTCAGCTCTGTATAATTGCAGATAATATGTAAGGCAGTCTCTCAGAACAAAGGTTTCAGCGTAGTTCTGGTAGAGTGGGGCAGAGCAGATGAGAGTAGAGTCATCTGCGTACTGTATAAGAGATGCTTGTGTCGTGGCAGTATGTAAGTTGTTAGTGAAAAGTGAGAATAGCAGAGGGCCAAGGATAGACCCTTGGGGAACTCTGAGAGTAACTGGGAGGTGAGGTGATAGGTTATCGTCCCAGATTACTGATTGCTGGTGTCCATGTAGACAGCTGTGGAACCAGTTGCAGGCTGATTGTGAGAAGGAGAGGTTGGGGAGAGTAGAGAGTAGTAGCTCATGAGATGCCATGTTAAGGGCCTTTGAGAGATCTAGAAACACGGCAGTAGAGAAGAGGCCGTTGTTTTTGTGATGAAGTATGGTGTTGATGAAAGAGAGCAGAGTGAAGATAGTGCTGTGATATGGCCTGAAACCATGTTGGGGTTTGGAGAGAAGATTATTTGCTAGGAAGTAGTTGGAGACCTGGGTGTTGATACATTTTTCAAGTATCTTGGAGAGATGGGAGAGGATAGCAATGGGGCGATAATTGGAGAGGTCGGTGGAAGGGGTGCCTTTGTGGAGGGGAATGATGTGGGATATTTTCCATATAGAGGGAACACATAGCCTTCTGTTATGGAATGGTTGATTAGAATTGAAATTGGGTAGGCTAGTGTATCAGCTGCAATTTTCAAGTATTCAGAGGGGAGGTTGTCAGCTGTGAGTTCTGAGGGTTTAAGTTTTGACAATAGTCTTTTTATGTTGGAGGTAGGTACTGAGGTGAAGAAGAAAAGAGGAGTGGGGGGGTTAGGGTTAGGAGTTGGGGGGCTCTGTTGTAGGGAAGTGTTGTTTGTTTAGAGATGTTATAGTTTCAGTGAAGTGTTTGTTGAAGGATTCAGCAATACTGCTGGAGGATGGGGGAATGGACGGCTAGGGGATATCAACCTTCCCTGGGTGGAGGACAGTGTTAATAATGGACCAGAACTGCTTAGGGTTGTGGTTGGTAGAGTTTAGAGTGGATTTATAGTAGAGGGATTTGTCTAAATTTATTTTCTTTTTGGCTTTTTTGCGCAGTTCAGGGAATGATTGCCTATCTGAGTTATTTTTTGTTAGTCGCCAGTGCTCCCAGGCCTTATCTCTGGATTTCATTAGGGTTCTGGTGGTCTTTTGTAACCATGGGGCATGCCTGGATCTGACTTTGGCATTTCTTACAGGAGCATGGGTGTTTAGGATGGAGAGGAAGGTACTGTTGAAGAAGTGGACAGCCTCATCTAGGCTGAGGTATTTTAGTGGTGACCAGTTAATTTCTTGCAGGGAGGAGATGAAGGAGTTGGGGTTGAAGTTGGACTTGTTCTGTATTTGCTTGTGGATAATGGGCTTGAGACTGTTTGTGTGCTGCCAAATTAGGAAAGTGGGGGAGTGGTCAATAAGACTGTCAGGTAAGCAGCCTGCTAGGTAAGAGTGAGGGGCTTTGTTGACTAGGATCCAGTCAAGTAAGGTATGACTGTTAGGGTTTTTGTTGATTTGGGTAGGGGATTGGATGAGTTGAGTGAACCCACAGAAATTAAGGTGAGTGGTTGGGAGATTGTTATTACAGGATAGCCAGTTGATGTTAAAGTCACCGAGAATTATGGTTTCCTGGGGTAGAGATAGAGTAGCCCAGCTCAAGAGATTTTCTAGGGGTGTAATATTTTGCCCTGGTGGGAAATAGAATCCTATGATACTGATTGTTTTGTTTGGGTTTAGTCTGAGATTGGCATAAAGGATTTCTTCATTGTTGTGGTGAGGGCCAGATGTGTTCAGGAGTTGAATATTAAGGTGGTGTTTAAATATCAATGCTACACCACCTCCTTTTTTGGACAATCTGTCTATGTGAAGGATGTTGTATTCAGGTGGAAGTATTTCCTCACTTTTGATGTGAGGTTTGAGCCAGGTTTCAGTTAGGATGAGAATATCTGGGGAATATATACTTATGCTGGCATGTAGTTCCTGGATTTTATTGCATATGCTTCTGATGTTTAGGGACATTATAAGTAGGTCTGTTGTTTTTTTGTTGGCTAGGAGTTGAGTTGTGGAGGAGTTGATTGGACTAGGTTTTGTGGTTGGGTTGGATTTGGGAGGACCAGGGTTTGGATGGATGTCTCCAGTGAGGGCTAGTTTATAGAGGGTGTTTATGATATGTTTTATATACATAGTAATTTTTTTATGGTATCTTAGGGATATTTTATTTTTGAGTGTGTTAGGTGTTTGGTAATGGAGTGTATGTGTTGGGAGGATGTTTTTGGTGGCAGGGGTTGTGTAGTTATAGTGTAAATGTTTATACATCACAAACCACACTGACATAATTGTAGTTGCAAACATTATATGTCATTTATAATCTGCCTAATAATTGTCAAACATTACACAGCTGATTCAAAACCTGCCTTTTTTAAACCTCATTCCTTCCCTGTATGTATTGTTCCCACAAATCCCATTTTTCTATGTAATTTTCTCCTATCATTATCTAAAGATCCCAATTCCAGTTGTTTTACCTCTGCTGTTACAGTCACTACTTTTAGTACAGTTGGATTAGACTTTCATTTCCATTTTCTAGTAATTGTTTTTTTTTTGGCAGCCACCATATTTAGACTCAGCAAGGCCTTACTTTGTTTAGGAAATTCCGATTCTGTATCATAGTTCAGAAAAATAATTTCCCTTTATATACCAATTTGCTCACTCAGTATCTCTGATACAGTAACACCAACACCAGCACAAGAAAAGTAGCAAATCCAGCACACAAGTCCAGCATTAATTTCACCAGTTTCTGTTTATTGCTTAAACTATCTGGTACCTCTGCCTTTCGCCTTCAGTGGATCACAATTAATGTCTTTTTCACCAATATATATATATATATATATATATATATATATATATATATATATATACATATATATCTACATTCATTTACTAGCAATTAGCACAGACAACTTCATCAATCCATCTAATTAATATTTAAAGTGACATTTTCAGAATAACATTTTCAAAAAACTTTTTTTCTCACTCTTCTTATAAAAAACATTGTTATAACTTTATATATATATATATATATATATATATATATATATATATATATATATATATATATATATATATATATATAAAAAAATATATATATATATATATATATATATATATATATAAATATATATATACACATATATGACTTTTTTAATTTTCTTTCAAAAATAATTATAAATAAATATTAATATAGCACATGCTCAATCCATTCATTACAAGAAATATAATCCAATTAAATATAATCCAATTAAATACCCAATTCAAGATTCAATCCAAAGGGCTTTAGTGTCTTAAATTTCAAAATCATTTTAGTTTCTAACTCCAGTAATTTATAAGAATAATCTCCTCCTCCTTCCATATAAAAAGGCTTCCCAAGTACACAGAATTTTAAACTGTAAGGTGAGCCATCATGTTTTTCATAGAAGTGTTGGGCCACAGGGCTAACTTCACTTTTATTTCTAATATCTTTTATGTGTTCTAAAATACGTATTTTCACCATTCTTTTAGTTTGCCCTATATACCAAACATTTCTACAAGAGCAACCTAGAATATATACTACCCCTACCGATCTACAGTTAAAGTTGAATTTAGGAAAAAAACTTGGTACCATTTATTATATTAATATTAGTTACCCTCTCGCATAAACTGCAATGGCCACAAGGATATGTCCCTAAAGGCAAATTCTTATTCTCATTTCTTTCAACCCCCCTCATAAAGTTATAGTTCAACAACTCTTTCAAATTCTTACCCCTTTTATAAGAAAAAGTAACATGTTTAGGAAAAAGATGGCCAATATTATCATCCTCATTAATTAAATACCAGTATTTTTGAACAATTTTAACCAATTCATTTGAAAATGGAGAGAATTTAGTAACAAAGAATAACCTTTCCCCATCATCCCCTACTTTTTTATTTGGTATTTTGACTCTAACGTTTTCCTTGGCATACATAGATTTATATTTATCATCACAAGGAATCCCAAGTAACCTGTTTTTACATCTTAATAAGAGTTCTTTATCATAGCCTCTCTCATTAAGTCTCAACTCTACATTATCCAGTTCATTAACCCTCTCCACCTCATCACTGGTGTGATCAAAAATTCTTTTAAATTCACCTGAGGGTAACAAACGTAGTAGATGTTCAGGATGCATACTACTAGCATGTAAAAACATATTAACTGAGGTATTTTTCCTAAAAGGCCTAAAGCCAATAGATTCCTCTTTATGATATAGAGTTACATCCAAAAAACTGATCTTGTCCCTATTGAGCTCATAGGAGAAGGTCAAACCATGTATATTTTCATTTAGGGTTTCAAAAAATTCAAAAAAATCACCAATCTCACCCCTACAAATCAAAAAAATATCATCAATATATCGCTTGTATAACACCACATTTTTCTTATAAAAGGGGGTGGGGTAAATAAATTGCCTTTCAAAGAATTCCATATAAATAATAGCATATGAGGGTGCAAATGCAGCTCCCATGGCCGTTCCTTTTAACTGAAGAAAGAATTCATTATTAAAGCTAAAATAATTGTGAGTTAAACAAAACTCAAGCAGACTAATCATATAGGTAGTTCTAGGTCCATCACCCAACATTTCCATCACTGCTTCCAGCCCCCATCTTTTGTTGATGTTTGTATATAGTGATTTAACGTCTATAGTTACCTAATAATAACCCAAATACCATTTTATCTGAGAAAGTTCATTTAACAATTCTTGTGTGTTAGAAATATGTGCTGAAACTTTGCCTAAATGTTTCTTCAGATGGAAATCCAAAAATATATTAATATTACTTAACAAAGAGCCTATCCCTGACACTATCGGTCTTCCGGGGGGGGTTTTCCAAACATTTATGCACTTTAGGTAAAGCATAAAAAATAGGAGTAAGAGGTTTCTTTATATATAATTTACACACATCTTTATGATTAAAGAAACCAAGATGATCCCCTCTTTCCAATAGGGTCAACAGTTCTTGTTATATTCCAAAACAGGATCTTTTAGTAGACGTTTATATTCAACATCATTTAACAAATCTACTATTATCTCACAGTATTTAGATTTCTGCAGAATGACCCAGTTTCCACCCTTATCAGCACATTTAAAAATAAATTCTTTCTTTAACTTCACCATACTCTTCAGAGCCATCCACTCATTTTTGCTTAAATTATATTGTTTTTTATTCATATAAAATCTATCCAGAGACAAAGAAATTTCTTTAAACAAAATTTTGGAAAAGGCAGTGATGGCAGGTACTTTGATATTAGGTACAAATTTACTACTAGAGATTAAATTAGGCAATGTTAACTTTCCATAACCAGTACAGAAACATCCAGGCTCTTCTCCCCCTCCATCCACACAAAACATTCCATCATCTTCATAATCATAAATTGACATATTTAATAACTCATCTTCTTCAAGATTACTCTCATCTAACGAAACATTTTCTGCAGAATTCACAGTATCATTCTCAAAATAAACTTTCAAGTATAATTTTCTGACAAAAGCCTTTAGCTCAAAATACAACTCTCCAAAGGAGGGAAAAAAAGTTGGTACAAATTTACTGCCCTTGGATAACAAACATTTCATATCATCGTTCAAAAACAAACTAGACAAATTTATAACAGATAAAGTCTGTGCATCATGCTGACTCACATATTCATTCCTTAAAACGATTTCTGCCCTTTCTGCCCTTTCTGCCATTTCTTCCCCGATTTGACTTGTTTGTCTGAAACAAATTATCCGTTCTCGAAGAACCTGATAGAACAATTGCTCCCTCAGTCTCCAAATTGACCGAGGTAGCAGAATCAGCAAAAGTCACATTTTTATTCGTACTACCAGTTCTTTCATGCTCCCCTGAGGACGCTGAAACACTACGTTGCTTATGAAAACCTCCTCTCCTGCCCTTTGACCTACTACGTGTAGGTTCACGTTGCCAGGAAAAGAGAATGCCGGTTTCATAGTCTTTCATGTCCCGTACAACTTTATTTCTCTTACGCTGAATAATCTCAGTCTCCAATTTAGATATCTTTTCATTAATTTTAGAGAATTGCATTCTAAAACAGGACTTCCCCACCACTTCGTCCTGTAAATGCAAAATCTCAGTTTTTAATTTATTGTGTGTTCTTTGATTCCATTTAACCAATATACGGAGCCATTTCTTAGTGCACTCTAATGTAGCCTGTTTCCATTCCTCTAAGAGGTCATGTTCCTCTTCCAGAAATTCAGTAGCAGGGAGTCGATCAATTCTTAAGCCTCTCAGAGTTAAATTTAAATTAATATACTTCTCCAAGAGGCAAGTGTCGAGGAATAAGGCAATTTCTTTAGTCATTAATCTTTCAAGTAGTAAAAAACGATCATCTACCTGGGTATTACCATCAACGTTCCATGGATCCACAAGAGTGAAATTTTTTTCACGCTCACTCACCATATCTACAAATAAAGTCACCCCTGGCAACATAGACTGCCCCGGAGCTCCAGTTGTCTGTGACATCTTGAAACAGGAAAAAAGTGCCTAGGTCAAAAGTATATTCGAAACACCAACACCAGCACAAGAAAAGTAGCAAATCCAGCACACAAGTCCAGCACTAATTTCACCAGTTTCTGTTTATTGCTTAAACGATCTGGTACCTCGGCCTTTCACCTTCAATGGATCACAATTAATGTCTTTTTCACCAATATATATATATATATATATATATATATATATACACACACATTAATTTACTAGCAATTGGCACAGATAACTTCATCAATCCATCTAATTAATATTTAAAGTGACATTTTCAAAAAACTTTTTTTCTCACTCTTCTTATAAAAACATTGTTATAACTTTTATATATATATATATATATATATATATATATATATATATATATATATATGACTTTTTTCATTTTCATTCAAAAATAATTATAAATAAATATTAATATAGCACATGCTCAATCCATTCATTACAAGAAATATAATCCAATTAAATATAATCCAATTAAATACCCAATTCAAGATTCAATCCAAAGGGCTTCAGTGTCTTAAATTTCAAAATCATTTTAGTTTCTAACTCCAGTAATTTATAAGAATAATCCCCTCCTCCTTCCATATAAAAAGGCTTCCCAAGTACACAGAATTTTAAACTGTAAGGTGGGCCATCATGTTTTTCATAGAAGTGTTGGGCCACATTATTAAGTAAGTAAATACCAAAAATTCCTTGTAAGGAGAGAGAGAGAGAGAGAGAGATTGAGAGAGAGACAAGGGGGATGGAGGGTGGGGTAACCAGGACTGCAACAGTGAATACACCTGAATATCTACATTTATGGTAAGTGTACACAACTGTACTATGTTATTCATGTTTCACTGTTGCAGTCATCACATTTGGATTGATTCCCAAAGCTGAAAGAAAGGGTGGAGGCAGTCAGGAAGACTGGGGGCTGGCTAGGATGCCCTGCAAGACAGCAGTGGCAAAGCCTGCCCTAGATTTGGAGAAGATAGGGAGGTGGTAATGCTTGGTGAAGGTATGAACAGATGCCCATGTTGCAGCCTCCAGGATGTACCTGGTGGGGATCCCTCTGTGGAAAGCTGCAGAGGTGGAGGTTACTCTGGTAGAATGTGTCCTGACCCCCTTGGGGGAGGTTTCCCATGCTGCTTGTAGCAGAAATGGATGTAGTGCGCTATCCATTTGGAAATGGTTTGTTTGGCTATGGCCTTGCCCTCTGCTCCTGCAGCAAAGCTGACTACAATTGATCAGTCTTTCTAAATGATTTAGTCCTGTCTAGGTAGAATTTGAGCTGTCTGTGCACATCTAGAGAGTGCAGAATCCTTTCCCCCTTGTTTTGTGGGTTAGGGAAAAAGATGGGCAAATGAATGGATTGGTTGAAAGCCACACTGGACAGCACTTTTGGCATGAAAGATGGGTTTGTCCTGAGGGAGACCCTGTCAGCATGGAAAATGTTGAAGGGGTCTACAGCCATTAGTTCTTGTAGCTTGGATATTCTTCTAGTTGAAGTGATAACCAGAAGCAAGGCTGTCTTCCAAGAGAGAAATTTTAACTCTGCTGAAGCTGCTGGTTCATAAGGGGGCAAGGTGAGCTTTTCTAACACAAAATTTAGATCCCAAGCTGGGGTAGGTGCTCTTCTGGGTGGCCTCAAGTTGTTAGCCCCTCTTAGGAACTGTTTGATGAGAGGGTGGGAGAAAAGAGGTGGCTGTGTGCTGAAATGAGCAGAGATGGCAGAGGCATGAATTTTAATACAAGAGAAGGATAGACCCCTGTGTAGTAGGTCAGCCATGAAATCCAGGATTGGAGGTAGGGAGGGCTGTGCCGTTCCAGCTCCCTTAGCCTGGATCCAGGTGCAAAACCTTTTCCACTTGTCAGCATAAGACTTTCTAGTATTAGGCATCTGGCCTCAAGTATAACATCTAGAACTTGTTTGCTTAGATTGGCAGCTTGTGCAGTGGTCATGGAATAAGCCAGGCTGCCAGATTGAGGGTCTGCAATTGGGGATGCATGAATTCTCCATTCCTCTGGGTCAGGAGTGTTTTGGTATCTGAGGAAGATGCCATGGTGGCAGGGGTGACAAGATGCAGTGGGTACCAGTGCTGGTGCAGTCAGTTTGGGGCAATCAGGATTGTCCTCAGTTTTTCCTCCCTTATTTTGAGCAGTACCCTTGTAATGAGCGGTAGAGGGGGAAATGCATAGACTGAGAGGTTGACCCACTGGAAGGATAGAGCATCCACTTTCCAGGCCTTGCTGTGAGGTTTCCTGGTGCAGAATTTGCTGAGCTGATGGTTGGAGTAGGAAGCAAAGAGGTCTACCTTCGGAGTTACAAGGGTGAAGGTTCTTTGTTCTAGCTGCCACTCGTGTGGGTCCAAAATATTTCTGCTTAAGTAGTCTGCCAGAGAGTTTAGAGAGCCTGGCAGGAATTGTGCTAACAGGTGTAGTTGCATGGCTGAGGCCGGGTGCCAAAGGGTCACAGAGAGCCTGCACAGAGGATACGAGTGAGTCCCTCCCTGCTTGTTGATATACCACATCACAGTGGTGTTGTCTGTTTTGATCAGTAGAAGCCCCAGGGAGAGTAGGGGTCTGCAAGCTGTCAGAGCATGCTGAACAGCTAACATCTCTTTTTGGTTGATGTGCAGATGTAGTTGATTTGGGCTCTATTGGCCCTGAATGCACCTGAAATCCAGGTGTGCACCCCAGGCATAATCTGATGCATCTGTGGTGAGGGTCTGGGCTGTGTGGGGTTGTGAGAAGGTAAGTCAGTTGTTGTGGTAGCATGCTGCTGCCCACCAAAGAAAATCTTTCCTTAAACAAGGTATCATTGGTATAAAAGTTTCCAGTCTTGGGAGTGTTGACACCAAAGGCTTTTTAGGTACCATTGTAGTTTCTGCATATGCAGTCTGGCATATGGAATGAGTAGAATGCAAGAAGCCATGAACCCCAGAGCTTGCAGGATTTTCCTTGCAGATAACTGGGGTCTGGGTGGCTAGTTGAGAGAAGTAGGCTGTCAGGTAGGTTTGTCTTTCTGATGTAAGGAATGCCATTTGGAATGCTGAGTCCAGGCTTGCTCCCAAGAATACAATTTTTTTGGGTGGGTACTAGTTTGGATTTCTTTTCATTGATAGTACACCCCAGGGAGGTCAGTAGGTCCTTTGCAAATGTCAGGTGCTTTAGCAGCTTTTCCTGACTGCCTGAATCAGACAGCCATCTAAGTATGGGTAAATTTGAATATTTCTTTTCTGCAAAAATCAATGGCGAGAGCCATACATTTTGTGAAAACTCTGGGAGCAGTGGATAAGCCAAAGGGAAGCGCAGAGAACTGAAATTGCAGTGATCCTGCCCTGAAACATTGATATTTCCTGCATGATTCCCTGATTGGGATTTGTAAGTAGGTCTAAGGTGGCTAATCAAGCATCTTTGGAGAGCATAGATAGAAGCTGCTGGAGGGTGAACATTTTGAATTTTGGTATCACCAGAAAGGTGTTTAGAATGGATAGATTGAGGATGGGGCACCAGTTGCCCTCTTTTCTGGGAACCAGGAAGAGTCTGGAGTAGAAACTTTGGCCTGTCTGTTTTGCAGGAACATGCTCTATTGCCCTCATAGAGAGCAGGGAAAGGACTTGCTTTTTGGCCTCTGCCCACTAGTTTGGGGGAAGACCTGGGTACCCTTTTGGGGTTGGTAGAGTGTGAAAATAAAATTTGTATCCCTGGGACACTATGTTGAGGATCCAGCAGTCATTGGTAATGGTGGCCCAGGTGCTTGCGTGGAAGGAGAGTTTTCCTCCTAGGGGAAAGAGCAGGTGGGCAGAGGGAAAGGGAGGAAGTGTAAAGTCATTGTGAGGTCTTACCATGAGGGGGTGGTTTAGCACTCCCTGGTTTTGTAGAGGAGGAACTCCATTGCTTAGATCTTTGCATTCCCTGGGGCTGTTGTCTGAGGGTCCTGCTTCCCTGGAGTCTGGTCTGGGCTGGGCTGAGCTGACCTGGAGGGGGCAGGAAAGGACCAGTGCTTGGAGGGGCAATGCCTACTGAACCTCGGTGGCTGGACCTGCAAGAAGTCTTTAACTGTCTGCATAGATTTAGCTTTTTCTTCCATCTTTTTTAAGACCTCCTCTGCCTTGGTGCCAAATACATTGTCTTTGTACAATGGTGCATCCAATAATTTGGATTTGACATGGTCTGGCAAGAGCTGTTCCTTAAGCTAAGCATGCCGTCTAAGGACAGAACCCGTGACCGCTGCCCTGCAAGATGCTTCTAGGGCATCAAAACCACATTGTAAGGTCTGCTTAGTTACTTGACTTGCAGAATGCATTAACTCTTGTAACTCTATTTTCTGCACAAGCAGGAAAAGAATACTTTTTTTGTTTGTTTGTTTGTTTGAGGAGTTCCATGGTATATTGCTGATATTTCAGCATGTGGAACTGAAAATTTAATGCTCTAATAGCAAGAGTAGCAGAGGTGTATACTTTTTATGAAAAAAATAACAGAAAACCCACCCAAAAGAGCAGAAACCCCAAACTAGTAAAACAAAAATAAAAAAATTCCACCAAACCTGTACAGAACAGTAACACTTAACAAATTTTATTAACAGAAAAAGACTAAGCGCTTCCACCCTGTGGCTCCCAGGGCTAATAAAACAAAATAAATATATTGTATAACTTAGTTAAAAATGCTGATTTAAAAAAGGTTAGGTAAAAATGTTAAATATAAAAATACAATATATTTATTTTATTTTATTAGCACAAGCATTTTAAAATAATTTGCTACAAGTGAATTAATATACATCTATATGTATACGTAAAGGTGATTTCTATTGAACACAGCACTTTACTCATACTGATGTACTGTCTTTAAGTATTCATTCACTTTTCTATTGCAGTGACTTTGTTAAGAAGTTTATTTAAGCTTGCATTTGAATTTTAACAGTTACTCTGATGTAGCCCTGGGAGCCACAGGGTGAAAGCGCTTAGTCTTTTTCTGTTAATAAAATTTGTCAAGTGTTACCGTTCTATACGGGTTTGGTGGTGTTTTTTTATTTTTATTTTACTAGTGTATACATTTTTACCCCATCTGTCTAATGCTCAGGAATCTCTATCAGAGGGGGTGGGATTCTTAGCAAAAGCTGCTTTAATTCCTTTAGGTCCTTAAGAGATAACCTTGGGGTCAGCAGTAGGATTTTTGAAAAGAAATTTGTGAGAGTCAGGGACTCTGTAGTACTTGTCAGGTTTCCTGGGAGCAGGAAGGAGAGTGTCAGGAGTTAAAATGGATTCCATAAAAACATCATCCACAACATCCAGGACAAGAAGAATGACCAGAGGTCTGTGCTGTGGAAGATCTAACAATTCCCTGAGTCTCTTTTTTGACTGAGGGTAGTCCTGACATTCCTATTGTAAATGCTTCCTTACAGTATATAGGGTTCCCCAAAGGAAAAGTCCTTGGGTGGAGAGGCTGAAGGGATGGATTCCTCTGCATCAGAATCCTCATAAGCAGAGAAAGGTTGCATATCTTCATATTCAGATGCATCATAGTCATCTAACTCCTGTTCAGATAAAATACTGAGGACAAATTTCTTTTGCTTTTTGAAGGGGTAGCCTGGCTTCCCTGATAAGCATTATAAGGTCTTCCCCCATTTTAAGCATCTGAGACTGAGGCAAGGAAGCAGGTACCTGAGACTGGGTCGCCAGTTTCTTGGGCGTGGTTCGTACCCTGGGCCTTAGAAACTCAGTAGTTTTCAAGAGCACATTTGATGCGAAAGAAGTCGGCGGTCTGTGCCGAGTATCGGTAGTGCAAAGTACTTCCTCGGAAGCCGGTGACTGCTCAGCAGCTCCGGACCCATCCAAGGCAGAGACATTCGCAGGATCCTTAGTCGATGAAGAGTCTTGTGGCATACCAGACTACAAATGTGTCTCGGTAGTGGCCTGCAAATCCATAAAAGCAGGCTTCAGGGGCTGCGAAAGCACCTTACCGAGGACAGGAAAACTGATGACTAGCTTAATGGAAGCATCGTCAACAGTTTTGGACCTGTGCGGTCTGTCTCTGTCTTTATCCTTACGTTTTTTTTCGGAAGATCTTCTGGATTGATGGCTTACTGAAGCCATATCAAAATTCGGGGATTGAGAGTGAAAATATGCAGCAGCAATAAGGGCCCAATGATGTACAGTTCTGGTGTTGAACAAAGCACAAAAGTGACAGCGGGGGATGTCATGGTCTGGACCTAAGCAAGTGACGCAGTAAGAATGAAAGTCTCTGTGTGCTATTTGCTTTCCACAGGCGAGACAATTGTTAACTTTTTCTGACATTGGTTAGAGCAAGTAAAAAGGATCCCCAATGGGGTACTTAGCTTTAGAAGACTTCAACTTCAATTCGGAAATGAAAAACTCAGATAGCGGCCAACCGGCACTCGTGCAAACTGCTTCTGCTTTGGGCTCCTCGGCATGAAAGACTGGTGTAATGGCGTTGGCTGCCTTATTTTATACCACTGACAACCTGACATCAGTCCTGGAGCGACGGCAACTGACGCAGAAATACTAAGCCTGTGGTATTTGGGCGACTGAGGGCTACCCTGGCAGGGATAACCCCAAAATGTGATGACTGCAACAGTGAAACATGAAGAACACTGTAAGATCTACTTTACTGAGAAGCAATGTTGTTCCCAGTGATAAGACTGAGTTGATTTGTTCCCTCTTGGAGTTGTTTCTTGATAATAATGTGTTTATTTTTAATGATGAGTTTTATTTGCAAAGGGTTGGCGTGGCGATGGGCACAGCTTGTGCCAGTTCCTACGCCAAACTAGCACTTGCATAATGAGAATTTGATTGTGTGCTATGTAAAAAGAACTAATAAATGTAATGCACAGAATCCCCAATAAGTGCTCGCTCACCTTTCGTAGAACAATAGCAAGAATACACTCCATTCATTAAAATCTGCTATATATTGCCTATGACAAAATTACAACGATAGATACATCCAACAAATAGGTTCTTTACCAAAATTCTAAAGTCCATGAAAATGGAGAACGATAATCGAAGTACATCCAACAAGTACACTTAGTGCAAAAAATGTTTGAAAGTCCATAAAAAATGGAAAACGTGAATGAATTCACTTTGAGCCAAAATTATTCAAAAGTCCATAAAAATGGAGAACGTAGGTTTGAATCCTTTAGTATGTCCCTTGGTTTCTACGTGTCTTGACAGTGCATTAGTTGAATCCTTCTTTCTAATTTTGTAATTGTGTTCATAAATGCATTTATTTAAACTCCTCTCTGTCTTTCCCACGTAGTAACAATGGCATTGATTACAAGTCGCCAAATATACTATCATTTTAGAGTTGCAATTACCCTTTGAACACTTTATTTTTGTTCTCATAATATTTTGTAGTTTAATTTTCTTGTTTTCATTAATGTAGTTACATTGATTGCAACGTCCACATTTCTTAGTATAATCTTTTATTGTGGTATTATACTTCCTATCATGCTGTATATGTTTTTGCAATAACATTTTAATATTGTTGCCCATTTTATAAACTATTCCTGGTTTCATTCCCATAACTTCAGATAATATGGAGTCACCAGTTATTAGATACCAATATTTGGTCAATAAATCAATTATATCTCTAGATACGGGGCTGTATAACATAATAAATGCTCTCTGATGGCTAATCTTAATGTTTTTTTTATTTTTACCACCATTGATATTTATATTTACATCAGTAGAAGGTTCTACTGATACTTGTTTCCCTAATCCTAATAAAGCTTTATACTTTTTTCCCCACTTTTCCAAAATATATTTAGTCACATTGTCCATCATATCAACAGGGTATCCCCTATCTTTGAACATAGTTGTTATTGTATTTAGTTCACAAACCAAAGTATTAAAATCCGATGTCATTCTACAGGCCCGAACGCATTGACCCTTATAGATATTATATTTAAGTTTAGTGGGATGAAAACTATTATATTGCAAATAGTCATTTGAAAATGTATTTTTCCTATGTATTCTGGAATGTAATTTTCCTTCATGTTCGTAAATGAATGTATCCAAATAGGCTATACCAGTAGTATTGTATGCATGGGTGAATTTTAAAAATTCATTACTACCATTAAGAAAGTCTATAATTGTTCTAATTGTTCCAAACTGGAATTCCAAAGAATATAAATATCGTCTAGAAACCTTGAATAGTATTCGATGTGATGATAATGTGTACTGGGAAAAAGTATGTTAAGTTCCCAATCCAGCATGAACAGGTTGGCAAAGATGGGTGCACAAGCTGCTCCCATAGCTACCCCCCTGGTCTGCTTGAAATGTTCCCCTTCATAAAAAATGAAGTTGTGTTCCTGTACGATATTCATACATTCAATAATCAAATTAATTTCATCCCAATCTAGATCTGAAAATCTTCTTATACTGTTGGTAAAAGCCTCCAATCCTTTCCCTTTGGGTATACATGAAAATAGATCTATAACGTCTATTGTAACAAATAACCATCCCTTATTCCATTTATCTATAGGATATACCTTCAAAAACTCCCACAAATCTTTCACCATATGTGGTATTTTATCATATATATGTTTAAGTCTCACATCTATATATTTACCTATAGGGAATGTTTTTGATTCACTTCCAGAAGTGATTGGCCTGAAAGGAGGATCATTGATGGACTTATGAATTTTGGGTATTCCAACCAACGTGGCTAGTCTTGGATACTTAACAGTCAAAAATTTATATAATTCAATATTAATCCTCCCATCTATAAGAAATTCCTCCAAATATGAATCTATTCTCTGATATGCGATATTGATTTCATTGATGGAAATAGATTCATAATTTTCTGTATCATATAATAGATCATACATTTTCTTATGATATTCATGGGTTTCAAAAATGACAATCCCCCCCCTCCTTTGTCTGGTTTCATGACTCTAATACTAGAATCCATTTGTAATTCCTTTAATGTATCCATTTCTCCTGTGGTGAGATAACTGTAACCTTTTGGATGTTGTGTCCTATATAAATTGTACAACTCCCTGGTCATTATTTTTTCATACGTTTCAACCACAGGATAACCAATGGGTACAAATGAACTTTTCACAGTCAGATCAGTATTAGTTTTTTTCTATTATATTTTCTTGCTGTTGTTTTTTTATTATTAGAGTCTTTTTCATGAAACATTATGGCTAAATTCATCTTTCTTGTGAATTTTTTCAATTCACATATACTATCTACCAAATCAAACCTTGGTGTGGGGATAAATTCCATACCCTTAGCCAGGATATTGAAATGTCCTTCATGAATTTCTAGTTTGGAATAATTGTAAATATTAAATCCATTGAAACTATACAAATAGTCTCCTATTTTACTTATTTGACTGTTTATTAAATTATCTCTGCTTACCATCTCCTGTTGTAATTGTTGTCGTAAGTCTCCCTTTCTCTCATATAATTTCTCCTGTGGGGTTGCCCCTGTGTCACTTGTTCCCTCCAAAAATGGGGGTTATTAGGAATCGATTCTCTGTCTATAAACCCTTCCTGACAATTGTCATCTATCCGATGATGCTGGTATATATTGCCATTATTTTTATCTCTATACCATGTGTAAAATGTCCCATTCTTATATTGATTTGCATCTCTAAGTATTTTTTTATACTTTGTCTTACATAAATTTTGCATCCACCTATCAGCTGTATCAAATTGCTTTCTATATAATCTTTCCCATTCAGAAAATAATAAGTCTGTAGTTATTAAATCGTTCAAATTTTCAGTTTCATGAATTAGATTACTTAATTTTTCATCATTATATTTTAACAAGAGTTGCATAAACTTGAAACCACATTCATCAAAAAATGCATTAAATTCCTCCTTGACATTAGTAGTCATGTTAATACCCATGGGTACCTTAAAAAATCTCAACCCTTTTGGTACCATCTTCATCTCTATACATTTCTTAATATATGCATTATCTGTTTTAACTCCATTTATATTTTTTAATAATTTTCCCATGGAGTAAATCATATCCCTTATGGTACCCCCTTTAACCATGGGATTATTATGTATATCAATAGACTGTTTTACTTGATCAATATCACAGCCTTTGGATAAGAATTGATTAAATTGTGTTCCTTGTGTTTCTTTACTTTTGTCAAGGAATCCATTATATGGAATATTGTGATTTACAGTACCTTTAGAATGTTGTGCAACTCTTCCCACCACATTGGAATATGTCTTGGTAGGAAGTGGTCTCTTTGATTTGGTACCCAGTCTATTCGCTTCTTCTTCAATATCACAGACTGAAAAATCAAACATGAAGTCTGATAAATTAATTTTACTACTATTTAAAGGTTCAGTGATATTTAAAGGTAGTTCAATATCAATAGGACCTCTTGTCCTATTAGAAATCTGTCCATTGGGTATAGTCATGCTGTCATCCGTCTTGTTCATACCCTCAGGTTGTTGAATATTCCCCTGTCTTGCAAGCTGTGTGCGATTTGTATTCGGTTTGGACACCATCAAATTGCTACCATCCTCAATGTGAAGCTTATGACTAGAAGATGCCGATGTACTGGCTCCTTTCCTGTTACATAAATCACTCGAAGGCTTATTGATGTCTAAAGCCATATTTTTAACCAAATCTAATAATTTTCCAAACTCATCCTTCAAAGTGGATAGTTCTTCCCGGAGTAGTGAAATTTCATTGCGTTCTCCCTGAGATTGTTTTGGTGAGTCTTCACCGGTTGACTCCATGCTGGACGACTACAGAATAATTCCAGTGAAAAGTACTAATAAATGTAATGCACAGAATCCCTAATAAGTGCTCGCTCACCTTTCGTAGAACAATAGCAAGAATACACTCCGTTCGTTAAAATCTGCTATTTATTGCCCATGACAAATTGACAACGATAGATACATCCAACAAATAGGTTCTTTACCAAAATTTGAAAGTCCATGAAAATGGAGAACGATAATTGAAGTACATCCAACAAGTACACTTAGTGCAAAAAATGTTTGAAAGTCCATAAAAAATGGAAAACGTGAATGAATTCACTTTGAGCCAAAATTATTCAAAAGTCCATAAAAATGGAGAACGTAGGTTTGAATCCTTTAGTATGTCCCTTGGTTTCTATGTGTCTTGACAGTGCATTAGTTGAATCCTTCTTTCTAATTTTGCAGTTGTGTTCATAAATGCGTTTATTTAAACTCCTCTCTGTCTTTCCCACGTAGTAACAATGGCATTGATTACAAGTCGCCAAATATACTATCATTTTAGAGTTGCAATTACCCTTTGAACACTTTATTTTTGTTCTCATAATATTTTGTAGTTTAATTTCCTTGTTTTCATTAATGTAGTTACATTGATTGCAATGTCCACATTTCTTAGTATAATCTTTTATTGTGGTATTATACTTCCTATCATGCTGTATATGTTTTTGCAATAACATTTTAATATTGTTGCCCATTTTATAAACTATTCCTGGTTTCATTCCCATAACTTCAGATAATATGGAGTCACCAGTTATTAGATACCAATATTTGGTCAATAAATCAATTATATCTCTAGATACAGGGCTGTATAACATAATAAAGGCTCTCTGATGGCTAATCTTAATGTTTTTATTTTTATTTTTACCACCATTGATATTTATATTTACATCAGTAGAAGGTTCTATTGATACTTGTTTCCCTAATCCTAATAAAGGTTTATACTTTTTTCCCCACTCTTCCAAAATATATTTAGTCACATTGTCCATCATATCAACAGGATATCCCCTATCTTTGAACATAGTTGTTATTGTATTTAGTTCACAAACCAAAGTATTAAAATCCGATGTCATTCTACAGGCCCGAATGCATTGACCCTTATAGATATTATATTTAAGTTTAGTGGGATGAAAACTATTATATTGCAAATAGTCATTTGAAAATGTATTTTTCCTATGTATTCTGGAATGTAATTTTCCTTCATGTTCCTAAATGAATGTATCCAAATAGGCTATACCAGTAGTATTGTATGCATGGGTGAATTTTAAAAATTCATTACTACCATTAAGAAAGTCTATAAATTGTTCTAATTGTTCCAAACTGGAATTCCAAAGAATATAAATATTGTCTAGAAACCTTGAATAGTATTCAATGTGATGATAATGTGTACTGGGAAAAAGTGTGTTAAGTTCCCAATCCAGCATGACCAGGTTGGCAAAGATGGGTGCACAAGCTGCTCCCATAGCTACACCCCTGGTCTGCTTGAAATGTTCCGCTTCATAAAAAATGAAGTTGTGTTCCAGTACGATATTCATACATTCAATAATCAAATTAATTTCATCCCAATCTAGATCTGAATATCTTCTTATACTGTTGGTAAAAGCCTCCAATCCTTTCTCTTTGGGTATACATGAAAATAGATCTATAATGTCTATTGTAACAAATAACCATCCCTTATTCCATTTATCTATAGGATATACCTTCAAAAACTCCCACGAATCTTTCACCATATGTGGTATTTTATCATATATATGTTTAAGTCTCACATCTATATATTTACCTATAGGGAATGTTTTTGATTCACTTCCAGAAGTGATTGGCCTGAAAGGAGGATCATTGATGGATTTATGAATTTTGGGTATTCCAACCAACGTAGCTAGTCTTGGATACTTAACAGTCAAAAATTTATATAATTCAATATTAATCCTCCCATCTATAAGAAATTCCTCCAAATATGAATCTATTCTCCGATATGCGATATTGATTTCATTGATAGAAATAGATTCATAATTACCTGTATCATATAATAGATCATACATTTTCTTATGATATTCATGGGTCTCAAAAATAACAATCCCCCTCCTTTGTCTGGTTTCATGACCCTAATACTAGAATCCATTTGTAATTCCTTTAATGTATCCATTTCTCCTGTGGTGAGATTACTGTAACCTTTTGGATGTTGTGTCCTATATAAATTGCACAACTCCCTGGTCATTATTTTTTCGTACGTTTCAACCACAGGATAACCAATGGGTACAAATGAACTTTTCACAGTCAGATCAGTATTAGTTTTTTCTATTATATTTTCTTGCTGTTGTTTTTTATTATTAGTCTTTTTCATGAAACATTATGGCTAAATTCATCTTTCTTGTGAATGTTTTCAATTCACATATACTATCTACCAAATCAAACCTTGGTGTGGGGATAAATTTTATACCCTTAGCCAGGATATTGAAATGTCCTTCATGAATTTCTAGTTTGGAATAATTGTAAATATTAAATCCATTGAAACTATTCAAATAGACTCCTATTTTACTTATTTGACTGTTTATTAAATTATCTCTGCTTACCATCTCCTGTTGTAATTGTTGTCGTAAGTCTCCCTTTCTCTCATATAATTTCTCCTGTGGGGTTGCCCCTGTGTCACTTGTTCCCTACAAAAATGGGGGTTATTAGGAATCGATTCTCTATCTATAAACCCTTCCTGACAATTGTCATCTATCCGATGATGCTGGTATATATTGCCATTATTTTTATCTTTATACCATGTGTAAACTGTCCCATTCTTATATTGATTTGCATCTCTAAGTATTTTTTTATACTCTGTCTTACATAAATTTTGCATCCACCTATCAGCTGTATCAAATTGCTTTCTATATAATCTTTCCCATTCAGAAAATAATAAGTCTTTAGTTATTAAATCGTTCAAATTTTCAGTTTCATGAATTAGATTACTTAATTTTTCATCATTATATTATAACAAGAGTTGCATAAACTTGAAACCACATTCATCAAAAAATGCATTAAATTCCTCCTTGACATTAGTAGTCATGTTAATACCCATGGGTACCTTAAAAAATCTCAACCCTTTTGGTACCATCTTCATCTCTATACATTTCTTAATATATGCATTATCTGTTTTAACTCCATTTATATTTTTTAATAATTTTCCCATGGAGTAAATCATATCCCTTATGGTACCCCCTTTAACCATGGGATTATTATGTATATCAATAGACTGTTTTACTTGATCAATATCACAGCCTTTGGATAAGAATTTATTAAATTGTGTTCCTTGTGTTTCTTTACTTTTGTCAAGGAATCCATTATATGGAATATTGTGATTTACAGTACCTTTAGAATGTTGTGCAACTCTTCCCACCACATTGGAATATGTCTTAGTAGGAAGTGGTCTCTTTGATTTGGTACCCAGTCTATTCGCTTCTTCTTCAATATCATAGACTGAAAAATCAAACATGAAGTCTGATAAATTCATTTTACTACTATTTAAAGGTTCAGTGATATTTAAAGGTAGTTCAATATCAATAGGACCTTTTGTCCTATTAGAAATCTGTCCATTGGGTATAGTCATGCTGTCATCCATCTTGTTCATACCCTCAGGTTGTTGAATATTCCCCTGTCTTGCAAGCTGTGTGCGATTAGTATTCGGTTTGGACACCATCAAATTGCTACCATCCTCAATGTGAAGCTTATGACTAGAAGATGCCGATGTACAGGCTCCTTTCCTGTTACAGCAATCACTCGAAGGCTTATTGATGTCTAAAGCCATATTTTTAACCAAATCTAATAATTTGCCAAACTCATCCTTCAAAGTGGATAGTTCTTCCTGGAGTAGTGAAATTTCATTGCGTTCTCCCTGAGATTGTTTTGGTGAGTCTTCACCGGTTGACTCCATGCTGGACGACTACAGAATAATTCCAGTGGAAAGTATTAATAAATGTAATGCACGGAATCCCCAATAAGTGCTCGCTCACCTTTCGTAGAACAATAGCAAGAATACACTCCGTTTGTTAAAATCTATTTATTGCCCATGACAAAATGACAACGATAGATACATCCAACAAATAGGTTCTTTACCAAAATTCGAAAGTCCATGAAAATGGAGAACGATAATTGAAGTACATCCAACAAGTACACTTAGTGCAAAAAATGTTTGAAAGTCCATAAAAAATGGAAAACGTGAATGAATTCACTTTGAGCCAAAATTATTCAAAAGTCCATAAAAATGGAGAACGTAGGTTTGAATCATTTTTTGCACTAAGTGTACTTGTTGGATGTACTTCAATTATCGTTCTCCATTTTCATGGACTTTTGAATTTTGGTAAAGAACCTATTTGTTGGCTGTGTTTATCATTGTCATTTTGTCATGGGCAATAAATAGCAGATTTTAACGAACAGAGTGTATTCTTGCTATTGTTCTACGAAAGGTGAGCGAGCACTTATTGGGGATTCCATGCATTACATTTATTAGTACTTTTCACTGGGATTATTCTGTAGTCGTCCAGCATGGAGTCAACCGGTGAAGACTCACCAAAACAATCTCAGGGAGAACGCAATGAAATTTCACTACTCCGGGAAGAACTATCCACTTTGAAGGATGAGTTTGGCAAATTATTAGATTTGGTAAAAAATATGGCTTTAGACATCAATAAGCCTTCGAGTGATTGCTGTAACAGGAAAGGAGCCAGTACATCAGCATCTTCTAGTCATAAGCTTCACATTGAGGATGGTAGCAATTTGACGGTGTCCAAACCGAATACTAATCGCACACAGCTTGCAAGACAGGGGAATATTCAACAACCTGAGGGTATGAACAAGACGGATGACAGCATGACTATACCCAATGGACAGATTTCTAATAGGACAAGAGGTCCTATTGATATTGAACTACCTTTAAATATCACTGAACCTTTAAATAGTAGTAAAATGAATTTATCAGACTTCACGTTTGATTTTTCAGTCTATGATATTGAAGAAGAAGCAAATAGACTGGGTACCAAATCAAAGAGACCACTTCCTACCAAGACATATTCCAATGTGGTGGGAAGAGTTGCACAACATTCTAAAGGTACTGTAAATCACAATATTCCATATAATGGATTCCTTGACAAAAGTAAAGAAACACAAGGAACACAATTTAATCAATTCTTATCCAAAGGCTGTGATATTGATCAAGTAAAACAGTATATTGATATACATAATAGTCCCATGGTTAAAGGGGGTACCATAAGGGATATGATTTACTCCATTAGAAAATTATTAAAAAATATAAATGGAGTTAAAACAGATAATGCATATATTAAGAAATGTATAGAGATGAAGATGGTACCAAAAGGGTTGAGATTTTTTAAGGTACCCATGGGTATTAACATGACTACTAATGTCAAGGAGGAATTTAATGCATTTTTTGATGAATGTGGTTTCAAGTTTATGCAACTCTTGTTAAAATATAATGATGAAAAATTAAGTAAGCTAATTCATGAAACTGAAAATTTGAACGATTTAATAACTAAAGACTTATTATTTTCTGAATGGGGAAGATTATATAGAAAGCAATTTGATACAGCTGATAAGTGGATGCAAAATTTATGTAAGACAAAGTATAAAAAAATACTTAGAGATGCAAATCAATATAAGAATGGGACAGTTTACACATGGTATAGAGATAAAAATAATGGCAATATATACCAGCATCATCGGATAGATGACAATTGTCAAGAAGGGTTTATAGATAGAGAATCGATTCCTAATAACCCCCATTTTTAGAGGGAACAAGTGACACAGGGGCAACCCCACAGGAGAAATTATATGAGAGAAAGGGAGACTTATGACAACAATTACAACAGGAGATGGTAAGCAGAGATTATTTTTTCAATGGCGAGGCAGCTGAGTGACTAGCTCCATATAATTTTTCAATGGCAAGCTAGTCTGCATTTGAACGTACAATCTGCATTCAAACACAGGAGGAGTGATGGTAAGCCCTGCAGAGGGTCACTTCAGTCAAATTGCAGTAACTAACATCTGTACGTATGTGTCAATTCTGAACAGAAGTATTCCAGTTTATGCAGCTTTCAGTAGTAAAGTTTTTTAGACGTCTACAATCCGGAGTGAGACTAGTTCAAGAAATTCGCAGTGCCATAAATTCTTCAAGAAAAGGGGGATATCCACTAGCCCATCAGTCCACTGCCTGTTGTGCTTTCCCAGCTTCTCAAGTGACTTTGAAAAATTTCCAGCCATCTGCAATAGCAGCCTGATCACCTGTTTTCTTGCTAACTGGTAAGACTTTTTTCTGTGTCACATATTTAGTGTGGATGATGTTAAAACAGTTTGTATATTCTTAAGAGAGTTTTTTAAGACAGTTTGTATATTCATATATAGTTTCTGTATTCCTAGACAGGTTGTATATTACTAGATAGTATGGATATTATTTATAATTCATGCAGGAGTAAACCAAACTTTAGTAAATTACTATGTTGGTATACACAGCACATTAGTAAATGTAAAACCTTATTAGGGCAGGTTGATAGTAAGGCATTATGCAAATGTATTACAATATTTGACTGGTATCTCAAAGAAAATCATGTGAAATATGACAAATGTTTATTGTGTGATTCAACAAAAACTGCATTTTGTGTATTATGTCATAAAAAAATATTGCATCATATTGCAAATATAAAAATAGACTGTAAAGACAGATCTGAAGAATTAACTAAGGGTAAAGTGTTTCCATTACATTCTGATGTTGAACAGTTATGTCCTGTCACCACATGTGAGTCAAATCAGTTACTGATAGATCCCTTAGTACATTTTGTTACAAAGGAATGTAGTAAACTTCTAAAAGACAGACACAATGAGTTCAGGAAGCTTAGAGAAGTTATACATACATCTTTTCAAAAGTGCATAGGAGTTTCAAATTCAGCAGAACAGCTTACTAAAGAATGTCAGAAAGACCATGCAACATCACAGGAAATTCAACAGAAGTTGCAGGGTAAAGAAAATAAATTAGCTGAACTGACAAAGACTGGGAACTTCCTACATACACAGTTAATCTGTGCAAAAGAAATATATTTTATAATATGTTTATGTTTTGAAAATGGTTAAACATACATGGTAGGATGGTAGGATCTGATGTCTGGACAAATCATTCTTAAATGTTTTACTTTCATTCAGTTAAAGCAAGACATCTATCAGTACTACAGTAAAGTAAAGCATATGAATGCCATTCATTAGCATAGTGAAAAGGTAAACAAAACTGTTCTAGTGTATTATAATATATAAAATTAAATAAAAATAGATGAGTAAAAATTTAAAGTCACAAGACTGACATGCTTGTATAAAGATATACAGATACAAGACAGACATGCATGTGTGTTCTTTTCATCTAGAGTACATCTGTTACAATAAGGCAGACAACAGCAAATATAAATAATATAAATATAAATGTGTTGGTTAAACTAATATCTATTTTGTTTTTTACAATTTGTTTATAATTATATAGTAACACCAAACAATTAAAGTTCTGAATTTTAAAAATAAATAAAATCACAGATGGTATTATTCAAAAGTTTTTGTAAAATTAATGGCGGGACAGTTAAATAGTTAAATAAATAAATAAAAAATACTGAAATCCATGTAAGGTAATTATAAAATGATGTCTATTTATGTTGTATAAATGCATAGTTATGCAAATCACAATCACATTAAAGGAAAAATGCCAAAAGAATTAACTATAGTTTACAGAGTATGAAATGTGAGCTCAGATTCCTAGACTGGATGAATAGTTACAGGAAATGCTGGAAAGATAAGATAAACAAGACTGATTGCCAGATAAGTAGCTTGAGTTTTTCTAAAGCATCATTGTTATTAAAACATAATTGTTAAAATGTTTACAGGCAACACTATTTGGTAATTGTCATAAAATGCCACAATTGTGCATAGATGTCACTGATAATCTGTTTGCAAGTAAATGTTAAAAGGACAAAAAAAAAACTCAGTTGTATCAAGTACAGCCAGCAAATGGGCTATAGTATATATACAGTTCAAATCAATTGTGCAGGAGAATGTAAATGCCTACTAGTGGTAGTAAACAGCAAAAGCTTTATAAAAATTATCAAATCAGACAAAAGTTCATAATTTAATAAAATAAATGTATAACCATAGTGTTAGGCTAACATACATTCTATTTTCACAGCATAGGGCAGGTAAACAGTGCTGAAGTACTACAGGGGGAGGGGTACTTTCTCAGTTTTACACTGACTGTATAAGAGGGAGGGGCACTTTCTCAGTTTTACACTGACTGTATAAACAGACTGTGACAAGGGTCTGAAATAAAGCTACATAAAATAAATAATAAGGGTCTAAAATAAAGCTACAGGAAAAAAAAAAATATCTCATTCATTCTTGACAATACTCTTTTAGGTAGAGGGAAAAACAGGTATTAGTGTATTAGAAATACTGGTAAACTGGATTAAACCTGACAGGATAAGATATTTTACAAGTTGTTAATAGCTATCATAATGGTTATTATTTTATTGTTTAGAAAAACAAGAGATGATTTAAAATTGCTTTATTAAAGCTATACAAGAGAGAATAAAGATATGCAAAATGCATAAATGTTTCTAATAGCAAGAATGGTCACTATTTTTAATATGTTTTTGGCAAAGCAATGTTGGTATAAAAAAACATCAATGTTTAATAATTGTTGAGTATGTAGTTTAAAATAACAGGACATATGAATTTGGTATCAATTCCACTAGATATTTCTAAAGAGACAAACATTTTCCAAGATTTTGCTTAATATTAATGTTATTAAATTTGTAAGATTAGACTAAATGTACTTTATAGTCATTTTATGTACAAATGCAGAAGAATTCAGTACAAATTAAATAAATGTCTAGTAATAAATATGTGTGAAAAAACATGTTTTAAAAAAAGTGGGTCCAGTATACCTACTAGATTGAAATGCATAAATAGCAAACAGTCTGTGTAAATACATACTGTACAGAATACATTGTAGCAGTTCAAAGACATGACCACAATGTTATGGTTAAAATGACATTGAAATTGTGTGTTTTCAGTAGTGTATAAATGCTTGCAGTAGCACATAGTTATTGTCTCATAGTTAATTTAACAAATGACATTGAAATTGTGTGTTTTCAGCAGTGTATAAATGCTTGCAGTAGCACATGGTTACTGTCTTTTATAGTTGGTTCAACAGTTGCAAAGAGTTAATGAAACAGTTCTAAGTCATAAAAGAAATTCTATGATTGCAAAAGAATAAATTGATCAAGTTAAAAAAATAAATAAATAACATTAAAGCAGACACAGCTCATAACTGATACAATATTTTCACAGAATGGTCTGCAAAAGAAAAAATGTTAAATACATTCAGTTTTGGTAGTAATACTTTAATATCATTGTATTAACTATGTAACATTGCATTTTGATTTGTTGTATCAAACTAAAGGTTTGTTTCTTGTGTTTTTTATATAAAATGTTTTGAGTATGTTTAAAAACAGAGGGAATTGTTAGATTTTATGAATATAAATCTGAAATTAATTATGTTGTAAATATGCTGAAAGAAAAGGCTTGCTTAAATGCAGAAACAAAGTTTAAGTAAAATGTGATCAGCAGTCATACTAAATGACCATGGCTTGGAAAAGGAATCTGCTGAATGGACATTCTTCCCTTACAGACTCAAAATAGGATGTTATGCAAGAACAAAAATGCAAAATCTGCTTTTAAAGAACAATGACATGTTTTTCTGCATGGAAAAACAGGATATGACATAAGAACAGATACAAAGATCCAAATAAAATACAGGATGTTCACACTGTCAGAAAAGTTGATCTCTGACAATGTGTTTTCTCAAAAATATGTTTTTCTTCATAAAAAACAGGATATGCTTATCAGCATTGACATAAGAACACATGTTTCTATACACAGATTCAAATAGAATACAGGACAATGTGTTTCCTCAAAAATATGTTTTTCTTCATTGACATCAGGACACTGTTACAGGATATTCACACTGTCAGAAAAGCTGGTCTCTTACAAGACATTGTTAAACAAGGAAGCTTAGTATTGTTTCTACAGGATAAGCAATTCTCCAAAATATGTTCAAAAACTGTATATAAAGAGCTGTATAAATCCAGTTGTTTAGGGATATGGTAGGAACACATTTGGTGTTCTGAGGTAAATGTTATATCTCTCACATCATCTGTACTATATGAGAAGTAAAGTTGGAACAGTACTTTTAAGCTGCAACGTGGTTTCGTTTGATTTATTATAAAAAGTTATTTGTTACTGCTCTTTAAAGTTGATGCTGCAAAGTATATTCTCTCATCAGTGTATATTCTGCAAGTTTCTGTATGCAACAGACTTTGAATGCAAATATAATCAGACTTTGAATTTTAGCAAGAATCCAGCCAGCAAGACTGAGTGTCTTAAGAACACTGCAGATCCATCACAGCAAGCAGTAAGCAGAGAAAGCTCAAAATATATTTTTTCAGAGATAATTTAATAAACAGTCAAATAAGTAAAATAGGAGACTATTTGTATAGTTTCAATGGATTTAATATTTACAATTATTCCAAACTAGAAATTCATGAAGGACATTTCAATATCCTGGCTAAGGGTATGAAATTTATCCCCACACCAAGGTTTGATTTGGTAGATAGTATATGTGAATTGAAAATATTCACAAGAAAGATGAATTTAGCCATAATGTTTCATGAAAAAGACTCTAATAATAAAAAACAACAGCAAGAAAATATAATAGAAAAAACTAATACTGATCTGACTGTGAAAAGTTCATTTGTACCCATTGGTTATCCTGTGGTTGAAACGTATGAAAAAATAATGACCAGGGAGTTGTACAATTTATATAGGACACAACATCCAAAAGGTTACAGTAATCTCACCACAGGAGAAATGGATACATTAAAGGAATTACAAATGGATTCTAGTATTAGGGTCATGAAACCAGACAAAGGAGGGGGGATTGTCATTTTTGAGACCCATGAATATCATAAGAAAATGTATGATCTATTATATGATACAGGTAATTATGAATCTATTTCCATCAATGAAATAAATATCATATATCGGAGAATAGATTCATATTTGGAGGAATTTCTTATAGATGGGAGGATTAATATTGAATTATATAAATTTTTGACTGTTAAGTATCCAAGACTGGCCACGTTGGTTGGAATACCCAAAATTCATAAATCCATCAATGATCCTCCTTTCAGGCCAATCACTTCTGGAAGTGAATCAAAAACATTCCCTATAGGTAAATATATAGATGTGAGACTTAAACGTATATATGATAAAATACCACATATGGTGAAAGATTTGTGGGAGTTTTTGAAGGTATATCCTATAGATAAATGGAATAAGGGATGGCTATTTGTTACAATAGACGTTATATATCTATTTTCATGTATACCCAAAGAGAAAGGATTGGAGGCTTTTACCAACAGTATAAGAAGATTTTCAGATCTAGATTGGGATGAAATTAATTTGATTATTGAATGTATGAATATCGTACTGGAACACAACTTCATTTTTTATGAAGGGGAACATTTCAAGCAGACCAGGGGGGTAGCTATGGGAGCAGCTTGTGCACCCATCTTTGCCAACCTGGTCATGCTAGATTGGGAACTTAACACACTTTTTCCCAGTATACATTATCATCACATTGAATACTATTCAAGGTTTCTAGATGATATTTATATTCTTTGGAATTCCAGTTTGGAACAACTAGAACAAGTATCAGTAGAACCTTCTACTGACGTAAATATAAATATCAAAGGTGGTAAAAATAAAAATAAAAACATTAAGATTAGCCATCAGAGAGCATTTATTATGTTATACAGCCCCGTATCTAGAGATATAATTGATTTATTGACCAAATATTGGTATCTAATAACTGGTGACTCCATATTATCTGAAGTTATGGAACTGAAACCAGGAATAGTTTATAAAATGGGCAGCAATATTAAAATGTTATGGCAAAAACATATACAGCATGATAGGAAGTATAATACCACAATAAAAGATTATACTAAGAAATATGGACGTTGCGATCAATGTAACTACATTAATGAAAACAAGGAAATTAAACTACAAAATATTATGAGAACAAAAATAATGTGTTCAAAGGGTAATTGCAACTCTAAAATGATAGTATATTTGGCGACTTGTAATCAATGCCATTGTTACTACGTGGGAAAGACAGAGAGGAGTTTAAATAAACGCATTTATGAACACAATTACAAAATTAGAAAGAAGGATTCAACTAATGCACTGTCAAGACACGTAGAAACCAAGGGACATACTAAAGGATTCAAACCTACGTTCTCCATTTTTATGGACTTTTGAATAATTTTGGCTCAAAGTGAATTCATTCACATTTTCCATTTTTTATGGACTTTCAAACATTTTTTGCACTAAGTGTACTTGTTGGATGTACTTCAATTATCGTTCTCCATTTTCATGGACTTTTGAATTTTGGTAAAGAACCTATTTGTTGGATGTATCTATCATTGTCATTTTGTCATGGGCAATAAATAGCAGATTTTAACGAACGGAGTGTATTCTTGCTATTGTTCTACGAAAGGTGAGCGAGCACTTATTGGGGATTCCGTGCATTACATTTATTAGTACTTTTCACTGGAATTATTCTATGTAAAAAGAAGTTATGTTTTTACCATAACATTCCATGTTTGTTGTCCTTTATCTCACCTTCCTTCTTTCTGGTTGAGTTCAGAGCCAATCTCGGCTCTGACTTAGCCACTTCTAAAGCTTGAAGAGTCTTTACTGGCTTGAGGCTAGCCCCTTATCCCAGCATGCATAGCAGTAGCTAACCAGATTTCGTTTGTGAGAACTAACCGCTATATAGGGAAAAATATAAATTACGCAATAAAAGAGATAAGTAAACAATAAGGCTCCTTGTACCAACAGGAAAAACAAATATGGTGATAAGGAGAACACCAAAGGTTGAAAGGCAAAGGCTACTCAGCCATATCAGCCAAAAGGTAAATTCCTCTCAATCATCCAGGATGGGGAAGGTGGGAGGGATGCAAGAAGGAAGGCGAGATAAAGGACAACAAACATGGAACGTTATGGTAAGAACATAACTTCTTTATGTTATGTTGTCCATCTAGCCTTACTTCTTTCAAGTTGGGACAATGTCCCTAGCATGTATATCCTGGGTGGCTCACTGGAAGAGAGACTTCAGAACCGTGGAACCAAAGGATGCCCTGTTCTAAGAAGGCATGTCCACTTTGTATTGAGTAATGAAGGTATGGGGAGTAGTCCATGTTGCTGCCGCACAAATAGTATCTAAAGAAAGCTTAGCTTGAAAGGCTATGGAGGTAGCCAAGGACCTAGTGGAATGCCCCTGACTTTCCCTGGGACTGACACATTCCGAAACTCATAAGCGTAAGGAATAGTACTGGACAACCATTTTGAAATAGTCACTTTGGAAACTGATGAGCCTTGTTTGGTCTGAGAAAAGGATACAAACAGCTGATCTGATTTCCTAATGTCCTTGGTCCTTTGAAGATAAAATCATAATTGCCTATGGACATCCAATTGATGTAATTTGTACTCTGCCTTGTTGCCATAATTTGGAAAGAAAACAGGAAGTTCAATTGACTGATTCAGATTATAGTCTGAGCAGACTTTTGGAAAAAATGAAGGATTAGTCCTAAGAGATATTCTATCCTTGTGAAAAATCATATAAGGCAGGCATATGGAAAGTGCCTGTAACTTGGAGACCCATCTAGCTGATGTAATCATGACCAAGAAGAGAGTCTTCCATGATAAGAACTTCAGAGGACAAGAAGCAGCTGGTTCAAAGGGAGGAAGGATCACAGCAGCTAGTACTAGGTTTAAATCCCAAGGATGGAGAGGTTCTTTGATAGGAGGCCTTAATAGTGTAGCACCTTTCAAAAAGGCCTTGCATAACTTATGGGGCATGACATTATAACTTAGGAGTACCACATGAAAGTTAGAAACAGCAGCCAGTTGAACATGAATTGTAGCAGCAGCTGCTCCTTTTTCAAAGGTTTTAGCCAGGAAATCTAACATTTTTGCAACTGGAGCTGTAAAAGGATCAATGTCATTATGTTCGGCCCAGAGTGAGAACCTCTTCCATTTACTACTGCAAAGCTTCCTAGTAGTTGGTTTATGGGAAGAGACTAAAATATGTTGAACCATCAGAGAGATATCAGGGAACCTGGCTAGGATCGGAAGTGGAGAAACCAAGCTGTCAGCTTGAGAGTTCAAATGGAAGGATGAACAGCACCCGACTGATGTGTCAGAAGGTCTGGAACCGGGTCCAGAATCCAAGGCTCCTCTTTCAAGTAATGTGATAGGAATGGGAATCATATCTGATGAGGCCAGTATGGAGCAATGAGGATCAGCTTGCAACTCAGCACCTTTGCTTTCTGAAGAACTTTCGGAATTAAAGAAAAGGGGGGAAAGCATAAAGAACCCAGGGGGCCAATTGTGGACCAGTGCATCTCTGGGTGACTGTCTCAGAGGGGGAATTAGGGCAAAATAGCTGCTGCATTTGTTGTTTAGATGAGAAGCAAAGAGATAGCAGTGTGGCTGGCCCCATCTGTGGAAGATCATATCCACCACATCTTGTTTCAGACACCATTCGTGGGGCATGAGAATTGCCCTGCTGAGCTTGTCCGCTATCACGTTGGACTTCCCTGGAATGTGCGTTGCAACCAGAAAATGCTGAGAGGAGATCACCCATTGCCATACCTGAAGGGCCTTCCAACATAAGGGATAAGATTTGGTTCTGCCCTGCTTGTTGATGTACCACACTACTGACATGTTGTCCATCTGAATTGCTATATGGCCCAAAGGGAGAGAGTCGTGAAGTGTTTGCAATGCTAGTAACACAGCTCTCATCTCCAGGACATTGATGTGCAAATGGTATTTGTGAGGTTGCCAAGTTACTTGGACTGTCTGCCCCAGATAATGCCCCCCCCCACCCTATCTGGGAAGCATCCATGGTCACTGTGGCCACTGGAAGAGGGGCTACAAAGGGTCTGCTCAGAGTAACTAGGGGAGAGTGGAGCCACCACTGTAGATCTTTCTTGCAAGTATCCATAATTAAGATTGTGTGTGGCATTGGCAAGTCCTGATATGACCACTGAGTGAAGAGGAGCCATTGCAGGATCCTCATGTGATAATGGGCTAGTGTAACTAGAGTAATGGCAGCCACCATTAACCCCAAGACTTTCAGGACAAATTGAGCCTGATCCTTTGATTTTGACAAAAGAAGACACACCTGACCTCGAATGGCAAGCACCCTTTCTTGTGGAAGCTTGCCTATCATGTCTCATGTGTTTAGCTGAGTGCCTATGAAAGTAATACACTGAGAGGGCAACAAGGCAGATTTTTTGTAATTTATTGTGATTCCTAGGCATGCACAAGTGTGAATCATGTGGTTCCTGGCCCTTAGGAGATTATGCTTTGTGGTGGCAGTGAGGAGCCAGTTGTCTAGATAAGGAAACACCTGGAATCTCAAACATCTCAGGTGAGCTGTGACTACTGCCATGCATTTGGTGAAAACCCTGGGGGCTGTGGTGAGGCCAAAGGGCAGAGCTCTAAACTGATAATGACTGGCTCCCAACCAGAAGCATAAATGTCTCCTGGACTGCCTGCCCATTTTTATTTGGTAGTATGCATCCTGGAAATCGATAGAGCACATCCAATCATCCTGACCAAAAAGGGTAAAATGGACTGCAGTGTCACCATCCAGAACTTGGTCTTCTTTACTGACCTGTTTAACATGCTGAGATCCAAGATCGGTCTCCAGTCCCCTGTCTTCTTTGGAACTAAAAGGAATCTTGAGTAAGTTCCAGATTCTATCTGGTCTGCGGGGACTTCCTGAATGGCTCTTTTTTGCAGCAAAGTTTTTACTTCTACAGCTGCTTGATCCCGAAGATTGGGTGGAACATCTGGGAATGCAGATTTTTGACTTCTTGGGGTGCTTGGAAGAAAGGAATTTTGCAAATTCTGGATATTATGCACTATACCCATTCGTCTTATGTTATATCTTGCCAGGCTCTTGGGTACAGTGAAATTCTGCCCCTGACTGCCTCCAGAGGTGAGCGGCTGGGCAATCCTTCAGGGATTCTGAAAGAGGTTGGCAGAGAACATATCCCTGTTGCCCTGTTACGGACCCCCCCACCACAAGGTAGGCATCTCCCATTATTTCCCCCTCTGCCTCTGGGGGAATTATCCCCACAAGTGACTGGTGAAGCTCCCTGTGATTTATGGAACCACATTTTCCCACTCTTTTGGCCTTTGGGAATAAGGCCAGGATGGAGTGGAAAAACGGACTCCTATGGCAGAGAGAGCTTTGCCATCACATTCACGGTAAAAGTCTCTCGAACTTGCGGCCCGAACAAGGCTGAGCCATCAAAGGGGGCGTTCGTAAAGGAGGACTTGAAGGGCTACGCAAATTGACAAAGGCGCATCCAAGAGTGTATGCTAAGAGCCACTCCTGTGCCTGCAGCCCTACTCGCTCCATCTGCTGCATAAGAAATCAAGCACATGGAGGAGTTGACAATGGAGGTTAGGGTCGCTAGCTGGTTAGCTGACTTGGAAGCCGCTCCCTCAGCTGAAGAATTCTGGAGGGTATCTCCCAACTCTTTAAGGAGATCCCTCTGTAGCCTTGTAAAATGCGTCAAGTAGTTCACCGACCAAAGAGTAAAGGCCACTGTAAAGAAAACATGCTTCCCATACCTATCCATGGCTCTAGTCTCCTTGTTTGGTGGATGGATAGAAGAAGAAATCTCTGCAAGTTCCTTCGTGGTGGCTGCTGCCACCACCATGGCATAAACTGCACGCCTTTGGAGAGGAAGGACTTGTCATCTGGTGCAGTCATAAATTTGTGTGGCCTTCTTGGAACAAGCTCCATGGACTCTGGAGCACTCCAGGCCTTTCGACTCATGACAGCCAAAAGTGGGTTGAAAGGCGGAGACACCCAGGAGGTGGAAGGTCGGGAACCAAATGCGTCCAGGTACACGGACTCATCCTCAGAAGTGGCAGGGGACTTCCAGTTTCCCCTATGTCTAAGGATCTCCAGAATGTCTGAGAATGAGACATCTTCAGAGGGGGACTGTGGGGACCCTTCCGAGTCATCCAAGTCTGTGTCAGAGGTGACGAACTCAGGGGAGTCCACATGTTTCCTCTTACATTTTTTCTTCCTGGGAACCTCCTCTGAGACATGCTCAGGAGAGGTCTCAGAAGAAGACGGGTCACCCAGTGGGGTGTCCTGGGGCATAGGTTCCCTACGCTTGGGATGGAGAAAAGGATCCAAGGCAGACACAGGTATCGATGGGTATAGAGCCAATGGAGCCGAGGGTGGGGCCGTCTTGGTAGACAGCACACTCCTCATCACTTCGAAGGCACTGCGGTCTGAAATGGAGGGAGGCTCCAGCTCTGAGGAGCCCGGAGAGCTTCTCTCCACCAAAGGCGATGGCTGTGAGGCAGATGTGGGAGCCATACTCACCTGCACTGAAGCTCCGAGTGGAAGAGCGGGCTCAGACAAGAGTCCAATGCCACCTCCCCCCTCAGAGCCAACAAGAGAGTCTCAGCGCCCAGACCTCTCGACAGAGCAGACTGTTGAGGAGGTCAGAGCAAATGTCGTAACAGACAGAGCAAGGGTCGTCAGAACCGACGGTTCCACCACTGCTACCTCCATGCACTCTGGCTCCAAACTGGATGCAGTCAGAAGAGGAACCGAGATAGGGGCTGGAACGGACAATGGAGCCACTTCCTCCTGGGCTGACCCTGACAACAATTGAGCAAATACCCATGTCTTGAGTAGCCTCTTCACCACTCTCTCCACATCATCATCCAATAAAAAACTGGATAATCGAGAGGAGTGGGCCGAGGATTGGTGACTACCTGCTTCTGATTGGAACAGTGGTGATTGAGGCACACATCTCACTGGGTCCAAGTAATGAGATCTTGACCTCTTATGAGTCCGGGATGGCTCAGGAGCCACAGATTGAGCTGCTGGAACAGAGGAATCCTCAGAGCCAACAATCTGCTCTGAAGGATCCGAAGATTTAGCATTTTAGAGCATATGAATAATATTAAGAATAAGAAATTAGGTAGTGCATTAGCACAGCATGTTTCTGGTATGGGACAGAGACATACATTTAAGTTCATGGTTCTAGAGTTACTTAGTCCTAACATAAGAGGTGGTGATTTTTAAGAATTTTACTGAAATGAGGGAACAGAAGTGGATTGTTTATCTAAATCCAGATAGACACCCAGGTATTAATGAGAGTGTTTCTCTTAAACTAGTGCTGAAGGCACGGCCACACCAACATTAGTCTTCTTAAGCACATACTGTGTTTTCTGTTTTCTAACGTAATTCTACTTCAAAGCAACTGATTGGTTGCCTTGACTGTTAAATTTGTTCAGGTGTAGCATTATCTAATAGGTCTGAAGAAGCAGACTGAAGACTTGAAGGCACTTAACTTGTATTTTTGGTTGCCTTGTTTTTTTATTAAAAGTTTTGGTTTTATTTGAGCCATGGTGACCATTTTTTCTTTTTGATACAATTTCAACTCATTACAGTTCCAGAAAATATGTTACCAGTTACCTATTTTTTCCTCATCACACCTCCAACTTTTGCTGTCTGAGGAAAAATTCTCTGGAGTCTATTTGGGGTATAAACTTACCCATGTAAACATTTCTAAGCAAAAATCCTAACTCTTCTAGATTTTGCTGCATATTCATATCTTGTACTATACTTAACTCAAATACTAATAACCTATACCTGTCCCACCTAACCAACTAGACCATAGCAAAACACCCCAACTCAACCTAACAACCATCCACACAAATACCATCAAAAATACATTAAAAACTGAAACCTACAACACTAGCTGCTGACAACCTACCATCCGAATACCTCAGTATAGCCACTGACACCATTTGTTACCCTGTATCTATCCTAATTAATATATCCATTACAGAAAAGTACATCACAGCCCAATGGAAAATTTCCCTTATAATCCCATTTCACAAGGTGGCACATCCATGGAGCTAGGAAACAACTGTCCTATAGAAATCCTTTCTCTCCTCTCCAAAGTACTTAAAAAAATATGTGTGTGTGTATGTTTGTGTGTGTGTGTGTGTGTGTATAAATGTATATATATATGTACATATATATATATATATATATACATACACATATATCAGGAACTCCTAACCTTTCTACTTGATAACAAATTACTTCTTCCTATCCAACACAGCTTTTGACCACACTACAGCACCAAAACTGCCCTGCTACATTTCCTAGATACCGCTAATCAAAGTAAAAACTGTAGTAATTTTGTTTCCACCATTTTTCTGGACTTGTCAAAAGCCTTCAACAAGGTCTCACATTAGCTTCTCATCCAAAGCCTAAATCTTAAAGGCCTTGCAACTCCTTAAACTAGCTGGTTCACCAGCTACCAAAACAATTGTGCCCCTCTAAAATTGAATGATTCCCACAACAATTCTGTTCATTCACTACTTCAGTTCCCCAAGGCTCCATACTTGGGCCAATACTTTTCAACATATTCATTAATGACATGCACAAAGAATGAAAACTTATCAACATAGTACAATATGCTGATGACTCAACTTTAGTTTGCTCACCCCCAAATCTTCCCACCTTAGACACCATCACAAAGGAAGCTTTTACCTCTATAAAAACTGACTAAATAAAACTCAATTGTTTTTAAACCCCAACAAAACCTCACCATATTCCTTACTAAAACGATAAACCAAAACAGCACTGACCTTAATAGTATCCCTTCAAACAGAAAAATTAAAAATATCATCAACACAAAATGACTAGGAGTTGTCATCGCTAAGTTAAAATATGATCTGTACATTGACACTGCAGTCAGAAAGACACTGCAAACTAAGCTCTCTTTACACAGCAAAACACCTGCTAAGTGATCACAGAAAAAAAATATGCCACCTCCCTTCTCCTTCATACCCTTCAATATGCCTCAACAATAAACAATATTCCCAAATCTGAAATCTTCCACCAAACACAAACTAGAAAGCACCTAAACCAAAATTACCAAATTCTCCTGCAGTCTCCCAGACCACTGCGGTCAATGCATGGTGCTTTCACATCACCCTCTTCCAGCTACTCACAGCACAAAAAGTACATCTCCATCCATTTAAAACACTTTCACTGTCAAATCTCATCCAATGGAATTTACTAAACAGAACCCTAAGATCCTTAGAACTTAAACTAACTTTTGCTAATAAATCTAATAATTATTACAGTGACTCGCTATTCTCTGTCGCAATCTCCAAGGCATGGAACAATCTTTCCAAACCATATCAGGCTTTTAAATAACCTGCAACAATTCAAATCCACTCTAAAATATCACTTACCAACTAATAAACTACATAACTGTACAATGCCTACAGGATCAATTATTCAATCCTAACTCCATCCACGATGGAAAATATATAATTATATTAATATAGTATTTTTGATTGAAAAAAATAAGTTATGTACTCACCATAACATTTAATGGTTTACTATCGAAACATCGAACATGTGAACGTAAACCTATCAAAAATGCGGTTCACATATTCGATGTTTACAACACTAGATAGGCTGAAAAATTTTAACTAAGACAACTGAAGTCAAATTTGACTTCTGCAGTGCAATGTCCTCTTAGCAGCAGGAAGTATGGACCAGATCTGTACTGCACAGTGCACCCCACACCACTTGCCACTTATATATTCCAACTCAGAGATCGCACTACAATGCGGAAAAGGGTAACTCTCCTGATCCGCACTGTCCTGTGATCTTAATGTATTCAGACTACAGGGATACCTTTAGCCAACACTGTAAAGATTGATTGCATATTAACAGTCAGTCTTCCAGAGTTGACATTTCAATGTTCTACTAAAGGTATCTCTGCATTCTGAATATCGTACTTGTCAGTTCCACACACGGCACACTCGACATATTCATAGTAAACCAAATTTCATCTATGTTATCCATTTTCATTCTTCCTCAACAAATGGATCTGACTCAGCCGCTTTTTACTGCTCATGAATACTGGAAACTCTCAATCTCCTCCCTTACCCATAATGCTCTAGTCCCCTACCATACCTCAGATCATGTTTGCTGGCCTTATAACTTCATAGAACATAAGAAACAACACTAGGATGAGAAACCAATACCTGGGGCTCAAAGGCAGGAACATTGGTTCCCTTGTTATCTTCTCATTCTTCCAGAAGTCACAAACCAAAAGGTAGGGGGGTTGGAGGGAGGGGAGTTGAGGAAGAATGAAAATGGACAACACAAATGGAACATTATGGTGAGTATATAACTTTTTTATCTGATGTTATTAATTTTCATTCATTTCTCAACAATTGGGACAGAGTCCCCAGCTACCTGAATCCCGGGCAGACTGTAAGGAAGGATATTCCTGAACACTGTTGAGCCGAAGGCTGTTCTTCCTTTCGAGCCGAGATTCAATTTGTAATGACTAATAAAGGTATGAAGATTAGCTCAAGCTGTAGCCACATAGATATCATCCATGGAAGACCTAGATAAAATTGCTGACGAAGTTGCCATGGATCTGGTTGAATGGGCACTCAAACGTTTTGGCAAAGACAAACCCAACTTGTTATAAACAAAGGATATGCAATCAGTTAACATTTTGGCTAAAGTTACTTGTGCAACTGGCTTACCCAATTTTGATTCCACAAAAGAAACAAATAATTGGTCTGTCTTTCTGAAGTTCTTTGTTCTGTGTAAATACAAAAGTAACTGTCTGTGAACAACCAACAAATGTAACATGTATTCTCCTTTGTTTGTGAAATTTGGAAAGACTGGAAGATTAAGAGACTGATTGATGTTGGATTCTGACATCACCTTAGGATGAAAAGAAGGGTCAAAATATTAAATAACAAGGTTTAGAAGACAAGACTTGAAATTCAGGGACTCTTTGAACAGAGGTTATAGCTACCAAAAGATAGTTTTCTAAGTTAAACATTTTAGTTCACGTTTTGCTGGTGGTTCAAAAGGAGATTGAGTCAAAGCTTGTAAAACTAAATTCAAATCCCATGGCAGAGCTGGATCTTTAAAAGGTGGTCTCAGAAGAAGGGTATCCCTTATAATGGCCTTACAGAGTTTTGAAGAAGCTAAGGTGGAATTGTTAACTCCTATATGAAAATTAGAAATGGCAGCTAGTTGTACTTTAATAGTCGATGAACTAGACCCTTCATTAAAAATTGTAGCCAAAAACTCAAAAACTTTATGTACTGGTGCTAAAAATGGGTCAATGTCTTTTTGTTGTGCCCAAAAAAACAAATCTTTTCCATTTACTTCTGTAAAACTTTCTAGTGAAAGATTTATGGAAAGATAAAAGACATAGGATGAGAGCCTGGGTTGTCTGGCTATCAATGGAAATGGAGAAACCATGTGGTCAACTTTAGGTTTAAAATGTTCGGGTGAATCATGTCTGTCAGGTGAGACAGGAGGTCTGGAATTGGATCCAGAATCCATGGAGGGTGAACTAGATGAGGCCAAAGACAGGGGAACCAAATCTGACAAGGCCAATAAGAGGTAATGAGGGTGACTTTGCTCTTCAATCAAGATGCTTTCTGGAGAAATTTGGAGATTAGAGGAGTTGGAGATTAGGAGACGGGGGGGGGGGGGCATACGTGGAGGAGAACATCTCTCAGTAATTCTCCCAGTGAGGGGATCAGGACAAAGAATCTATTATACTTGTTGAGGGGAGATGCAAAGAGGTCGCATCAAAGTTGGCCTCATTGGTGGAATATCTTTTCCGCCACTCACATATTCAGAGACTACTTGTGAGGCAATAAAATGGACCTGCTCAACTTGTCTGCTATCACATTGTATTTCCCCTGGAATGTGCATTTCTATCAGAAATTGATTGCCCATTGTCACACTCTCAGAGCTTCTCAACACAAGGGGTAAGATCTGGTTCCTTCTTGTTTGTTGATGTACCATACCACTGCCACCAGGCCAAAATATACCTCCCCTTGAAAACCTACTAGACTGGACTAATCTCTCCCTTCCCCAAGAAACTATTATCCTCGGGGACTTTAACATCAATTGGCTATCCTGCAACAGCAGCCAACAAGCCCTCCACCTAAATCTTCATGGTTTCTCTCAGCTAATACAAACCCCCACTAGGATCAATAAAAACCCCAATAACCACACCATTCTTGACTGGGTCTTAGTTAATAAAGTCATTCACACCTACCTATCTGGCTGTCTAACTGACTCCCTCAGTGACCATCCCCCAACCTTCCTACTACAAAAATCACATAAATGATTGCAAACCCATTATCCACAGACTTATTAGCAACAAAGCTAATTTTAACCAACTCCTTCACCTCCTCCCTCCAGAATGCAAACTGGTCACCTCTAAACTACCTCAACCTAGATGAAGCAGTCCATTTCTTTAACAGTACCTTCCTCAACATCCTTAACTCCCATGCCCCCCGAGAAACACCAGAATCTGAACTAAGAGCTCCCGCTGGCTTCAAAAAACCACCAGGGTCCTTATGAAAACCAGGGATAAAACATGGGAATGCTGACGCATAACTAAAAACCCCTCGGATAGGTAACTCTTCCTTGAACTACGTAACAAGGTAAAAAAACAAGTAAAAGCAGACAAAGCCCTTTTCTATCAGACGTCCCTAAATTCCTCCAAATACAACCCCAAGCAATTCTGGCCCACAATTAACTCTATACTCTGCCCAGGAAAAGTAAGCACCCCCTATCAACCACCCTGCTCCCCACCAGTAGCATTGCTGATTCCTTCAACAAACACTTCACCGAATTCATTCTATCCCTAACAAAAAAACACTTCCCCACACAAAATCCCCCCTCACCCAACCCAAACCCACCCCTCCCTACCTTCTTTCTTTCCACAGTACCTTCCTGCTACATAAGATGACTCCTGACAAAACTAAAACCCACAACACTAGCAGCTGACAACCTGCCCTCTGAATACTTGCAGCTGATGTCCTAGCTTATCCTATTTCCATATTAATCAACTGCTCCATATCTGAATCCTAGATACCCATGCTGTGGAAAATATCACACATCATTCCCCTCCACAAAGGTGGCCCCTCCACTGACCTCTCCAACTTCTGCCCCATTGCCATCCTCTTCCCCCCTCTCCAGGATACTCGAAAAATGCATCAACTCACAGGTCTCCAATTTCCTCTTTAACAATAACCTTCTCTCCAATACCCAGCATGGTTTCAGACCACACGCATGACAACTGCTCTTCTCTCCTTCACCAACACTATCCTCCATCACAAAAACAATGGCCTCCTCTCCTCTGCTGCATTTCTGGATCTATCGAAAGCCTTTGACATTGTGTCATACAATCTACTACTCTCTGCTCTATCTGACCTCTCTTTCTCCTCACCAGCAACAAACTGTTTCCACAGCTATCTGTAAGGCCACTAGCAGTCAGTCATCTGGGACAACAATCTATCCCTTCGCTTCCCTGTTACTCTCGGGGTTCCCCAAGGCTCCATCCTTGGCCCCCTACTTTTCTCCTTTTTCTCCAACAACCTGCACGCTGCCACCAAACATGTCTCCCTCATACAGTATGTAGATGATTCCACCCTCATCTTCTCAGCCCCAACTCTTAACTGAACTACAACAGATCACCCAAGATTCATTCTCTTCAGTTGAAAGCTGGCTATCTAATGCCCAGCTTCTTCTCAATCCAAATAAAGCCAAACTTCTCATCTTCTAATCCTCCAAATCTACCCCAAACTCCCCACACTTCAATATTCAAGCCAAGGATAATAACTCCATTTTACCAACAGTCCACACAAAACTACTTGGCGTACAGATAGACAATATATCAAATTTCACACCCACATATCACTAACAATAAATAAAGTTCACAAGAAACTGGGTGCCTTATATAGAAGCCGCCAATACCTCACCAAACTAGCAAGAATCTCCATCGCCAATTCCCAACTAATCTTCACCCTACTCTATGCATCACCCATACTTACAAATATTAGACAGTCAGACCTAAACAGACTCGAAGCCTGCTACAATAAAATCACAAAATTTGCCACTGGTGCCTCCTACCGCAGCCACCACTGTGTCTCCCTTTGAGACCTTGACTGGTTTGAACTCCCAAAACTTCTACACCAAACTCAATTCACCTTTGCTCATAAACTAGTAAACCACCCTCTCCGTAGCCCATCACTCCATACAATTCTCAAACTCTACCACTCTTCTAGACCACTATGCTCGTGCAGCAAAAATCTACTCCAGGTCACCAAAGCCAAAAACTCAGTAGGTGAAGCACTTTTTTCCTGCGCTATATCCAAGCTCTGGAACAACCTTCTCACTACCATAACCACCCTTCATTCCTGCAGTCTTTTCAAGGCTACACTTAAATCTCACTTAATCTCTCACTGGCTTTGTCCTTGTCCAAACCCCGACTAATTAACCCCCCTTAAACCCTTCTCTCCTTTCCCAGATTTAGATAGAGTATCCCCCTCTATCACTATAAAACTGAACTGAAGATTATTCACTGCCTGTTAATCCTTTCAGGATTTAGTTATCATTTAGTCTATTATTGTTATCTAGTTACTGTTTAGAAAATTTGTAGAGCTGTGTTTTACTTCTTCTTTTTCTCAGTGCTTACTACTCAATTGTACCTAATTTTCTCCTGTATTTCTCCATGTCATGATCACCTCTACTGTATAACTACCTTGATTGTTATTGTTTACCATCTACAATGTCATTCTGTGGAGCTTTTCTCCTCGGGCCTCTGCTGAAAAAGGACCTGTGTCCAGTCAGAATTTCCTGGTAAACAAATGTAAATAATAATAATAAATAACTAACATATTGTCCGTCTGAATCACAACAGTCCCAGAAGGGAGAGAGTCTTGAAAGGCCAGCAATGCTTGGAATACTGCTCTCATTTCTAGGACATTGATATGCAAGTTGGCCTCTTTGGGGGACCAAGTGCCTTGGACCAACTTTCTCAAGAAGTGTTACCCCACCACCCAATCTGTTAAGCGTCCATGGTCATTACAGCTTTGGGCTGAGGAAGAATGAAGGGACGGCTTTGTAATATCTGATCTAAGTGAATACACCACAAGAGGTATTTTTTGCATGCCTGAATTATTCTGATCTAGGTGGACATAAGTTGGTGTAGGATGGACTACTGAATTGCTAAGGTCCATTGAAGAATTCTCATATGGTATCTTGCTAGCAGAACTAGAACTAGAACTATCACAGTGGATATTGACCCCAAGGCTTGTAAAATCAATCGAGCTGACACAGAAGAATTCTAAATTATCTTTTTGACTTGAAATCAAATAGTTTGTACCTTTAGTAAGGGAAGAGAGGCTGTTACTGATACTTTATTGAACAAGGCCTCTATGAACTCCAATGTCTGAGATGGTTCTAGATGAGATTTGTTGTGATTGATGTTAATTCCTAGATGAGAGTAAATCTGGAGTACATAATCTTATGCTTTTATTAGAAGATGCCTGGTTGGAGCAGTTTGGAGCCAGTTGTCCAAGTATGGAAATACCTGGGATCCTTGCAGTCTCAAGTGAGCTGCTACTACTGCCATGCATTTGGCGAACACCCTGGGTGTTGTGGTGAGGACAAAGGGTTGTGTTCTGAATTGGTAATGACTGGCTCCCAGTTAGAAGCATAAGCATCTCCTAGATCACCTGTTCATTTTTATATGACAGTACACATCCTGATGATCTACTGAGCACATCCAGTCGTCCTTGTGCAGGAAAGGCAAAAAGGACTGAACCATGACCATCCAGAACTTTGAATACTGAACCAGTTTGTTGATTTTACTAAGATTCAAAATTGGTTTCCAATCCCCTCTTTTCTTTGGCACTAAAAATAATCTTGAGTAAGTTCCGGATTCTTTCTGGTCTGGGGGGACCTCTTGGATAACTCTTTTTTCTAGAAACTTTTTTTTATTTTCAGAGCTGCTACTTTCCTCTGACTGGATGAAACATCAGGAATTATGTTTAATGTTGATGGAGGGGTAAGGGAAAAGGGAATTATATAACCTCTGGAAATAATCCTCTGCACCCATGTATCTTTTGCAATGTCTAGCCAGACTCTCTGGTGCAGGGATAGATGACCCCTGACTGCCTCCAGAGGTAGATAATTGGGCCTCCTTTCAGGAACACTGATAGGGTCTGTCAGAGAAGGAATCTCTGGACCCCTAGTCCTGTTGGCCTCCTCTGCCATGCGGGTGACATATTCTGTTAGAGTTCCCCTCTCTGCCCCTGCGTAACTATCTCCACATGGATCATGGAAATTACTCTGTGACTTTCTGAACCACATTTTTCAATCACCTCATTGATTCCTAGAGAAGGTTCTTTGAGAAGTCAAAAAAAAAACATACTCCTACTGCAGACAGGGTCTTGCCATCCTGCTCACACCTGGAAAGTGTGCCTTTAACTTAAGGGACAAACAAACAAACAATGAACTTCCGTCAAAGGGTGCATTGACAAATGAGGACTTGAGGGACTCTGAGAAATCACACAGGTGCATCTAGGCCTGTCTCCTAATGGAAATGCCTGAACCCGCCACCCTTGTAGTACCTTCAGCTGCATATGAAATGAGCCTCATAGACAAATTGTAGGGGGACAGATTGTAGGGGTTGCTAGCTGTGAGGCAATAGAGCTCTGTGCCTCAGAAGTACTGGTCCCAGAGAAGGATTTGGAAAGTTCTTTAATCAAGTCCCTCTGAAGTCTGGTAAAGTGTGTCAAATAATTTGGTGACCTGAGTGCAAAGTTGCTGAAGCATACACATGCTTCCCAAATCTATCCAATGCCCTAGGCTCCCTATTAGGGGCATGGACAGATGAACTCTGTTACTCAAGTTATTTCTTTAATCAAGTCCCTCCAAAGTCTGGAAAAGTGTGTCAGATAATTCAGCAACCTGAGTGCAAAGTCGCTGAAGCATATATATGCTTCCAAAATCTGTCCAACTCCCTGTTAGGGGCATGGACAGATGAACTCTGTTCCTCAAGTTCTTTCTTTGTGGCTGCAGCTATGAACATGGCATCTACTAGTATTCCTTTGCTCCAAAACTCTCTTCTTTTTGGTGGTGCCAGGATCCTGTCTGGTCTCTTGGGGATTGGCTCAACAGCAATGGGCTCCTTTCACACCCATCTAGAGATCAAATCATGAGCTCATCAGTGGGAGGAGTCACCCAGGAGTTAGATGGACCAAACCCAAAGACTTCCAGGAATACCAATTCCTCTTGGGAAGGATTATCAGTAGACCAGCCACCCTTTTGCTTGAGAAGGGGACATCATCAGACGGTGATCTTGGGGACACTTCCCACTCATCAAAATCAGTATATTCTGTGAGAATCTAATTGCCTCCTCTTGCACCTTCTCTTTCTAGGGACTTCTTTGGTGGGATGTTCCTGAGAAGTATCAGAGAGTTTGTATCAGTTAATCAAACCACCTAATCATTGAATACCTCTTCGTCGAGCCATTTTTGTTGAAGCTACACTGCAGTGAACGGACTTTTCAGCAAAACTTCTTCCAGGGATTTGCAATGGTAGGCCAACCTAGCGATGTGAAAAAATCGTAACATGTAAAACCTACCCAGGAGGGGGGTTGGCTGTGCTCCCCACACCCACCCAACTAAATATACCAACTCAGAGATTGCACTACAGTGGGGAAAAGTACAAATTCCAGATGATGGCCTACCACTGGTTATCCCTGGGAAAGGTTTCACTGAAAAGTCCATTTGCTGAATTGTAATTTCGACAAAAAGAGGTCAATGAAGAGGTATTTGATGTTTAGGCAGTTCGACAAATTAAAATATACCCACATCAGAAAATATAAGTATACCCTGCTGGGTAGCCTGGAGACTTTGGACTTGTTGTCCCTGTGGATTAGACTGTTGAGGCTCAAGGCACAAAGTCATATGGGATCCAGAAGAAAGATCTGAGGGGGTGGAATCATCTTGCCACCACCTCAAAGGCAGAGAGCACCAGAGAGAAGGATGCTGATGGAGCTGAGAAGACATGCTTCCGGACCATCAGATCCCTCTAATATGAAGGCAGCTCATCTGAGTCAGAGGTCTGAGCCAAGCTGTCTAATGCTGAGGCTCTGAGGGGTAGAGATGGCTCCAACAAGTTTGGAATTCATGCTAACACTTCGGATCTGGCAGTGACACTACAGCTCTGGCTCTGACACACTCTGAGGCACTGCACTCAGAGAATGTATTGAGCAGAAGATACGACAATCTTCTTATCTGATACAGATGGTCCTGGAAAACTCAGATCCAAGGGCACCAAAGCCAAGGGTCAGCTCGGAGAAGGATTGAAGGACTGACGAAGGTTAATTAAGCCAGAACTGGTATGATGTTATGGCAGAATAAAGTTATGTCTACTTAGTATGGAATTGTGCTATTTATTGATCATCTATTCACCACAGTGTGAGGAGTGCTGGTTTGTATGTTGGTGTATATTAATCGGATTGCAGAAGGAACCAAGATGGGTGGAGTAGCACTGCTAAAGGTCTCTGGACCCAAAGTGGTAGGAGAACTCCCATCTGAATCTGTGGTGAGAGAATCTTCCTCATCAATCCATCCACATCTGCTTCTGTGAGGCTCCTGGAAGAATAGGAAGAAGAGGCCACTGAAGGGGACCTAGAATGGCAGTGCCTCTCTAAAAAAGGTGATGGCAGCCTGGAAGGAATAGGGTCCACAGAGGATACATGCCAGGTCTGAGGGAGTGATTTTGGGATCCGAAGGTATTGGATCTGATGAAACAGATCAGGTATCTACTGCAGACAGATCCGAAGATGTAATCTTTGGATCCAACCGTTTTGATACTTTATGGGCTGGCTCAGTGGTAAGATCAGAAGATGGAGTGGAGGATCCAGAAGGGTCAGGCAGTTATGTTCTGGGCTCCTTTTTTGTCAGATTTGGAAGTCTGAGCTACAGATAATGATTCTGAGAAGGTTGTAGGCAGAAGATCTTTCAAAATAAGCTTGACTTTTCTGATCATCTAAGTAAAAGGTAAAGTGAAGAGAAAAATACCAACAATGGTAATCAAATGAAATTACACTTAGTCAAGTGTAATGCAAGGGGATAATTAAGGTATACAGACACCAAGAAAAAAGATAGCAAAAGAAATTAAGTTTATTCACTTCTCTAAGCAGAAAAGCAATAAAGCTTGAGAGCTGACAGCTACCACGTCTAGACGGCAAATGAGATCGGAGGAATAGGAGGTTCATAGGTTCATAGGAGGTTACTAGGCTAGCAGCCCTAGAGCCTTTACAAGCCTAGCCATTTTAATCCCAAGTATTCCCATTTGTTCTTTTTGGTAGTTCGCAGAATGAATTTATCAACAGAGCGGGTCTGTGATCGACATCTGCTACACCTGTCCATGACATGGGTGTCATCAGGGGTGAATTTGCAGTCTCCCATCCAGTTATCTAGAATGCATTTGAATAGGGTTAGTGAGAAGCTCTGTTTTAAGTGAACAGGAAGTTTATTCCATAGAAGTGTCAGTCTTTAGGAGACATATCTGTCTATCCAGCATGTTCTGTAAATGTCACAAGATAGGTTGAGATCTCTAGAGCAAGTGACTCTTGTGCCATTTGAGTTGCAAATGTTCAGCATTTCCATTAGGGCAGGGGTGGAGATTGCCCTGGAGTTCAGGGTACAAGTCACCTCTCAGCAGCCTATAAGATACAGAATATAGTGACAGGGCTTTCAGACTGTCTAAGTAGGTCATGGTTTAGAGTCCCTGTATTTTCTTAGTGAGAAACCTCTGAGGTATCTCCAGCTGCTGCAGGTGTCTGGTGAGGTATATGCAAAAGGGTGCATTATACTCTATTAGTGGTCTGATGAGAGTCGGGTACAGTGGACTTATAACATCCCTTGACCTGGATACTATGCCCTTTCTTATGAGGTGTATTGCTATCAACCTGTTTTCAAGTCTCACACCACTGGGTTGGAACTCGGGGGGGGGGGGTGTCAATATTGTAATTTGTAGGGAATTCCATTTTGCCAAAAGGAATAATAATGCAGTTTTTTGCATTTAGTTTTAGACAATGGCTTTGGCAACAATCATTTGGTTATGTTAGCCCTTCTTGTAATATATATTAGCATCACTGGGGGACTCAGTGATTGCTCCCAGTTTGCAATCATCAGTGAACTTGGTGAGCGAAAGACTGACTACTTTGGACTGGACTTCTGAGAAATAGATGCAAAACAGTAGGGGGCCTAGAACAGGCCCCTGTGGTACTGCACTGGTGACAGATCTACTGGTGGAAGTGGAGTCACCAATTTTGACAGAGTGTGTTCTGTCAGTGAGCCAATTGGCTATACATCTAATAATGTAAGGGTTGATCCCTATTTGGGAGAGTTTTTCAAACATGCCAGAGTGGGGAATTGTGTTGAAAGCATTGGCAAGGTCAAGATAGGCTATGTGCACTGTCTTAACTTTGTCCATGGCTTTGGTGACATTCTCAAAGTCTACCTGGTTTAATAAGCATTGTCTACCCTTAACAAAGCCGAACTGGGTCGGGTCCAGTGTTTGGAGATCGCCTATGTCCTTGTCAATAAGATAAATTCCATGGGGTTGCAGATGAGTCTGGTTAGACTCATGGGTTTCGACAAAAAACAATTATTTTTTTGGTTAGACTCATCGGTTTGTAGTTCCCAGGGTCAGTTGATGGCCTCCCTTTGTGCAGGGGGATTACTGTTGCTATTCTACATTCTGTAGGAACATACCCAGTTCTCAAGCTATGATTAAAGAGAACAGCAAGTGGGTCTTCTAGGTCTTGTTTTAGATTGTTTAGTAAACAACCCGGGATATTATCAGGTCCCACTGAGGCCGTGTTTTTGGCCTTGGTGAGCACACAGATGACCTGGTTTTTAGAGATACTAGGCAGAGGGCTGGTGTCAGGTACGCTTTGGGATATGGTAGGTGGGGATAGAGGGCTGAAGTCTGTACTGAATCTGTCAGCTAGCAGGCTGACGATATCTTCCAGTGTAGTATGAGGGATCCCATCTACAACCAATTTGGCACATAGCTGGGTATTCCATTTTAGATTTCAGATGTAGATAAAGAATGCCTTATGATTATCCTTGGCTAGGGATGCAATTTTAGTTTCGTAGTTTGCTTTTGAAGAATATACAAGTTTTCTGATTTTCTTGTTTAGGCTTAGGAGGGAACTTTTCATCTGCAGAGTTATATCCCTCTTGCTTAACAGATTCTTCTTCTTCTTGTTATATAATTTGTTTATACTTGAAGTCTAGCAGGATACTAGAGCATTATAGGTAATGGAGGAGCTCAAGAGTTTCCAGTATCCACGAGCTGTAAATGTCAGCTGAATTGGATTTGAGGGTCAGAACTGAACCCATTTGTTCAGGAATGAATGAATGAAAATTGACATCATCAGATCATGTATTTTGTTAATCTGGTATGCTTTGTAAATAATGTTTGTTGACCATTTGCTTTAAAATGCTTTCTAAATGTTTGTTGATTGTTTTTATTTTGAATTGTGAAAAATGTATTTGTAACCTTGTTTTGGAGCTTTTCTCGCCCCCCCCCCCCCCCCAGCCTTCTGCTAAATATGGGCATTTAAGTTCTCAGACAGACTTAAAAGCAAATAAATAAATGTTATGCTTGGAGCATATTTTGTTTTGAACATATTTTTGACTTCTTTTGCACCGCCTTTCCCTTTACTACCTTTTCCTCCATCTCAGGTTGCCTACTTGACATCATCCTGACTTGCTTCCCAAGAACACAGGTGTCCAGTGCTTACATTTTTTTTATGGTATCATTAAATTACTTATACAGTCCACAGCCTCCAAGTATGTGTTCAATGCCTAAGCCAATCATACACGTGGAAATCCATAAAAGGGAAAAAACGTACTAAAGCCACATTTTAACACATTTCTGTGGCAAAGACAAATATCCCAGCACTACTATATAGCCAACGATGAAAATGCAGGAATAAAAAAAAAAGCAAATGATACAACCAGGGTCAACATAATTATTAAGAAAACAGTCTGATAAGGACAGTACATGAAAATGGACTCTAAATCATAATGAAATTGAAAAGTTATCTTCAAAAGCACACTGGGAAAAAAAGTCATCCAACCATTACAAGTACAAAAAAGAATGAATAGGAATGAGCCTGTGATGGTTTGGGAAAAGACTAGTCCAAGACTGTTATTAGTGAAATGGAGCTCTTGCCAGCGAACTGAAGGTTCAGTCTGCCACTCCTGAGAAATTTGATACAGTTCTGGAAACAAAGAATGTAAGGAGATGTTTATCCCTTGTCGGGTTTTGCACTGCTTTAGCCCCAGATTATTCTGCTTGACTACGTGTATTAAAATTTGGTCATACCTGCTGTACACTAAGTTATTTATTCATTTGCTGTAGAAATTTGTTTTCCTATGAATACTTTGCTTTCATGTATCTTCAGTTCTTGATGTTTTGTGAAAAAAATGTACAAAATCAACAACTGACAAGGATGGTACTCCACTGAGATACTACAGTTAGTTAGTATCATACTTTGAAATGATCTGTGCAAGTCCTAATTCACTTTTGTTATCTTGAAGTTTAAGTGACCTCCTAGTTTCATAAGCTGGAAGTTACTTGTGTTCAGGCCCTTGGGCCATCAAGAAAGTGCAGTTTTGTAAGTAATGTTACCATAACAGTAGATGTTTGAATGATCACTCCTGCAGTAGCCTTAGCTATATGGGCTATATCCAGCTAATGATATGCAAGCCAGACAGCTTCCTAAGTCTCAGGCCACCTTGAATGGGCCCAAACCATTATCTTGAGCTGAGCTGACTAAACAGTCAGGTTGGGGAGACAGGCCCTTCAGAGCTTTCATGCCAAACAGAGAAAAAGAGAGAGACTAAAGCTCTGATAAGGACAATTCTGGGAAAATAAAATAAAGAACCACACTATGACATAAAGGACATACAAAATAAGGGGATGGAGAGAGGGAGTGGTATTGTATCAGTTATCATTGGAACTTCTACTGTTACCTTAAGTTTACTTACACAGTTGTACTATGTTAATCATATGGACCACTGCTGCAATATCCTTAGCTATATCAGTAGATGACCACAGCTTAGACTGACTGGGAAGAGGAAGGAAGAAGGAGGGTCCAGGACCCCATGGAGAATAGCCCTAGTAAAGCCTGTTCTAGAACTGGAGCAGGCATCTAGTTGATAGCACTTTGCAAAAATGTGCACAGATGGCCAAGAGTCTGCTTCTAGAAAACAACCCTTTCCAGAAAGTCAAAAGTGAAGCCAAGGCCCAAGTAGAATGAGCTTTGACACTGCCTGGAATTGTTTTGTTGTGGTGGGTATAACAAAATGTAATGGCATGAGAAAACCATTTGGAAACAGTCTGCTTTGGCACCATACCTCTCAACTGTCTAGATTTTCGCAGAATGTGCAGATTTTTGCCTCATATTTTTGGTGTATTCCTCATAAAATTTGTGGTTTTCTGGCAAATCACTGGGGCAATCTGAGGACTGAAGTCACCAAATAATGACATACATTTGAGTTTCAGGTTTCAACTCCTTCAGAAAATGTATATTAACACAAACCCTGTTACTCTAACAAATTTCTGAGTTTATAAGGAATATTTAAAATCTGTCATTATTTTTGGACCTTTGTCCCCCATGTTGTCAGGCTATGTCCAGATTTCTTGCACTAAGAGATTGAGAGGTATGTTTGGCAAAAGTCCTTTTTTTCTTGTATTCACAACAAATAAAAAAAAAAACTGACTATAGTTCCAAAGATAATTTACTCTGTCGAGACAGCACCTGAGTCAGATATGGACATCCAAGGTATGGAGTAATCTTTCTCTGCATTTTTATATTCTGAAAAAAAGAAAGGGAGATGAATAGCTTGGCTTAAGATAAACTCAGATTCCACTTTAAGCATAAAGGAAGGATTCGTTTTCAGGGAAACCCCATTTTTGTGGACAATGAGATAAGGTATCCACCCATAAGAGCTTGCAAACCACATTACACAAAGCAGATTTCTCCTCAGAAGAGGAAACGGATGCCAAAAAAATCTTCATATTCACAAAAGAGACGAGCATAAATTTAACATATGAGCTTGACAGTTGAGTACCCTAAAAGAAGTGTTGCAGAAGAATACACCTTTTTCACAAATCTATCAAAAGCCTTCTTTTCCTTGTCATTAGGACAGGGATTAGTAATTAACCAAATGTTTAACAGCAGCTGGGTTTACTAAAGCAATATTTGCTGAGTCTGACTTGGAATGACTGCAGAAAAACTTAAAAGATTGAGGAATGTTCACTGCAATGAAAAATGAATGAGGAGGGGAGGAGATAGGTGGGAGCACAAGGGTCTGGTTAAGAGAGTATGACAAAATAAAAATCAATGTGCTTTTCCCATGCTTGCATGGGGAAATAAATCGGTATAAACCATAGGCATTATCCAGTAACAAATTTATTACAAAGCATGTAAATGAAAAAGAATATTGAATACTGTAAATCTTTCTTTTTGATAAACAAGGTACCCTTAGCGGTTTTCTGTCTGGTTTGCATGTCACTGGAAGACAACTTGATAAAGAAAATGCCTTGGAGAAAGTGTTTACTGAAGAGAGTTACATAGATATAAAAAAATTAAAAAGCATTTACTAATAGCACAGACTGTACCATCTGTCTTACCGTGACTAATCTTTCTTTTTGGTTAATTTTAGCCTGTCTATGTAGCTATCCACTTAGAACTTATGTTCTTATTACGAAGCAAAAACTTAAATATTTGAAGATGTACATAGTTTTGTGTGTTATTATAAAGTTCATAGGTTTTAGGAGTTTTTTTTGGGGGGGTTGTTCTGTTTGAGGGCTTCAAAAAAGCAAAAGTTATGTAAGATGTGACATAGGCACAGATGGATATGACATGAAACAACAGTATAAAAGACCAACCTCCCGAACAGTATATACATGTAACATAAAAGTTGGAACTAGACATTTAGCAAAAGAGCAGTTATATATAGAAGGTGGTAATAATAACTATATAAGAAAATTATACTTTCTGTAATGTCTTTCAATCTAAATGGTCTTACAGATAAATATAAAAAAGAAAGAGTAGTGAACTATATTAAAAAATGTAGAGTGCAAATAGCTATGCTACAGGAGACACACCTGAAAAGAACTGAACATGTGAATTTGGTAAAGAAAGGTTTTCAGGATGGTTATTCAGCAGAGTATTTGGGACAAAGGAAAATATGAGTACTTATTTTAATTGCAAGAGGAGCTCCAATACTGACAGAAGAGGGAAAAAAAGATAATAATGGAAGATACATAGTACTAAGGGGCTACTGGCTATGGAGGAGGATTACATTGGCATGCATTTACATCCCCCTAAAACTGCTATAATGGACCTTAAGAAAATTTTGGGAGAAATAATCAACTTTCAACAAGGAATATTACTTATAGGTGAAGAATGGAATTTGGTTTGCAACAGTGAAGATGTGTCTGGGTGGCCTAGAAGGGATAATATAGCAAGAGAGGGTAGTTTTTAAAGAAATTTATGAAAATGTTTGGCATGGAAGATGTGAATTTGGTACTAGGAGCGTGGAGTGAATTTACATATTACTCACAGAGATACAAAAACTGGCCTAGGCTAGATAGACTTTATATCTCACAGGAAGATGTGTATTTAATTAAAGGTCTTGAAATGCACCCATTAGCTATTTTAGATTGTACATCAATAACAACTAAAATAAAAAAGCAAGGCAATGAAATGAAAATGAGACACTGGCGCTTTCCCACCTACCGGTTGAAAAGAGAGGAATTTAAGGAGTGGGTTGTGGAATTTATTCAGGAGCTACTAGAGAAGACAGATTTGTTTTATGAAAACAGCTAAGGAGTGGGATATAATTAAAGTGGAGTTTAAAACTAGGTTGGAAATAAAAGAAAGGGAGATATGGCTAAACAGTAACAATAATTATTTAGAGGGAATGACAAATGTTGAAGTATTGCAAAACAGGGGGGATCTCTCAGAACAAGAAAAGAAGCAACTGAAGAATGCTAAACAGAAAATAAGGGATTACCTTGATAATATGCATGAGTTTAAAAAGATGACTGTTAAGCAACTGTTTTATGATAATAATTCTATAGCACAAAAACTTTTAGTACAACTCAGGCAACACAAAGTGGAAAGGGCAGTCACCAATCTTAGGGAGCCTATAACAAGCAATATAGGAAGAGACCCTGTAGAAATATTAGAAATAGTTTGGAAATATTATGAAAATTTATATAAAGCAGAGAAATATGGAAATCAAGAAAAGGTACAAATGGAAATGTTTGTGGAAGAATTAAATATGCCAAAGTCAGAGGTAGATGAATGGTTAAGGTGTTTGACTTACAGACACAAGGTGCAGGATTTGATTCTCACAGGGGGTAATTGGCTAGGCTTAAAAATGGCCCACAAGGGCAGCTAGTCTAGTACTAATCTATGAACCTAATCTATCTATGAACCTAATTACTAGGGTCTGTATCACGGCATCAAAAAGGAGGTAAATCGAATGACTTTAATATTGAAAATGCCATGCATCAATATGTGTTTTGTGAGATTTGTGGTACAGTGAAGATCGGAAAATTTGCCCTTTCCTCATTGTAGTGCAGTCTCGGAGTTGGATTATATAATTAGCGAGTGGGGGCACAGCCCCCCCACAAGAACAACTTTGATCCTCGGCATTTTCAATTTATAAGCTGTTCAATTAACATCCTTTTCAATGCCTTGATATAGACCCAAATTACTAACAGTTAGGATAGGAAGAGATGAGATAAAAATGGCTATGTATAACCAATCTACAGAAAAGTCCCCAGGAATAAATGGTATTCCTGTGGAAGTTAGGAGGGAAAAAATGATAAAGATCTGGAAGGTTTTAACAGTATTTTAAGAGGATGAGAAGTTCCAGCACCCTGGAAGAAGGTGGTGGTAACAGTAATACCTAAAGGGGTAAAGATCCATCGGATCCAGCTTCATACAAACCCATTTCAATACTAAACCATGATTATAAAGTGTTTATGTCTATAATGGCTAAAAGCATGGAAAAAGTGATGCCAAAATTGATAGATATGGATCAGTGTGGTTTTGTGGAGGGGAGGCAAACATTTGACAATATTAACAGAACATTGATGATCCAGAGGGAAGCAGAATGTAAGAAAGTGCCACTTTTATTTGTGGGTGTTGATGCAGAGAAAGTATTTGACAGAGTAGACCGGGACTTCATGAGCAGGGCAATGGAAGCATTTGCTTTCCCTGATACAATTATAAGGTTGATTAGAAGACTATATGAGGGATCAGAGTCACGAATTAAAGTGAGTGGGGTCCTCTCCGATAATTTCTGCTTGAGGAGAGGAACTAGGCAGGGTTGTCCGCTTTCCCCTTTGTGGTTTGCATTATATTTACAACCACTGGCAAAGAAAATAAGGGACTCAGACATTCAAGGCTATAGTTAGTATGGTAGTCAGGAAAAGCTGGCTGTATTTGCAGATGATATTATTTTATACATGACAAAACCAGAAAGGGACATTGCAGTGTTGTGGAACATTTTAAGACAGTTTCAGATCTACTTGGGATACAAAATGAATGAAGCTAAAACAAAGGCAGTAGCGGTAAATTATGTACCCAAACATGAATTGGTCCAATAATATCTATTTTATCATGTCCCCAAAAATATGAAGCATTTAAGAGTATGGATTAGAAATAACTCTGTGGTGGCAGCTATGGATATGTGGGAAGAGACTAAACAGAAGATAATACAAAAATTGAGAAACTGGAAGTTTTGTTATATGGATACTAAGATACAAACCATTAAAATGTTTTTAGTCCCTTGAGTCTTATACACAGGCCAGGAGGAGAAATTGTGAATAACAAAAAAGAGTTGAAGGATTTTATCTGAGAAGGGAAGACAGCAACGGTCAAGTTGGGATAAGATGATTCTACCAATAGAACAAGGTGGACTAGGATTAATTTGAGGGGGTATTTTAGAACAACACAGTTAAGGCTATTATACATAGCACAGGCAGAAAACTATAATTCAAGGTGGAAAGGGATGATGGCTCAGGGAGGAAGCTCATGAAATATGGAGAGATTGGGATTGTGGATGCAGACTCTTAAGGAGAACAACCAGAATCATACAGAGTATTATATTCATAAAATAGCAAGCAGTATTCTAATAATCAAACCAGTTCGAGAATGGTGAAAAGAGATTTTGCTGATAGGGTTGACTGTGGTCAGGGATACAGAAAATAGGCAAGAGGCGGCCGGAATTTATTAGAGAAAACTGGCAAAGGAACCAAGGTATTGGGAGCAAATAACTAGAAAGGGAAAGGTAATAGAATGGAAAGAGGCCAAAAGTTTATTTGGACTGCAGGTTAGAGATTGCCTTCACTATCAAGGATTGATATCAGAGAATGGGCAAAGGAAAAAAATAGGGGTCTCCTAAATGAAAGATCGGCACTGGTACAGTATTTAATAGAATCTAGAACAGAAGCTGCCATTAAAAAGGAATAATTAGTAAAGCATATGAAATACTGCATGATAATTACAAGAATTAACCAGAGGAGCTTAGAAAGGATTGGGAAGAGAGACTGGATAAGCAATTCACAAAGAGACAATGGGAGGCTATACGTATATCTCCCAAACATGCAACAAAGTCTAGAAGATTTAGGATCTTTGCGTGGAAATGTTTACATAGATATTTTTATACCCCAAGTAGACTGCAAAGAATTTTTCCTCAGGTGGATAGCAAATGTTGGAGGTGTGATGAGCAAGAAAGGGGGAGCTGGGAACATATTTTTTGGAGGTGTGATGAGCTGGCAGACTTTTGGGATTCCCTGCGGACCGAACCGACTAGGGAGATGATTTTTTTGAGTTATGCTACAGAATCGGAATTGCCTAGACATAAGTAAAGCCTTGTTGAGTCTAATAATGGTGGCTGCCAAAAAAGCAATTACTAGAAAATGGAAATCAAAGTCTAGACCAACTTTACCAGATGTAGTGAATATAGTAACAGAGATAAAACAACTGGAATTGGAATCTTTAGAAAAGGGAAGAAGCAAACTACATAGAAAAAAATGGGAATTGTAGGAACAGTATACACAGAGCAGGAACAAGATTTAGGCAGCAGGATTTGAATGAGCCATATAATGCTTAACTGACAATGACTAGACGGTTTATAAGTGATTTATAATGTTTACAACTACAGTTGTTTCAATGGTTTCTGTGATGTAAACTGTTTGCAATTAAAGTATTATCATTTTATGTTTTTCATTTATATAAATGCATGATTGTCTTTGTCATATGTGGAAATTTAATAAAGATGTTAGGAAAAAAAGACTGAGTAGTGTTATACAGCCTGTCTGCTTTCTTGGGGGCAACAGGCTGGCTGTTAGTCAAATGTTCAGGCTATGACAGAAACATCCTCCAAAGCTGAAAGAACAGGAGGAACTGGAGTAGGTTCTGGTCAATCCAGTTCTAATAAATCATGATACTTTCCTTAGGGAATGAGAAACATCCTTGATTTCCCAGTAAAATAAATTATTTCTAGAAATAGTTTTAGAGAAGGAGAATCCTTTAAAGAGACCTGTCAAAAATTACACTCTCTTCAGAATCTAAATCACAAGCATAATCTGTCCCTTCACAAACATTTGAGGCTCAAAATCTTAAATCTCTTCAGAAAATAATGATTTTTTTTTGCAAGAAACAGCCATACTGGATGGGACAAGAATCTGAACCAAACATTGAGGTAAGTGCAATAAAGCACACCTGTCCAGAGTGACTGAGACAGGAGAAGAGATATGTCCAAGTTTTTGTTTCTTTTTGACATGAATGTCTCAAGTAACATACCCATTTTTGCCCACAAAAACCTCCCTAAGGAGAGGCATAGCTTTCTGACTAGATATGGCCCCTTCTTCAGGATCAAAAAGAGTGTCTTTCCCTTGTTCACCAACGGCACTCCAACAGGCGTACAGGACATTTTTAACTTCAGGTCCATGGTTACTGTAGGGTCTACACCAGCAGGAGCCAGGGGAAAATATGAATTGGGGAAAAAGATAAATCATCTGGGAAACCCAGTTTTGGCCACATTAGAATCATCCATTTATGGCTAAAGCACTTTTGCAGTCTGCTGTAGCAGCAAACGCTGTTTTTTTTATTTTGTGTGTGTGTAAGAAAGAACTGACAAACTGGTAGACAGTTCCAGGGTTAAGCCTAAAAAAGATACCAGATTCTTAGGGGAAGCCTGGAGGCAGTAGTCAGTTAAACAGTAAGCAGTAAAGAAAAGTAAAATTTTTCCTGCAAAAACACAGTAAACCGCACTATTAGCACTTACCCCAGCTACTCACAGTAAAATAACACAACTTTTTTCTTCTGAAAACATAGTCTGAAAATTAGTTTTAACAACCTTTTACCACAAAAGAAAAAAAGTGAGCCTTCTATTTAAAAGCGATTAAAAGTCATGAGACAGTCATTAAAATACTTTTCCATAGCTTTAAAATTAAAACTTCACAGGAAAAGTACAATTTCTGTCAAAAAATTTAAATGTGAGATTTTACCCCTGAAAGTAACTTATCTGGGAAGGACTGGAACAGCGTTATCTGAGTACTGATCCTTGGAAGCCCACAAGAGGAGTGCTCTTTGGCTTCAAGAAACCTCTGAAGAGCTTGTCTCCCAAACATGGCTTTCTAATTATCTTATCTCAAACTGACTAAAGGTTTGGGTGCATGGAATGTGCCCTGAAGCTTTGGAAACTGGACAGCTATTATATACTTAGTGGAATATAATGCATATAGCTAAGGCTACTACAGCAGTGATCCACAGAATGAACATCACAGACTCCATGGTAATAAACTAATATCTTTTAGCAATGACTCGCATATTGAGGCTACTTTTAAATGAAATCATTTTGAGAGATAATATATATGATGGAATCTTGTTCGATAAGCTAAGTACCGTTAGACTTAAAACTTACTTCTCTTCCCTGTCATATTTAGAGGAATAATAAAGTTAATATTTCCATGTCTGAATGTCCTTTAGCTTGTAAATATTTCCAACCACAGCATAACTCTGTAATTCATCACACAATGCCTTGTCAGTAAGACGTAATGTCCCTGTAATCAAGCAGTAGTTAATACTGTACAAGTTTATGCCCTCTAAGTTTGCAGAATAGTGCAGGTCTTTAAAGGATGGAATTATTTTTTTTTTTTGTAAATTTACTCTGGATTAACTCCAACATATTAATTGGTGTGAATGAGTAGGAACGAAACAAAGAGATGTACTCAAGAATAAAACTTACAAGACTCAATTAACCAGAATATGGTGCTCTCGGGATGTAATAGTTTTGAACAGTCCACCCTTCTCAGGGCTTTATTCTTGACAAAGTTGGCAAGCACTTTTAAAACAAGTTATTTTATTTATACTTTATTAACCGGGTTAGTCTCACTAGGCTAGTGGCCTCTTTTCAAGGGAGACTCAAGGTGGCATTTGTATTACTTTTTTTGACAGGTGTCGTGGGATCTTTTACATCCACCTGAGCTATCACCAACTCAAGCAGATGGAACCACAGTTTAACATCTTATCCAAAGGATGGCACACTCAGGAAGGAATACAGCAACCTCAGTGCTGCATTACAGTTTCAGTAATCCAGTCACCTAGCATGGTAATAGAACTCACAGCCTTCTGGTCCTCTTGTTGAGCCACATGCCAACCAAGATATCCAGGTGGGTGTTCAAGTCTAAATTAACTATTTACATATTACTAAGCATTATAAGATTGTCTAATATATATTCTCCAATCTATATTTACGTTACATTTGTGCTTGTTGAATACAAGACCCAGTTCCTTAATTTAGGTGTTAATGTTGTCCAGATGTTTATTAAGAAAACTAAGACATTAGGAAATGTCACTACTACTCCTAATTTGGCATCAGTCACATACTTTGATAGTCAATACCCAATGCCTGCTAGATTTAGAGAGGTTAAATAGAAACTGAGTGCTGAACTCCATGCACCTCCATCTTTAACACCTGCCCACTCACATCTGCCTGACAAAGTTACCCATTATGCCTTACTTTGCAACCAATTATTTATGCTATCATACATGGTTTTAACTGACAACGTTCCAGAATGTGTAGAATACCATGATGTCGTGATGTGTCAAAAGTTTTTGTCAGATCAAAGTAAAGTACAATAACTTAAACATCCTGAGTCAAGGACTACATTAGGTTGCTCATCTCTAAGACAGGATCTGCTTCCCAGGAATTAATGCTGTGTTAGGTTAATCAGCATGGTGTGCTTGATTTAAACGTTTTATTAGACACTGTTTGAAACATTTACCTAGAACTTGTATTACATTTGTAGGTCCACAACTGTGTACGTGGTCTTATACAGGGACCACATTAAACAGTTTTAAATTCCTTAGGATTTGAAGTAGCAAGTAACAAGATTTTGTACCATTTATCAAGAATAAGCCTTACACAAGCAGATGAGGTGCCAAAAATGTTGTCAGAACTCAGGCTTGAAGTTTTCCTGATTCATCACATTGTAAACCTGTCAATACTTCATTTTATTTTATGTCATCTACACTCAGACAGATGAAATACTCAAAAATTTGTTAACATCTTACAATTATTGGTCACAGTTATGAAATGCTCCCCACAATACATGCCGTAGCAGATGGATTACATACTAACACATTCTTTAGAGTAAGAAGGCCAACTCAATTTATAGATAAATATGGAACCCCACAGGTTATTAAAAAAAACCGCATCATTGGGTAGAGATACTAAATCCCTTTCAGATTTGATCTTTGCACTTTTTATGAAAACATTTTATTAACTTTTCAAAAGCATAATACATAAACAATGTGAAGCGGTGACGTGAACAGTCTAGATAATGTATCTGAGATGCAGCACAGAGACTATTGTATAAATACTTAACATACCAAATAGGAAAATTATTTACAAAAACTCTCTGTAAAAAAGTAGAAAATAACATATTCATTTTCTAAAACATCAACTCTCTTACAATAAGCAGAAGAAAATAGTATATTTGTAGGCTGATGTCAACAACAGATGAAAATAGAGGTCAGAATAATGAATATACTTCTATAGTAAATATAAGACACATCTTTTAAAGTATTTGTTATTGATTCAGTTAGTGATGTTTGGGAAAAAAGTGTATTGAGAAAGAACATTTAAAATGTTTTCTCAACATTTAATTAAAGGCTCTTTGTGTTAAAAATTTACAAGTTCTTATGTATTTAAAATTCTTATCTTTAAACACATTCCAATTAATGTGAAATCCACCCAATTTTTAGAAATCTAAACTTTAACTAAGATAAAGAGAATTATTAATAATCTCAGACCTGTGAAGCTTAATCCCTTGGGGGGCATATCATGAATAACAAATTACCATTTCCAAACATTTTCATAATATCCAAGGTGTTGGATCTTAACATGTAGAGCTTCCTATAATTGTTTTGAGCATTTAAAGTCCCAAAAGATATGTGATATGGTAAGCTATGCTGGTGTTGACAACAGGAATCTTGAATATCATGACGTATATGTGAATGTCGAAAGTGTGTGTGTGTGCATTCATTAGCAAATGGTGAATAAAATGAAAGTATGCAATAAATGAATGTCATGTGCATGTCTGTGTGTGGATGTGTGAGTGAGAATACTTATTAGATCAGGAGATATGTGGCACACCATAGAGAAAAAACAGAAGGATTAGAAAGGCACCAACATGCCATAGTCACAGCAGTAGCAACAGCACTCCAAGTTATACATATTCATAAAATAATAGGAGTTATGACAGTAGGCAGAACGATCAGATCACAACTCAAGGCAAAACAATGATGGAAGCACACAGTAACATACTGCATGGAAAGTGCAGGTGCAAACACATTGCAATTTACTAGGTGGAATGCGTAGGTGCAGATGGCGGTTCCCTACTGATCATGACATCAAAAAGAAAAATTACACAGGCATTTTGCACTTAATATCAAAAGAAATGAAGACAGGAATGTATTCCAGTAAAGAAGCACCAATGACATAAAATGTAAACATGAAACCAATCAAAAAAAATGGTATGCTGACATAACAGTGTGCATGACTATGCATGGTCAGCAGCAAAATGCATGGCCAGCAATGACTGCAAACATATAGCCAACGCATAGCAAACTATATACAATAAAAAATAAAGCATGTATGAATTTATCAGGGAGAAGCAGTAATACTGCTATTCACAACACATGGTCTATGGTGTGTGTGTGTGTGTATAGATAAACTGAAAAGATCAATACGAAAACATTGAACTGACACAAGAATGATGGCTAACAAAACCGAAATTTACAAGATTGAACCATCATTTCATATCAAGTACCAGCATAACACTATGGTGGATGGAGTTCTCAAGATGTGATAACATCCACAATTTTATATACGTTCTTATCTGTAACACCAACAAACCAGCTACCTTTTTTACTTTTATGCAGGGGGGCAAGCCCTCCTGTACCCACCATACCCCCTCCAATTATATATACTAACTCTGACATCACAGTACAGTGAAGAAAACAGTGACTTTTCTAATCCTCACAGTACTGTGATCTCCATTTAAAAGCTACGAGGTTTAAAAAAAAAAAAAAAAAAAAAGACTATGTCCTGCAGCTGTTTTTTCGGTGTCTTGTGTTTTGGATTTGTAAACGTTTGTTGTTCTTACTTTTTGATGTTGTCATCTCACTGTTTATGGTTTCGATGTTATGGTAACCTGATCAACTGATATATATATATATATATATATATATATATATATATATTCCTATGTGTGTGTGTGTGTGTGCAAATAAAATATCAAAACCACACATTTCTGTGGAGAAAAGATTAAATATAAAACAAAAGTGCGGCTATACTATGAAAAGTTTTCTGTGTTTTCTTTACCTTATGTTTTACTTGCATTCTGCTTTAACGGCATATTAAAACTTCAAAAGAGGCAACAGCTCTGTCTCTTCTGAGTCAGGCAGAAATTAGAACCAAGTCAGGCAGAAATTAGAACTGATCAATTAAGGTTAATCATTTCTGAACTGAGGGGATGGAGCTAGGAATTAAACTTCTATTTAAGGGGCAAAATAAAACATTTCAGAGCTTTACCAGAAAGGCTCATCCAGACTCTGCTACACTTTGCTGTGAAGGAAAGGTTAGTTTGCTTTTATTTCTTTGTACTTTGTATTACTTTATTGCCTTTTTATATTTTGAATACTGTGTTTTTTTTTTTTTTACCTTGTGTTTTACTTGCATTCTGCTTTAATAGCATATTAAAACTTCAAAAGAGACCACAGCTCTGTCTCTTCTGAATCAGGCAGAAATTAGAACCGATCAATTAAGGACTCATTCATAAGATAGGTCACTTAAGGTTAATCATTTGTGAACTGAGGGGGTGGAGCTAGGAACTAAACCTTCTATTTAAGGGGTAAAGTAAAACATTTCAGAGCTTTACCAGAAAGGCTCATCCAGACTCTGCTATACTTTGCTGTGAAGGAAAGGTTAGTTTGCTTTTATTTTTTGTATTTTGTATTACTTTATTGCCTTTTTAAATTTTGAATAATGTGGTTTGTTTTCTTTACCTTGTGTTTTACTTGCATTCTGCTTTAACAGCATATTAAAACTTCAAAAGAGACCACAGCTCTGTCTCTTCTGAGGCAGGCAGAAATTAGAACTGATCAATTAAGGACTCATTCATAAGATAGAAGAGGTCACTTAAGGTTAATCATTTGGGAACTGAGGGGGTGGAGCTAGGAGCTAAACCTTCTATTTAAGGGGTAAAATAAAACATTTCAGAGCTTTACCAGAAAGGCTCATCCAGACTCTGCTACACTTTGCTGTGAAGGAAAGGTTAGTTTGCTTTTATTTTTTGTATTTTGTATTACTTTATTGCCTTTTTATATTTTGAATACTGTGGTTTGTTTTCTTTACCTTGTGTTTTATCTGCATTCTGCTTTAACAGCATATTAAAACTTCAAAAGAGACCACAGCTCTGTCTCTTCTGAGTCAGGCAGAATTTTTTTCCCGCCCTCCCATCCAGTTACAGTTGTCTTGTTAAATACCACTGTCTTTCTAGTTGCCTGCCTCTTATGTTAACCTGACCATATATCTCATTTCCTCTCTACTTTCACTGGCTTGTGTGAGTAATTACAAAATCATCATTTTTGAAATCCCTTCCCTTCAACTATTTAAATTTATTGGCCATCCTACTGTATTCCATAGTACCAGAATACAAAAGTGACCACCCCTTTCAATCCATCTTGCTGTTTTTAAAATAGTAACTCTCCACTAAACTTTAACTTTTTAAACAGGTAAAACTTAAGTTACCTACTTTCACATCTTACTTCTGTAGTGCACACTGCAGTGTGCATTTTTTTAATCTTACCTTTAAGCATCCCTGTGACTAGCACTTGCTCTAATACCGGCTGGAAAGCACTAGGAAGCCTTAAACTGATACAAGCACTCAACTCTCCTTGTTAATAAGGGGAAATTAATAGTAGGCACTAAACAGCCTATAATTGCAAAGTACCTTGCTAAGGTAAGGGAAAACAGCTCCTGTACTTTACAAAAAAAAAGCACCACACCAGGCATGTCCAAGGGTCAGCTTCCAGTGATTTCTCCTGTCCACCTGGTGAATCTGGGCATACTGGGGCAATGCAGCAATTGCCTCATGTACACAGACAAACCTCTCCTCCTACCACCCAATACTACAACCTGTGAGAGATGCACTTACATAGCCAAAATGGAAGCAAAGCTCTCTCCACCCAAGATTATGGTAGACAGTCAAGAGGAGGAGGTTAACACCCACACTACACCTCAAGCAACACATAGCCCTTCTAAACCCACACCACGAACACCCACATATAGCAACACTAAATCCACATATGCAGAGGCCCTTAACTGCAACCTGCCCAAGCAACAAAGACTTCTGAAGCTGAAACACAAACAAACACCAATCACAACCAAAGTGTTACATAGTTCACAACACCAATGTGCCACCCAGCAACAGCCCCTAAGGCAAGACAATGTACCTATCACTTTAGTCACAGGTGACTCTATAGTCCGGCACACTGATGTCCCAATCACCAGGTTGAACAAGGAGAAAATTACAGTCAGCTGCCTGTCGGGATCCAGGATCTGCCACATAACGCATGCACTCAAGTCACTCCACAACAAGTAAAAATATGACTCTGTCATTGTCCATGTTGGAGTGAATGACTTGAGACATACCTCTCTGGACTACATGAAAAGAGACATGGAAGGGCTCTTGAATCATGTGGCCCAGGCAGGTATGACCCTAGCCCTGAGTAGCATCCTGCCTTCACCTAGAATGATACCACAATATAAGGACAAAATGATTGACTTCAACAATTGGCTAAGCTTCTGGTGTCATTCAAAGGGGATCCAGTATCTGTCTGCCTGGGATGACATGATCGACAAACCATGATGCTTTGCCAGAGATGGTCTGCACCTGTCGCCCCTGGGATTCAGGTTACTGGCTAAGGCTCTTGCCACCCGTATAATTCCTTTTTTAGGCAAAGTTCAAAGGACAAAACCACCAGCGTAACAGGTACAAGCATGCAAAATCTGAAGGTAATGCTACTCAATGCTAGAAGTCTAAACCTCAAAATGCACTCTCTCAAGGCACTCCTAAAAATGGAGAACATCGATATCTGTGCAGTAACTGAGACCTGGTTCAAGTCTCCAGAGAGCACCTCTGCAATACCAGGCTACAACTCTTACCACACTTTTCGGCCACCAAACCAGGACCGAAACACTAAAGGTGGAGGAGTGTCAATATTCACCAAGGATATTCAGGCCACCAGGCTAGTTGCCCAACAAAATGCGTCTGAAATTCTCCAGGTGCAACTAACACTAGGTAAGACTGCAATCCAAATTGTAGCATGCTACAGATCCCCCACCATACCCCAAGATTCTCACTACACCTTTCTAAACATACTGGAAAATATTAAGATAGAACCAAACACCCTAATACTGGGTGATTTTAACTACCCTGCCATTAACTGGGAAAACTACTCATGTACCAACACCTTTGCCCAATGGTTCTTGGAATTTATAAATTCCAACGCCCTGGATCAACTAATCCATAGTCCCACCAGGGGCTCCAATATCCTAGACCTGGTCATTACCGACATGGGAAATCAATGCTCCACACCTATGGTCACCCCCCTCATTAGTCAAGTCTGACCATAAGCTAATCACCCTTAACATCCACATCCCACCCCCCAGTAAGGAAACTTCCATAAACAAACTTCTCCAAAGCCAACTTCATGCTACTCAAGTCAGAAGTGACAAGCTTCATGACACCCATGCAGACGGGAACTGAAAGTTCAACTGCTGAATGCTACACTAAGGCACTGCATGAGCACATACACTCATGCATGAATCGTGCCATCCCAAATAGAACCAAGATGCTCTCATCCAAAAAAAGGAAGCCAATCTGGTGGTCCCCTGCCATAAACAAACTTTACAGCAAAAGGAAGAAACTGTTGCAGAAAAGAGGAAAATCCCAGGATGCAAAAAACTCCCTTACCAGCCTCAGTAAGAAACTGAGATCCCTCATAAAATCCTCCAAAGCTAATTACGAAAATAAAATTGCCAAAGATTCCAAAGACAACCACAAGGCATTCTATAACTATGTCAGGAATCTAAATGGCAATGCTCAGATCTGCTCTGAGCTAAAACAGAATGGCATTAAATGTACTGATCCCAAGGATATTGCCAATATCCTGGCAGATCGATTCAGTGCCAACTTCACCCCCCTCTCACCCCCTAAATGGCCCATCTCAATACCGGAAGATTGCCAAATTCTGGTAATAACGGCCACACAGGTAAAAAAATGCACTCTCCAAAGCTAAGAATACAGCATCCATGGGACCAGATGACATCCCAGGCTGTGTACTACATGAACTACAATATGAACTGGCACATCACCTAAGTGTTATGTTTAATCATAGCCTCACCTTTCATGCCCACTGAGTGGTGCAGAGCTACAGTTATCCCACTCCACAAGGGGGGGATCCACTTTGGATCCCAGAAACTACCGTCCCATCAGTCTGATGAGCCTTATCTGCAAGGCCATGGAGTGTATTATCATGGAACTTATAAGCAAAGACATTGGCAACCTTCAAACACTGGACCCCACCCAGTTTGGGTTTGTGAAGGGCCGATCTTGTCTCCTGAACCTAACTGACTTCTTCAAATCAGTCTCCAGAGCCATGGACAAGGGTAAGGTGGTCCACACAGCCTATCTAGACCTTGCCAAGGCCTTTGACACTATCCCCCACTATGGAATCATAGATAAACTTACTAAGTTGGGCATTAATCCCTATGTCACCCAATGGGTTGCTAACTGGCTTACTGATAGAACCCACACTGTAAAAGTAGCCGGCTCCAAATCCAGCTCCAGACAAGTGGAGTACCTCAGGGTTCAGTCCTGGGACCACTCTTGTTTGGCATCTACTTCTCTGAAGTACAGACCAACACTAACGGACTCTGGCTAACAAAATTTGCAGATGACTGCAAACTGGGAGCCATTATTGAATCCCCAAATGATGTGGATACTTTACAAAAGGGCCTTACAGATGCTTGATGCTAGAGCCATGGGCTCAAGCTCAATGCCAAGAAATGTATAGTTATCCCCTTTGGGGAAAAAACATGTACCAGTGAATTACCATATATGTGGCAATACACTAAACACCGAAAGTGTGATAAGAGACTTAGGGACACAGATGGACAGTGGTCTCACCTTCGATAACCACATCGCCACAACAGTCAGGAAATCCTTCTATGTGGCACACCTCATCACTAAGGGCTTTTCATCCAGAAAAAAGGAGGCCACTGTCCCACTGTACTCATCCCTCATTAGACCCATTATAGAATACAATGCCCCATTTGGTATGTACCTCTCAAGACATCTGCAACAACTGGAAAGGCCGCAGAAATACCTCACTAAAATAATCACAGGCCTAAAGCAGATGCCCTACGCAGACCGCCTTAAAAACCTCCAGCTATACTCTGTCGCATATCGTCTACTCAGAGGCGATCTCTGCTTAACATACAAGGCCATGTTAAACCCAGAGCTGCTGGACATGCTACACTTAAAGAAATCCCAATCTCTCAGAGCCACACGCTCCAGGGATCTAAACCTTGTCATTACAATAAACAAAACATGCTGGAGGGATAGGTTCCTGACCCAGAGACTCCCCAGACTTTGGAATAGATTGCCCATACATGTCAAGCAGAGTGCTTCTTTGGCCCTCTTCAAAAGGAACCTTGACGATTAGATAGGAGAAAGGAAATTCACCCCGGGGATCATGTCAGTCACCCTGCTAGACAGGGGTCCAGGGAAGTAAATAGTGTGGGAAGAAATAGCCAGGGAATTGTTATGGCTAGGCTTGTATAGGCCCTATGGCTGATAGCCTAGTCCCAACATATGAACCAACAATAATGTCTAGTAATGCAATACATTAAATGGTATCCATACACTGGAAAGCTGATACAGCATTAATACATGTTGAATTATTCAGGCCAGTGTCACCACAGACTGGAGTCTTGTTTCATAGTGACACATTGTGAGCAATTGTATGTATGTATGCCTCCATGTCATCTGCCACTCCACCCACATTGACTTGCTGAAGAATGTATACTTTCCCCACATACCTTCCTATGCTTTGGAGATGGAAACTGGCCACAGTTGATGCCCTCCTTGAAAGTGTCCACACAGTCCTGTTCACCTTACCTGACAGTGATTACTTTCTTGGATAGCAGTAGACTCGAGGATTTATGCCATGACTCCACAACATTTTGGGTAGTTGGCAATTTATCTTCCACCAGGTCATGAATATTCAGGAAAGGAATGAGATACCGAGGAAGCAGGTATACGCTCAACTGCAGGGCATGCTGTGTATCATACTTCTTTGGTTTAGCTGCTACACAATTCTTTCCATTGAATGAAAGGATTCTACCAACCTTACCATGATATGTGTACCAGGAATCGTAAACATCTGGAACATCATTTGGGTGAATACATGCCAGTACCAGTATCATACATGCTTGCAAAGCAAGTCTGGTGTCTGTTTCTTACAGTCATGCAAGGTAGTCCTGTTGTATCTGTCACTATAAGATTTGACTGACATTTAAATTACAGCCCAGACTTGTGCCCAAGAAAAGTATCTTTGGGTGATTTTTTTTTTCGGGTTGCATTTTCAAATCACATATTATGCACTTCACATGCAAGTGACTTTTTAACCTGTTAGGCAATTCAAATTGTCAGACAGTATGCAGCCTGAATTTTATGGGTCATGACAGACACCATAAGTGACATGTATTTCAAGATGCATTTACTTGCCCATGGATGGAGTACAGCTTCTTGCACACTGATGACTTTGTAGGGAATGTGCCATCCATCATAAACACTGCTGAGTGCATGAGATCACTGAGGTTGTCCATGGTGGTGAGCAGTAATACTGTCACAGTATGGCCCTCATCCTCAGCAATATAACGTATGAATTGCCCTTGTCAAAGTAGAAGCATGCTGGAGTCAAATATATCCAGTGCTTACAGATTGTTCAGCTGGTCTGACAGAGTCTGTACAGCTGTGTGACAGACTGATCTTCTACTGTTGTGAAATTGCAGTATGTTCTCCTCATCAAGATTTTGGGAGCACATTTGTATTACTTAGCAAGGTGGGCCTAGTGATATTGATACCACCTCTTTAATGTGGGCTCTAGTATCCCACGGTACTTTGCTAGCTGGATTGGGTGAGTGGTAGTGAGGGGTGCTTTTGGATAGTTTTTGCACCCTTTTCTCAAAGGTGGTATCAGCCCATCCATAACATTTGTCAGGCAACTTCATGATATACATATGCCCAATATAAGTGGCCTTTCACTGACCCAGGGATCCAACAACACATAATTGTGGCCTTCCCTTTTGTGATTGTGCAGTAATGTAAATGTTGCTCACTATTCCCGGCAGTGCTGTCTCAATGTCCACATTGTCTTCCACACTTGAATCTACTGCATCCATGATCCCTTGGTATCATCAGCAAACTACCTTTGCACATCATTTTTCTATATGTAGACTTTAATTTGTGGCCAACTGTACTACTTGGTAATGTAGTTTGATCATTTTATCTAGACTAGCCTGTATGCCATTTCACATCCCACTTCCCTAATACTGCTTATATCAACTTTTATATTGCTCTTTGGGGGCAGTTTACTTACATGTATTATGGGACACTGCTGATTTAAAAGACTTGTCTCCAATTACCTTTTTCTTTCCTGTGCAGTCCTTCACCCCATGTTAGCTATGTCTTCTGTAAATGCCACCGTCTGATGCAGCAAAAGAAAACTAACATTTATTCAGGTAAGGACATTTTTTCTTTTACTTTGTAGAATGTCTGTCTTTATCCTTTGCAATTTCTACTCACAAAACACATTGCAGAACCTTTAACAATATTTAGAGAGCAGAAACAGCAAATGGTGTGATCCTGGTAGACCTGATTTGATATTCAACAGGTATTACATTAATTTTTATACTTCTGATCTCACTTCTCCTTCACTACTTGGGATGAACATAATTCTTGTTGATCACAAAGGAGTTTACAAAAAGTTAGGAAGACATGTAATATGTTAGCTTTACCTGATGTACAGGCATTACAAGAAGGTATAGTATTTGGGTAAAAGGAAGCTATTTTACTGGAGTAAGATATAAAATATTAGTAATTATAAACTAAATGCATTTTGTAAATGGAAAGAAGTTTAATACTCAAACACAAGAGATAATTCTAACATTATCTTCTAACAACTTTTTAACATGATCCATCTAATTTTTTGAAAATCGTAATTTTTTATGTCTAAGATTTTATATTAATTTATATGCTTTAGAAATGGGGTTTTCTCCTTGCAGTATTGAAAATAAATCTTTTAAAAATTATTTTTTCCACACTGATAGTATTTAGAACCATATTTTAAATAAAAGATCATACATTTCATTTAAAATTCAAGAATATCCTTAAAAATAAACTTAAAGCGAGTTTTATTCTTGATTGCCCAAGCGAGTCAACTCTTAGAAATCAAATCCCAAACTGTTTTGTATTTGAGGAAGGGAATGTTTGATAATTCTAAGATTTTACTGTTTAATTTAAAAATTGTGTTAAAATTAACAGGTTGAAGATAAGTGAATATGTCATACTAATTCCAATAGCTTCATCAGCTTTTGGAGTGATGAAATCAAATTTACCACAATATCACTAATGCTTATATTTATTTATTTTATTTATTATTTATTTATCGGGAAAGTCCGACTTGGAATGAAGCCAATTTTCTGCGGAGACCCAGGGAGAAATGCTCCAGATGCATGTATTTGTAATGTGGGAAGAAACAGGAGTACCTGGAGAAAACCCACATGAACGCAGGGAGGACATACAGATTCCTTACAGAAGGTACTCCCAGCAGAGAATCGAACTGAAGAACCTCTTGCTGTGAGACAACGCTATCACTGCGGCATCTTATAGATTTAAGATCATGATCATCTAAAAAGGGAAGGGCTAAATTATTTCATTTACACTTTTTTAAATGAGTGAACTACGTCCTGACCCACAGTGGCTGCTATGGAATCTTGACTGAATAAAAATTTGTAAATTTTTATTAATCTACTTGAATTTAGTAGTAAGTACATAAAAATTGTTGTTTAGGAGCTGTAATCTTACCCTAACTTATACTTACTGGCTTGAAACCCCAAATGAACTTAATGTAGAGGCAATACTGTTAAAAAAATCTGAGGCATTGCATGAAACATTGAAGCAATACAATGATATAGGGAATTTGTTCATTTTAATAATTTTTACATTAAATAACAATAAAAATCATCTTATTCCACCTAGATAAGTAATCTTGGATACAAAACATAGTAAAATATTGGGTAAGTATAAATTTATACTTTGGTTATATACTATTCATAGGAAATTACTAGGCTAACTGCTCAAGAGACCTTATAAGCCTAGTCATATTTGTCCCAAGTTACCAAATTTTCAACAGGTAGGTGAATAATATTCACAAGGGTATGAGCCTAAGCTACAGTATCTAATACAAACTGCCTTTCTCCATGAGGAACATGGTCACTACCCCAGGTGTAAATTTGAGATTACCCATCCATTGATCTAGGTTGAGCTGGAAGAAGGTCATTGAAGGGCTCTGCTTCACATGGATGGAAAGACTGTTTCAGAGAAGGGGTAGTCTCTGAGATGCATAGCTATCTCTCCCACATGATTTATTCATATGTGAGGCCAGGCTAAGATCTCTGGAGTGAGGGATCTGTATGCAGTTCGATTTACGAATGTGTAACATTCCCATCAGGGCTGGATTGGAGACTGCCAGCCTGGGCACCCTTCTCTCACACTAAGTTCAACATATGACTTCATCAGGAAGAAGGCACAGGAGGTACATAAGGGATATATGGGCGGGAATTACCGCAGGACTTTCTTGCCTCAGACCCAACCAAGGAACTAAAGCAGAAGTAGAGGCAACTACATACATACACACATACTGGACAAAAAGGAAAGGAGGAAAATATATGAATTCACGTCTGCTAAACAAGAAAAGGGGGGGAAGGTGCAATACCGAAACAGTAATCAGTTGAACATCTACTGTTATGGTAAGTTCTTATACAACTGTACTACAGCCTTCCACGGATCTCTGTTGCAATATTACTAACTGATAGGAGATTGCTAATACTGTCTAAAAAAATAGGGAGGAGGGAAGGCAGAAATGAATTATGGTCCAAAAGACCCTGAAGGATGGACCTTGCAAACCCTGCTTTAGCCCTAGAGAATACATCAGTCTTGTAATGTTTAGTAAAAATGTGAATAGAAGACCAAGTAGCTGCTTTAATGATAGATCTAGAATCCATGCCATTGAAGAAAGCTCCAGAAGATGCTGCAGCTATAGTGAAATGTGCTTTAACTGGAACTTGGAGTTGTTGGCTATGGAAAGAATAAAGTCCATGTGACTGTAAACAACCTGATACTTGCCTCCCTGAACAGAGACATGATGGAGCTCTAGGACTGTGTTCCAGGGTGGTATGAGCCCTAGCATTGAGCAGCATTCTACTTTCTCCAAGAATGATGCCATATTATTAATAGGAGAGAACTGATTTTAATATCTGGCTTAGTTATTGGTGTCATTTGAAGGGGGTACAATATTTGTCAGTCTGAGAAGATATGGTTGACAGACCACACTGTCTTGCCAGGAATGATCTGTACCCATCTCCTCTAGGCTTTAGAATATTGTCTAAAACCCTTTTTTTTTTTTTTTTTTTTTTTAAAAAAGGGCTAAATATTTGTAGAACCCCCATGCAGTATTTTAGATTGCCAACCTGATAAACCTTATGAAATAGCAAAATCAACCAGAGAAAATCCAGATGTGTTACTGCTCAGCACCTGCGGTTTAAACAAGAAATTCACTCCCAGCAAGCTCTCTTCACCCTGGAAGATGTAGATATTTGTGCAGTTACTGCAACATGGTTTAAAAGCATGGAGAGCACCCCCAGCAGTACAGGGCTATAATGCCATCTAGACATTTAGACCAGCTACTGCACAGGAAGGCAAAAAAGGTAGAGTTTTCTCAATTTACATAAAAAATATACATACTTTTAGACTGGTCAAACAGAATGATATGCTTGAGTTTCTCCATGTCTAAGTTACCAAAGGCAAAGTCCCATACCATATATTTGCAAGCTATAGGTTCCCCTGTATGATGACCTAGGAAACCCATAACACACACTTAAATCTAACAAAGACACCCCATTCAATAAAAACACAGATGTCACACTGCCGAGAAGTTTAATGTATGTAGTATCTCATAAAACCATACGACATTTCAGCCCAAAAGTAAGGACTTCATCAGATAACAAACATCTCAAAAATGCAGTCTTATAAAAATATAGTCACATGTATCAATCCAACCAATAAAAAATATTGACCAATTTTCTACAAATCAAGAGTTGTGTGCGTTTCTTCCACGGTGGTGCAGCGGTAGCGTTGTTGCCTCACAGCAAGAGGTTCTCCCATTCGATTCTCGGCTGGAGTGCAGGGAGTGCCTTCTGTGTGGAGTCTGCATGTCCTCCCTGTGGTTGGGTGGGCGTTCGAAAGACATACGTAAATGGGCGTGCCTTCGTTGAAGGTTGAACGTCGAGCTGGCACCTCAGTGTTCGTGAAAATCTACTGCCAATCATTAGCAGACCGGAGTTCCGCTGTGGCGACCCCTAACCGGGAAAAGCCGAAAGACAACAACAACAAGAATTGTGTGTGTGTGTTACCACCACATATTAAATATCATATTAAATAAATATAAAATATTTGAATATACATTATACAGATATATATTTGTAATATAAAACTATAACTTTACAATCATTATATTAAATATCCATTTTATTTGCAGAAGACCATTAATTGACGTCTTGTCATTCAAACCAAGGGGAGATGTTGCATTTAATTTGATTTGCCAAAAAAATTCTCTAGTTTCAATCACTGCTCCTCAAACCCCACCTCTTATAGGTTTAGAATTTTTTTCCCACTCCATAAAATATTTTTTAAATATAGGTTCATAGGTTAGTACTAAGCTAACTACCCTTGCAAGCCATTTTAAGCCTAGCCAATTATCCCTTGTGAGACATAAACCCTGCACCTTGTGTTTGTAAGGCAAACACCTTAACCATTAGGGCACCCTCAAAATCATTACACACTATAGAATGCTTATATAATGCACTGCTAACGTCCTTTCTTTTTATTGCATAATAAACTCTGGTTTTTAGTTGTCTTTCAGTCTTTCCAACATAAAAAAAAAAAAAATAATCAAAGGACATACACAAAACAAAATTAACAACCCCTGCAGTTTTACAATTACATTTACAGTTGCTTTTGATACTTCTTGGGTAAAATTTTATTATTATGTTGGAATTGTCATATGTAAAACAACACTGTGAACATGGACCACATTTCACCATGCCATAGTGCTGTACCTGTTTAAACTCCCCATTCAACCCAACACCATAGTCATGGGCGACTAACTAAACCACTATAAATTAGGAATCATACATGACCCCAAAGATGCAGGCCCAGAAATATGTGGACTTTGTAAACACAAGCACCCTGAACCAGCTAAGCTGTATACCCACTATGGGTGCTAACATCCATGAACTAGTCCTCAGAAACATGGGATAACATTGCACCCCTTCCCAATGTAATGTATTCACAGGTTGGCTTGTTCCATAAAGCTGTTTCCTTTGAAACCAGAATTAACCCTGGGACCCTAGCTAAATCTGGAACTTTAAGGAATTATTCTAAGGTAAACTTCCTACTATTAACTGACACCCTAACAAAATTACAAGCCTCACAAACCCTAAGATCACTGCTGCCTACATGAAATTGTTTGTTAAAACTTTGTACAATAATGGTAATAGCTGCATAGAGACAGCTGGCCCTACCCAGAGCATTTATTTATTTTATTATTTATTTTACATTTGTTAACTGTGAGAGTCCGACTGGATACGAGTCCATTTTCAGTGGAGGCCCGGGAGAAAAGCTCCAAAAGATAACATTTTTATAGCTAACAGACAAAAAATAAAATATTAGTAAAAGGCAGGCTACACAAATGTTAGCATATGACAATCATATGGTACTTACTTTGAGACATAGTTGCGCAAAATGAAAGAGTACATTGGACAACATTCATGAGATACATTTCTTTCACCTCTAGAGAAGCTGGATGTACAATTAGTCTTACTGTCTTAAGGCAATACATTTTATTTTATTAATATTAATTATGGACATTATAGGTCTGTAGCTAAACTATGAATCTGGTTGATAATAGCCAAATACTAGCCATGAGTGATACAGGAGCATAGTCTGTTATTCATGAAGTGAATTTTAAGTAGTTTCTTGAATTGGGTTAAGGAGTTGTTGCCTGTTATATAGGCAGGAAGGGAGTTCCAGATTTTACAGATATAGTGGCTGTATATGGATTTTTGTTGTTAAATTTGGTAACCTTAAGGAGGTTTTGGGTGCTAGATCTTAAGGTTCTGGTGGTGGTTTAGGTTTGAAGTAGATGTTGTAGAGCTGGGGTGTTGTCTGAGTGATGTAATAATGTGTGTGCAAGTGATAGTTGATTGAATTGAATTATTTGTGGGAGTTCTAACCAACTGAGTTGCACAGGACCAACTTAAAAATCAAGCCACCCCGGTGGAATCCCAACATCAACAGGCTGTATAACAAAAGGAAGCAAATTATGGTAAAACTCGGGAAGTGCAATGCCTAGCAAAGTAACCCCCCACGTCAATTTAAACAAAAACCTCAGGGGGCTAATCAAGTCTACCAAAGCCAAATCTGAGGTAAAAACTCCTCCCACAGCAAGGACAATCACAAGGCATTTTCAACTATATCCACAATCTCAAAGGCAATACAAAACAATGTGCCAAACTAACTTAAATTGAGTTTTCTATATTCATCAAGAAGTTATAACAAATCTACTGGATGACAAAATTAGCTCAAATTTTAACCCCCCCTCTCAACCTGAGATGTCCCTCAGGAAATACCCTCGACTATAATGCTTTCAGCTATCACTAGGGAACAGGTCCTTAGTGCAATCTCCAAAGACAATAACACTGCATCAATGTGCCCTGATATACCAGGATGCCTCCTTAATAGCATGAAACAAAACCTATCAGGACCACTATTAATCACTATTTAACCATAGCATCCAGACATGCTTTGTGCAAACAGAATACAGAACTGTAATAATTCTACACAAAAAGCAGACCATTTATGGACCCTTACAACTACAGATCCATAAGTCTGATTGGTCTCATATGCAATGCTGTAAAGAATTATCAGGGAAATGATAAACTATGACCTAGGAAACTTTCAGACACTGGATCCAACCTACTTTGTTTCTCTCAAGGGCAGGTCATACCTACCTACCCTGGTGAACTTCAAGGTCACCAAAACAACACGCAAAGGCAAAATGGTGCATAATGCCTACCTTGATCTGACCAAAGCATTTGACACAACACCCCATTCAGTTACTGTAGGCAAATTAATGAAATTAGGCATAAACCCCTTTCTCACTCACTGGATAGCCAGTTGTCTCAAACTTAGGACCCAAGAATTTCGGTTGGGGAGAGCAGTCTTCTTCTACAAAAAAGGGGGTCTATATTAGAACATCAAAGTTTTACAACTTTGAATGTTCTAATATCGACCTTTATTCAGCGAACACTGAAAATAGCGAAATGACAGAAAACTGATTTTTTCCTAGGGAAAGAATTCGGTTGCCGGTTTCTGTCGCTTCACTATTTTCAGCTTTGTGGTGGAAAGTTATGGGTCAGGTTCAGGTAAGTGTGCCACAGGTTAGGTGAGTTAGGGTTAGGGCCTGGGTTTGGTATGTGTGTGATTGTGTGGACGTTAGGGTTAGGGCGGTTTAGGTGAGTTAGGGCACGGGTCAGGTAAGTGTACGATTGTGTGGACGTGAGGGTTAGGTGGGTTAGGGCGCAGGTCAGGTAAGTGTGCGATTGTGTGGATGTGAGGGTTAGGGCGGGGTAGGTAAGTTAGGGTCAGAAATTTACCCCTGGGCTGGTACCTACATCTCTGCTAAACAGAGGCAGCCTGTAAACACATGACCACCCATGCCAAAGCCTGTGTGTACCCTTTAAAATAACTCAGGTTATCAAAGCTTGTCAGATACATTTGGGAAGCATGTCTAGGCTTAAAAAGGCTCCCTGAGGTCTTTAGCCTAGTATGTAAATCTATAAAAATAATTAGCTTTAGAAATCCAATTGGAAATAATGTGTTTGGAAACAACAGACCCTAAGTCCTTGCCCTGGAAAACATGCTAAATGCTGGTAAAATTTTCTGACAGATTTAATTTTTTTCTAAATAAAGCCTGAGCTGACTATGTATACCTAAGGAATGCAAGATCCTCTCTCCTTTATTCTGAGGTAAAGGGGGGAAAAAAGCAAGTTGATGGTCTACTTCAACGAGATCTCATTATCAATCTTAGGCATAAAGGAAGGCTTAGATTGAAGAGCAACTCTATCCTTATGGAAAATGAGGAAGGGCAGAAAAGGCATCAACGCTTGCAGCTCTGATGCCCTTTTATCACAAGCCAAAGCTACCAGTATGTTTTTCCAGGACATAGTTCAAATCCTGAGGAGGTGGACCAGCTCTCTTTGTTGGTCTAATGTATAAGATGCCTTTCAAAAGCTGACCTCAAATCAAGAGGAAAGTGGTGGATTCTAAAGGCTGACAGACAGAAATGACCAACAGATGTGCTTTGATAGAAGAGAATGCCAGCCCAACACTGAGCAGCTCAAACAAATAGTCAAGAATATTAATACCCAGTTGATAAGGGTCTTGATTCTTTTTATGGCACCATAAAAAAATATTTTACATTTAAAAAATTAAGATTTAGTTGTAGATTGTTTGCTAGCTTCTTGTAAAACCTTATGCATACCCTCAAAAAATGGTGGCTAAAACGGATTAAAATCCTATCAGTTAAAAAACTCACATTCAAGGTCTGTAGATTGGGATGAAATAGAACGCATTTGTTCTTATGAGCAAGTCTGCCCTGTGAAGTAACTTGTAATAACTGCTCCTGTCCAAGTGGAAAAGAAAGGGGAATCAATGCTGTCTGAACCAAAATGGAGTCACAGACAAGATTTCTAGCTTACTCTTCTTGATTTTAAGACTTTGGGAATCAGAAAAAGTGGTGTGTAAACATAGAGGAACATCCCCTTACAATGAAAGAATACATTATCAGTCCTCCAAGCTTGTGAGCATGGCATCCGAACAAAACAACTTGTCTTTTGTCTGCATAGGCAAAAAGATCGGGGGTGTATTACACTAATGAGGGTCTGCTCTGGAACTGCTCAAAAGATTTGATACAGTGCCCCTTTCTCATGGAATATACACAGATTGAAGAAAGATTTTGTACTGAATCGCTATGTTCCAAGAAATCAAAGCTAATCAGCAGAGGTGGTACGACTTGGTGCCTCTCTGCTTGTTTATGTATCACATAACCATGGTGCAACTCCAAAGAGAACCTAGAGTCTAGAGATGATGTAAACACTGAAAGGGATAAGCACTTTCATTTCCTTTACGTTTATGTGGTTCTTTTCTTTTGATAAATTCTCCTAGATTCTTCTGTCCTTGGAACAAGCTCCCTATGTCAGATCCAAAGCATCTATAAAAAAGTTTTGGAAAGTGGCAGGAACCAGAAAAGGCATACTTGGATAGGGAGAAATCTGGTTGATTCACCATGGAAATTCCTTCTTGATGAAGGACAAGAGAGGGATTAGTAAGATTAACAGGTGGCCATGCTGAATCCAAAGAAACTTGAGTTAACACTGAATATTCCTCATATGAAGTCTGCCTTAAGGTATCATATATATCAATGAAAACATGTATCCTAAAGCTCAGAAAATCTCTTTTGTTGAGGTCACATTCAAGGGAAGGAGATTTTCAAAACCTGACAGGAAAAGAATCTTCTCATTAAGAAGGAAAACTGATACAAAATATTAAGTCTGCAAAGATTAATAAAACGATGATCCAGAGGGAAGCAGAATATAAGAAAATACCACTGTTGTTGGTGGGTCTTGATGCAGAGAAAGCATTCGACAGAGTAAGCTGGGATTTTATGAGTAGGGCAATGGAAGCATCGGCATTCCCTGATCAAATTATAACTTTGATTAGAAGGATGTATGAGGGATTAAAGGTGAAAATTAAAGTGGGTGGGTTCCTCTCTGATAAATTGAGCAGAGGAACAAGGCATGGGTGTCCTCTTTTCCCCTTTGTTATGTACATTATATTTTAAAGCACTGGCAAAGAAAATAAGGAACTCAGAAATTCAAGGCTATAACTGGAATGGTAGTCAAGAAAAGCTGGCTTTATTTGTAGATGATATTATTTTATACATGATAAAACCAGAAAAGGACATTTCATTGTTGTGGAACATTTTGAGACAGTTTCAAGTCTTTTTGGGATACAAAATTAATGAAGATAAACCAAAGGCAATAGCTGTAAACTATGTATCCACACACAAGTTAGTTCAGCAATACCCACACTTATGGGGACATGATAAAATGAAGTACTTAGGATTAGGAATTAAAAAGGATTCTGTGACTGCTGCTAAGGATATGTGGAAAGAGATTTAATAAAAGATAATACAAAAACTGAGAAACTGCAAACTCTGTTTTATGGATACAGATAGCAAGATACAATCAGTCAAAATGTTTTTAGTCTCTCTAGTTTTATACAAAGGTCAGCCATATTTTTATTAACCAGAGAAAAAGTTGTGGATAAAAATTAATAAAGAGTTGAAGGATTTTGTCTGGAAGGGGAAGTCGGTAAGAGTCAAATGGGATAGGTTGATCCTTCCAGTAGAGCAACTTAGACTGGGATTACCTGATTTGAAGGGGTATTTCAGATCTACACAGTTAAGGCTCCAATACATAGCAAAATCAGAAAGCTATAATTCATAGTGGAAAGGAATGATGACAAAACAGGGGGGAAGCTCAAGAAACAAGGAGAGACTGGGATTTTGCATGCATATCTTTGAGAAGTAAAACAATAACCATACTGAATATTATATTCATAAAGTAGCAGAAAGTATTCTAAGAACTAAGCCACCACAGGAATGGAAAAAGGAGATTCTGCCAATAGTGCTGATTGCAATTAGGGATTAAGCAATAGGCAACAGCGGGCTGGAATTTACTGGAGAAAACTGACAAAGGAACCAAGGTATTAGGAATAAATATTTAGAGAGGGAAAGTAACAGAATGGAAAGAGGCCAACTACTGATTTGGACAGCAGGCTACAAATTGCCTTCATTATCAAGGATTGATAACAGCGTATAGGGAAACAGAAAAAAATAGGCAGATTCTAAGCAAAAGTTCAGCACTGGCAAAGGTTTTAGTAGAATCTAGAATAGAAGCTGCTGTCAAAAAGGGATAATTAGTACAGCATAAATAAAGCATGATAACTATAATTATCAACCAGAGGAGGTTAGAAAATATTGGGAAGAGAGACTGGATAAGCAATTCACAAAGAAATAATGGGGGATATATGTATGTCTCCCAGATATGCAACAAAGTCTAAAATATTTAGGATCTTTGCATGGAAGTATTTACATAAGTACTTTTACACCCCAAGTAGACTCCAAAGAATTTTACCTCAGGTAGACAGCAAATGTTGGAGGTGTGATGGGGAAGAAAGAGGTAATTGGGAACATATGTTTGGGGAATTTAATGAGTTGGCAGACTAAGAATTCCCTCTAGACTACTCTGTCAGAATTACTGGGTGAGCACATTGGTATGACTAAGGAAATTATTTTTTGAGCTATGGTACAGAATTGGAATTGCCTAGACATTGTAAGGCCTTGGTGAGTCTAATTATGGTGGCTTCCAAAAAAGCAATTACTAGAAAAAGGAAATCAGAGTCTAAACAAACTGTATTAAAAGTAGTAAATATAGAAAAATAGATAAAATAACTGGGAATGGGATCTTTAGAAAAGGGTAGGAGCATATAGCATAGAAAAAATGAAAATTATAGGAAAAATACATGCAGAAAAAATATTTGGAGGAGGAGGAATGAACTTTAAAAGAAGGCTGGATTTCAATGAGCTATGTAATGTTTGACTGACAATAACTGGATAGATTATGAGTAATGTATAATGGCCTAACCATAAACCCAACATATTAGTCATAGGAGACTCCACTGTGAGACACACAAATTTGCCTCTCACCAGACTGGATAAGGAGAAAGTCACGGTTAGTTGTCTGTCAAGTGCCAGAATCCACCATATCACACATGCACTCAAGTCTCTCAACAACAGGTACTGTTAGGACTCTGTCATCGTCCATGTTGGGGTGAATGACGTGAGATGTACTTCTCTGGACTATGTGAAGAGAGATATGACTGAGCTCGCTAAATGTGTGTCCCAGACAGTTATGTCCCTAACCTTAAGCATCATTCTACTGTCACCCAGAATGATGCCTCAATACAAACAGAAAATGGTTGACTTTAACAATTGGCTTTGTTTCTGGTGTCATTCCAGGGGACAGCCTGAAAAGATATGATCAACAGACTGCAATGCTTTGCTAGAGATGGCCTGCATCTGTCTCACTTGGGCTTCAGGCTTCTGGCAAAGGCCCTTGCCTCTTCCATAGTGCCTTTTTTAGGAAAGATTCTGAGGGTGATAAAACCAACATAAAAATTTCAACACAACGCAAATTAAAGGTCATGCTGCTAAACGCTAGGAGTCTAAACATGAAACTTCACTCATTGCAAGCATTCTTAATCCTGGAAGATGCTGACATTGGTGCAGTCACAGAAACTTGGTTCACAGCTGCCGAGAGCACCCCAGCCTTACCTGGTTACTCATCCTATCATACATTCAGATCCCAAACTGTGGGTAGCAAAGCCAAAGGCACACACCTCCAGGCTGGTCAAACAGTATGACTCACAGGAGACACTCCAGGTGCTGTTAACCATTGACAAGACCCCTGCTCAAATCACAGCTAGCTACAGGCCCCCAAATGTGACTCAGGATACCCACTCCACCTATCTGGACCTCTTTGAATCTATCAAGATTCAACCCTTCACCCTGATCCTGAGTGACTAACTACCCGAACAAGATAACCAAGAGTCCAACAGTAACAGAAGAACCACTGGCCACAGCGACTTATTTCCAAGCTTTTATTGTCAACCAACAACAGTCTTTGCCACAGGTTTAGCGCTTTCATCCAAACACTATTAGGATTTCCTCAGAACAACATAATGCTAAAATCCCAGCCATTAAATACCCACGCCCTTCCACTTAAAAATCTTAATTACATAAATTAGTGACATCACAATAAAACCATTTAAAGACACAGTAACAATACAATGCAAAATTACAATACAAAATTATGTGCATTTTGTCTGATACCTTAATTGATCTAAAGTTGTTCATAATGAAAATGAATTTAAAAATGTGGTTTAAAAGTGGAACCATGGAAACATATGGGTCAGGTTTAAAAAGGCCTAGTAGTTTTAATCGCCCTGCCAATAATATAGTAGCTGTCTATGAAAAAGCATGTGAAATCGATATCAAAATATGTGAAATCAATATCAGGAAAGGATTTAAGAGCAAACAGAGGTACTGCAAAAGCAATTTATCCATGGAGGAGAGAGGTGTGTTAGCTGAAATTGCCCAAGATAGGGATATACGTATAATGAAACCCGATAAGGGAAATGGGGCAGTCATCATCATCTTTCGGCTTTTCCCATTAGGGGTCGCCACAGCGGATCCTCTCTTTCCATTTCTTCCTATCCTCTGCATCTTGCTCTGTCACACCAACCGCCTGCGTGTCCTCTCTCACCACGTCCATAAACCTTATCTTAGACTTTCCTCTTTTCCTCTTACCTGGTAGCTCCATCCTTAGCAACTTTTTTCCAATATACCCATCATCCCTCCTCAGCACATGTCCAAACCAACGCAATCTCGTCTCTCTTGCTTTGTCTCCAAACTGTCCAACATGAGCTGACCCTCTAATATACCGATTCCTAATCCTATCCATCCTAGTCACACTGAGTGCAAATCTTAACATCTTTAACTCTGCCACATCCATCTCTGACTCCTGCCTTTTTGTCAATGCCAATGTCTCCAACCCATATAACATAGCTGGTCTCACTACTGTTTTGTAGACCTTCCCTTTCACTCTTACTGGTACCAGTCTGTCACAAATCACTCCAGACACTCTTCTCCACCCATTCCACCCTGCCTGTACTCTCCTTCACCTCTCTTCCACATTCACTATTACTGTGAACTGTTGATCCCAAGTACTTAAACTCGTCCACCTTTACCAACTCTACTCCCTGCATCCTCACCATTCCTCTACCCTCCCTCTCATTTACACACATATATTCTGTCTTAGCCCTACTGACCTTCATTCCTCTGCTCTCTAGAGCATATCTCCACCTCTCCAGAGTCTCCTCAACCTGATTCCTACTCTCACTACAGATCACAATGTCATCTGCTAACATCATAGTCCACGGGGCCTCCTGTCTGAGCTCATCTGTCAACCTGTCCATCACCACTGCAAATAAGAAAGGATTCAGAGCTGATCCTTGATGTAATCCCACCTCCACCTTAAATGGATCTGTCACTCCCACTGCAGTCCTCATCACTGTCATACTACCCTCGTACATATCCTGTACCACTCTTACATACTTCTCTGCCACTCCCGACTTCCTCATACAATACCACAACTCTTCTCTAGGCACCCTGTCATATGCTTTCTCCAAGTCTACAAAGACACAATGCAACTCCTTCTGACCTTCTCTGTATTTCTCCAATAACACTCTCAGAGCAAACATCGCATCTGTAGTGCTCTTTCCTGGCATGAAACCATACTGCTGATCACTAATCATCACCTCCTTTCTTAACCTAGGTTCTACTACTCTCTCCCATAACTTCAAGCTGTGACTGATCAATTTTATCCCTCTGTAATTACTGCAGCTCTGCACATCACCCTTATTCTTAAAGATAGGTACCAAAACACTTTCTCCACTCCTCAGGCATCCTCTGACTTTCCATAATTTCATTAAATAATCTAGTTAAAAATTCCACTGCCATTTCTCCTAAGCACCTCCATGTTTCCATTGGGATGTCATCTGGGCCAACAGCCTTTCCATTCTTCATCCTCTTCATAGCTGTCCTTACTTCCTCCTTGTTAATCTGTTTCACTTCCTGATTCACTATCCCCACATCATCCAAACTTCTCTCTCTCATTCTCTTCATTCATCAGCCTCTCAAAATACTCTTTCCATCTACTCAACACACACTCCTCTCTTGTGAGTACCTTTCCCTTACTATCCTTTATCACCCTTACTTGCTGCACATCTTTCCCAGCTCTGTCCCTCTGTCTAGCCAATCGGTACAGGTCCTTTTCTCCCTCTTTAGTGTCCAATCTCTCATACAACTCTCCGTATGCCTTATCCTTAGCTTTCGCCACCTCTCTCTTTGCCATGCGCCTCATCTCCTTATACTCATGCCTACTTTCTTCATCTCTTTGACAATCCCACTTCTTTGCCAGCCTCTTCCTCTGTATACTCTCCTGTACTTCCTCATTCTACCACCAGTTCTCCTTGTCATCCTTCCTCTGTCCAGATGTCACACCAAGCACCTTTCTAGCAGTCTCCCTTACTAGTTCTGCTGTAGTTACTCAGCTATTTGGTAACTCTCCACTGCCCCCCAGTGCCTGTCTTAACTCTTCCCTAAACTCCACTTCACAATCACCCTTTTTTAACTTCCATCATTTAATCCTTGGCACTGCTTTCGCACTCCTCCTCCTCTTCTTGATCAGCAATGTCATCCTACTTTTCCCATCATTCTTTGCTGCTTAACTACACTTTCCCCTGCCACCACTTTACAGTCTCCAATCTCCTTCAGACTGGCCCTCCTAAATAGGATATAATCCACCTGTGTGCATCTTCCTCCACTCTTGTACGTCACCCTATGCTCCTCCCTCTTCTTAAAATACGTATTCACCACAGCCATGTCCATCCTTTTCGCAAAATCCACAATCATCTGACCTTCTGCATTCCTCTCCTTAACATCATACCTACCCATCACTTCCTCATCCCCTCTGTTCACTTCACCAACATGCCTATTAAAGTCCACTCCAATCACTAGTCTCTTATCCTTGGGTACACTCACCACAACTTCATCCAACTCACTCCAAAATTTCTCTTTCTCATCCATCACACACCCAACTTGTGGAGCATATGCACTAACAACATTCATCATTACACCATCAATTTCAAGCTTCATAAACATCAGTCTGTCAGACACTCTCTTCACGTCTAAAACACTCTTAGCATATTGTTCCTTTAGTATAACCCCTACCCCATTTCTCCTGCCATCACACCATGATAGAACAATTTGAACCCGTTTCCTAAACATCTGGCCTTACTTCCCTTCCATCTGATCTCTTGCACGCACAATATATAAACCTTCCTTCTCTCCATCATATCAGCTAGCTCTCTTCCTATACCAGTCATACTGCCAACATTCAAAGTTCCTACCCTCACTGCTACACTCCTAACCTTCCTCCTCTCTTCCTGCCTTCGGGCATGCCTTCACCCTCCTCTTCTCCTTCGGCCAACAGTAGCCCAATTTCCGCCAGCACCCTGTTGGCTAACAGTACTGGTGGTGGTCGTTGTTAACCCAGGCCTCGACCAATCCAGTATGGAAATATGAAATTTTTGCAACATAAGTTATGTGGCAGAATTTTTACGCCCGATGCCCTTCCTGCCGCAACCCTCCCCATTTATCCGGGCTTGGGACCGGCACAAAGAAATGCACTTATGGCAGTGCTTTTGATGGGTGACACAGTGAAAGTAACATTAATGAGATTCACAAAGCTTTCAAAAAAATTGGACTTGTTGGATGACATGTTATATCAGGGGTAGGTTAATGAAAATGAACACAGATATTTGAAAAATTAATATCCCATGGTTTCCAATATATTTGGAATACCAAAAATACACAAGGGATTAGAAAATTTAAAGTTCAGGCCTATAGTGGATGGGAAACGTGCTAAGACTTCTTTCATTAGCAAATATCTTGATTATTATTTACAAAAAGGGCTGGGCATGTTTTCCTATATTACCAGAGATTTATGGCACTTTTTAGAAAGGTTAAGAGACACAATTATTACTGAGGACATATGTAATTTATTTTTAGTGATACTCCATGTAGTTGGGTTAAAATAGTTGGAACAACAGTTGAATAAAACCCAGTTATTTGACCAAGACCAAATTAATGTGTTTACTATGTTAATGGAGGCCATGTTGAACAACAATTTCTTGCATTTTGAGGGACAGTTCTATAAACAGCTAACTGGTGTGGCTATGGGGGCTGCATGCACCCCCATATATGCCAAATATGTTATGTCATACTGGGAACAGGAATATATATTCCCTAGTATATTTATGGCCCACATTAAGCATTATACGAGATTCCAGGATGATATTTTTATCATTTGGGAAGGGCCAAAGGATGTGTTGAGAAAATTTCTTGTATACATCAACCAGACAGTGGAATTTTTTAAATTCACCTATGAATATAGCCCTGAGATGATATCCTAGTTAGATGTGAAGTTAATGATTGACAGAAGGAATAAGTGTTTGGTGTCAGGGATACATAGAAAAGCTACCTTCTCAAATTCTTATGTGGAATATCATAGCTGGCACCCTTACCACCAGAAAAAGTCTATAGTAAAATAGCAGTTGGTAAGGGCAGCCAGGATGGTTAGTGATGAGTTGGAGTTTCTTGGTGAAACAGACTATATAATAGGTTTATTTATGAAGAAATGTTATCCTGAACCTTTGTGTACTTTGGTTAAAGAAGAAATTATAAGGAAAAGGAATGAAGGTTTTTATAGACCCATTATAACAGGAACTGCAGCAACAATAATGAATAGGAATGTGCAAAGATATAAGGGACTGAATAATGATGGAAAGGTGATGGAAAGTAGTTTGATGTTCATTACATTTAATCAGGATGTGGAATGGGTTACCCAGCTTATTCAAAAAAACTGGGGGCTGTTGCAGTTGGACAGGGATGTTGAACATAAATTGGGAAGATGCCCGAAATTTGTCTTTAGGAAGGATAGATCCTTTAAAGACATTTTGGAGATAAGTAGCCAGATGGGATCCTATGGCACCAATAGAACAATAGGTAATTTAAAATGTGGAAGATGTGCAATATGTAAACACATAATGGAAACTGTGAGTAGGTTATGTATTAATGGAATTAGGGTGCAATTTCATGGGCATTTTAATTTAAGTCAAAATGTGGTCTATATGGCTAAATGTGAGCAGTGCCTGGCATTCTATGTAGGAAAGACTAGTAGGCATTTCAAAGATAGGGTGTACAAGCATTTATTAGATATTAGAAAAAGGAAGCCTACTAATGCCTTGGCTAGACACATTTCTGCACATCAAGGACATGTTTTTAGTTTTTTTGTTTTGCAACAATTGGTTAAGGATGTGCAAGGCAGGGTTTTAGACGTGCATCTTGACATTTGTGAATTAAAGTGGCAATTGTGTCTGGATGCAACCAATTTCCCAGGAATAAATGATAATGTGAGTATTTCTGCTTTGTTGAAATTAAAATGCATTTTAAGGTGGATATCCAAGTTAAAGGGCTTATGGTACACATTTTAATGCACTTATTTTTGTATTATAATTTTGCATTGTATTGTGACTGTGTCTTTAAATGGTTTTATTGTGATGTCACTAATTTATGTGTAATTAAGATGGTTACGTGGAAGGGCGTGGGTATTTAATGGCTTATATTTTAGCTTTATGTTGTTTTGAGGAAGTCCTAACAGTGTTTGGATGAAAGAGCTAAACCTGTTGGCAAAGTCTGTTGTTGGTTGACAATAAAAGCTTAGAATTCAGTTGCTGTGGCCAGTGGTTCTTCTGTTGTTGCTATCTACCAAACCATAGACTGGAAAAACTACTTATACCAGAACAAAAATGCCTAGAGATTCCTCAATTTTATTAATGCAAATTCCTTGGAACAGCTAGTTGATACCCCCACAACAGACAATAATATATTGGACTTGATATTAACCAACATGAATAACCACTGCATCACCCCTACAGTATCATCCTCCCCGGTAAGACCCAACCATAAAGTGGTCACTTACGAAGTCAGCATTTCCCCAACCCCCCTCTTGCTAGGGTCAAACAAAAAAACTTCTCCAAAGTGGATTACAACCTCCTGAGGGATGGTATAAACAGATTCACAGCCCCTCCCCCTCTGTTGGAACTGGCACCAGTGTCCAAATCTACACCAAAGTACTATATGAGCAGTTATATAGATGCATGGAATCAGGAATACCTGACAGGATAAAATCCTCCTCCTCAAGGAAAAGCAAACCTGTCTGGTGGACATCTGCAATAAATAAACTATATAACAAAAGGGAAAAAAATGCTGTCCAGGACCAAGAAAGAATAGGTGCCCATTTGGAAGCAATCTCACCTTAGCCTGAACAAGCAAATAAGAGCACTTGTGAAATCTTCTAATGCCAACTTCGAGTCCAGATTGACTACATCTACTAGAGACAATCATAAGGCCTTCTTCACATATGCCCGCAATCTCAAAGGAAGCACCCAAATCTGTACAGAACAGGTGGTCAAGGACACCACATACACAAATGCTGTAGATATAGCCAACTTACTGGCTGACATTTAGCAAAAACCTCACCCCTCTGCCCCATCAGTAAATCAAGACATCCCCAGTACCTGCATCCCTCTTATCTCTAGAGAACAGGTCATTACTGCCCTCTCAAAGGCAAAAAATACAGCCTCCATAGGACCCGATAACATCCCAAGCTGCATCCTATATTAATTCAGGCGTGAACTTGCAGCACCATTAGGCAACCTATTTAACCAAAGCCTGAATACCAGCTTTGTCCCAGCCAAATGGAGGACAGCCACGGTCATCCCTTTACACAAAGGTGGAGCATCCACCAATCCAGGAAATTATAGACCCATCAGCCTAACTAGCCTTATCTGCAAGGCCATGGAACAGATTATCATGGACCTCATTAACAAGGACATTGACAACCTCCAAACTCGACCCCACACAGTTTGGCTTTGTGAAGGAGAGGTCATGTCTGTTAAATCTGGTTGACTTCTTTAAGACAGCCACCAAAGCCATAGACGAGGGAAAGATGATGCACACCGCCTACCTTGACTTGGTCAAAGGCTTCGATACTATTCCCCACTCGGGCATAATAGATAAACTCTCTCAACTAGGCATCAATCCATATTTTATCAGATGGGTAGCAAACTGACTCACTGATAGAGCCCACCTAATCAAAATAGGGGAAGCCACCTCAAGGAGTAGACCCGTAATAAGTGGTGTACCCCAAGGATCGGTCTTGGGGCTTCTGTTATTCGAGATGTACTTCTCTGAAGTGCAGGCCAAAACCAGTGGGCTATAGCTGGCCAAGTTTGCAGATGACTACAAGCTGGCCGCGGTCATCAATCCCCCAAGTGATGTGGATATCCTCAAAGAGGGTCTCACCCAAACAAATGAATGGTGCCAGAAACATGGCCTCAAGCTGAATGCCAAAAAATGCATCATCCTCTTTGGGGAGGGAGATGTCACCACATATCACATTAATAACAACGTCCTAAGCATGCAATCAGTCATGAGGGATTTGGGCTCTCAGGTTGATAGTAACCTGACTTTTAACCACCATGTTGCTTCCGTTGCACGGAAAGCTTTCTACATGGCCCACCTCATAAGTAAGGGTATTTCATCCAGGGAAAAGGAGGTCATAACATCCCTGTATTCTTCTCTCATAAGGCCAATTATTGAGTACAATCCCCTTCAGCATGTACCTAACAAAACACATGCAGCAGCTGGAGAGACCACAGAGGTTCCTCACCAGAAGAATCCAGGGCCTCAAACAGCTACCCTACACAGATAGGCTAAAAGCCCTGTCCCTCTACTCAGTTTCATACAGATTCCCCAGAGGTGACCTCTGTCTGGCATACAAAGCAATCTCAGAACCCGCCTTGATAGGCCTACTGCATATCCACAAGTCAACCTCCACTCAAGTAACCTGCACACGTGACCTCAACCTGGTCTGTGACATCAATAGGACTTGTTGGCGGGACAGATGTGTGTCCCAGAGACTACCCCATCTGTGGAATAAACTCCCTCGCCACGTCAAGCAGAGTACCTCATTATCCCCCTTTCAAGTGCAACCTGAATAACTGGATGGGAAACAGAAAATACACCCCTCAGATTCTACCTGTGTCCCTGCTGGACAGGGGCTTTGGGTGCTGATTTGTCTAAATATGGGCTAAACTATCGGCTAGGCTTAAAAAGGGCTAATAGCCTAGTAACTTCACATGATCCTATGTTTGCAACTAAAAATATGTCAGTATGGTTTGTTTTCATTTATATAAATGTATGCCTATGTCATAAGTGATAATGTAATAAAAATTGTTTCTTGTTGAAAAAAAAATATTAAGTCTGCAGTTTTATAAAATCCAATCCTGTGAAGGAATTAAGACTTCTTTAGGTTCAGAGTGAACCACAATTTGCTCAGAAGACTCGTAATACAATCCAGATGTGTTAGTTTTAAAGAAGCCTGAATGAAGATCATCCAAATAAGGAAATATCTGAATTCTTCAAAGTTTGCATAAGGCAATGACAGGAGCTAAGCATTTTAGGAATACACTTGAGGCAGGTGAAAAATCAAAGGGTAAAGTAGAAAACTGAAAGTGATACTCCGAGACAATCAAGCACTAGTGTGTGACCGTGTAGCCTCAAATAAAAACTCCATATCACTCCAACGGCTCACATAGTGCTGAAAACTATCAATGGGAACTGTCTACGTTGAGTAGAATTCCATGGCTACACAGTAAAACACAGTTGAACACCTTCTAAATAGGTGTAAAATAATAAAAAATCCAAGCACAGCCACAAGAGAATAAGTACATAAACTGAATAAATTTATTTAAATAAACAAAACAATAAAACGGTTTAGCACTTATATTCTGTATACTCAGGACTTCTTCAGAACTGTTTAGTGAAAACACAAGTCCCATTTAAATAACCAAATATGAAGTCACGTGATTGCCATCAGCTATTTAAGTTAAAAAAAACTAATTAAATCAAGTAAACAAAAAAAGGAAGTACTTTCAAAAGTATTGTAAAGGAAGTACTTTCAAAAGTACTGTAAAACCTTATGTTAAACAAAATCCTGCTAGTTCAAGTGGACAGATTTGATTATACATGCACAGTTTACACAACATGGTACAAGACACTGAAAAATACAAGATGGTGTCTAGTAATGAGATTTGTTGCATATATATATATATATATATATATATATATATATAAAACAAACAAACAAAAAAAAACACTTGTTCCTTGATGATGCACTTTATCAGGGGGTTACTGATCTTGACCCACACAGTCAGTAAATCCCCCTACATCCCACATTATTTGGTATACCTAAAATACACAAAGACATAAGATGCCCACCTTATCATTGGATTGTAGCAGCAAACCATTCTAAAACATACCCCTTAGATGTGTATGCTGACTGGATATTAAAGGAGTCGATAAGTCAGTGGAACATATTGTTAAAGACTCCTGGAATTTTCTGGCTAAGATTAGTCTGTAATGTTTCAGCGACTCCACTAGTTTTCTACTGTGGATGTTGTTGATCTCTTTACATCCATACCTTATTACCTTGGTTTAGAATTGTTTCATGATGCCATCACTGATTCATGATGCCATCACTGATTTAACTTCATTGGATGGCCCAACTACTATGGATGCAAATTGTGTACCCATATATATGCAAACCTAGTGTTGTACAGTTGGGAAAAGTCCTTTGTCCTGGATAGTTCTTTCACTGACCACTGGCACATTTATTTGTAACATCTTGCTAGGAAAAATGTATTGTCTCATGATTAGTCTTCATAAAATGCATCTTAATTTATAGACTCTTTTCAAAGGAGTCAAATAAAATGTTTATAAATTGTTTATGTTAAAAACAATTAGTATAAATGCATAATTATGCAAACCCCAGATACCGACGTTGTAGCTTATAATTCAAGCATTTTACAACTGCTTTCTAATATCGAGCTATAAGTGTATTAACAAATAACTGAAAGTAAAGAAAGTGCTGAAGGGGACGTTACTATGATCAACAGAGTTTGGGTCTAGAAAGTTTATGAAGGGAGGGAAAGAAAACAATGTGAAAGCGATTTTGTTTTATGTGAGCTCTGGCCTCCACAGGCTGGGGGATGAGTAGCTACAAGGAATGTTGGTGGGATAGCACGTACTGGTACTGAAAGATGCAAGGTCAAAAAATAAAACAGGTTGTTAGGCAAGGTGGCTTGTGTTTCTAAAACATTGTTACTAAAACATGGTTGTTAGTGTTCACATGCAGTACTAGGCGAAAGGCACGAGGGTCTGCAGTGACCCTATTTGTTAACTAATATGAAATGTCAGAGTTCTGCATGCACATTACTGATAAGAAATAGTATATAAACTGTATGTTTTTGCTGCTCTGGGAGACTGACTTGAAAGCTTTGTGAAGGTAGTCTTCCCAGCGCTGTGAGTTGTTTGACTGTACTAATGGGAGAAATGTTTTGCACATCCTGAAGTGTTATTTTTGACTCAAGACTAACATGTACATTTTTATTATTTATGTATATTTTTACAGCACTTTAACAACCTGGATCACATTTTTACTTTATGGAAGGAATGTGATAAACACAATTTCCTTTCCTGTATCAATAACACTTCCCCTTTTTTGGCCTTTACAGTCAAGTATGCCATTCACACTGCTAATTACCTGGATGTGACCATTTCCAAAAATACCTTACAAGGTTGCTCTGGGGCCAAAATGTATAGAAAATCCACCTTTTCAAACAGCTATCCTGATTACCTTAGCTGTCACCCCAGGCACACAAAACAAAATGTGTTTAAAGGCCAACTTGTTAGGGCAATTCTTATGTGCTCTAATTTTGATTATTTTGAGGAGGTAGACTTTGTAACCAAAATGTTTTTAGAAAGAGGTTATCCATTTGATATGTTAAAATGCATTTTTTGCAAAGTTATATAAAATTGGGGTACTAGATTTATGCCATTGCTTGGACAAGGTACCCCATTACAACCAGGAAACGGTATCAGGGATGTTTGTTCCAACAAAGCACTTAACGCTATTTTTTCCACATTCACTTTTTATCACATACAGTAGACTTGTGAAAAATATTAACACACTTATTAGAAACTGGAGTATTTTTAAGATCAATGATTCCATCTACAACACCTTGGGAATGACTCCTTTGTGTTTAAAATGGGGAAAACCTAAAGCAGTTGTTTGAAAATAATCCTATTGCTTCAAAGGAAACACATAAAGCTACTAAAAAGTGTGGTTCCTGTCACCAGTGAAGTTACATTTTAGAAAAAAAAAAAACGGAAGTAGTGGTGGGGAACCCCCACATGGAATAAAACTGATGGCAGCTGTGCCAGTAAAGGGGTGATTTACATAACCATTTGTGAAAACTGCTGTTGTTGCTGTATAGGGAAAAATTAGTCTCAGTTTTGAAAAAGGATATATGAGCATTTATATGCTCTTACTAAAGGTAACAGAACCAACTCTTACTAAAGGTAACAGAACCAACTCTTTATGTACACGTGACCTTATATGTGACAACTTTACAAATTTCTTTTTGGTATCATTGAAATTGTGCCAGTGGACATTAGAGGAGGTTGTTGGGGAACTAGACTAGAAATGAAAACTGGTACGGCAGTTAAAACTGAATGCCTTGCGTGACAAGGGATTGAATAAACATATCAATTCTCAGTTTTAAAGTACAGAGCCACTCAACTTTAATCAATATATACATTTTAGTTGGAATTATTTTATTCTATTGAAACACTTTCTATTAAATGTATTTAACTACATACATTTTACACAAGTAGTATTTATATGCATTTTATACTATTTTATGATTTCTATATTTATTTTTTGTACTAGGAAGGTTTTATTTAACAAAGTTTTACAATACTTTTTAAAGTATTTGCTTTTTCTATTTACTTGATTTAATTAGTTTCTTTATTAGCTGATGGGAATCACATGACTTGGCATTTGGTTATTTAAATGGGACTTGTGTTCTCACTAAATGGTTCTAAAGAAGTCCTGAGTAAACAGGACAAACGTGCTAAACAGTTTTATTTAAATAAATTGCTTTTATTTACTTTATGTACTTGCTCTCTTGTGGCTGCTCTTGGATTTTTTTTATTACTTTACACCTATTTGGAAGGTGTTCAACTGTGTTTTACTATGTATCCATGGAATTCTACTCAGCAGACAGTCCCCAGTGACAGTTTTCAGCACTATGAGCCGTTGGAGTGGTACAGTGTTATTAAGTGACACAAAATCTTAATTCCCTGCATGTTGGTAGAATATGAGCATACTTTAAATCTAATGTCACCAAAAAGCCTTGAAGAAGTTATCACTGGAAATAAGGTTTGCATGGTCAGTATCTTGAAACTTGGAATTTTGACAAAGGTGTTCAGAAAGTAAAGGTCCTAAACCAGTATCAATTTGCCCTCCCTTCTGGAACCAGAAACATTCTCGAGTAAAAAACATTTCCCCCTAGATGAGGACGCACAAATCTATTGCCCCCTGAGTGAAAAGTCAAATAAGGTGAATCTGGCTTGTAAGAGATTGTAGAAACCAAACATACAGCTATTCTTAGCAGGATATCCCATCGTTGGTAATAAATGCAACAGTGATCCAAGGAAGGACATCTGATGAATCAATCACTTTGATTAAAAAAAACAATGTAAGAATGGCTAAGGAAAGCAGAATTTAAACTGAGAGATGAAAGATTAATAACAGCAGTTGAAGCCACTGGACTATATATTCGATGGTTCAATAAGATCCATACAGACAAATGTAGGTTTTGCAACATGAAACCAGAAAAAGCTACACTTCCTTTGTGGGTTGTGACATGCTTATGGCCGAGAATTTGCATACTGAAAGACACAACAGTGTGGCAAGGTTGTTACACTACAGGTTGTGCAAACATCATAACATAGGTAGGTGAAAGACACTAGAAACATGAACCACAAGTAATTACAGAAAATGTAGTAGTAGTGACCATGCAGGATCATCCAATAACAACTGTTAAAGTAGAAGCAAGAAAACCAGACACTGTAGTTTAAGAGTAAGGAACAAAAGCAGCAACCGACAACTGAAACTTCTCTACCTAGTGACTATTCTGTCTTGCATAACTGAAAAAGCTAAAACAAAACATACAAGAAGAAAATATAGTAATGTAGAACACCCAGACAGTTCAGTGATAGCAGGAGCTACTGGGCTGGTATAAAAAAGGCATTTCCTAATATATCTTCTTGTATGTTACCAACATAGTTAACACCATATGAACTGCAGGAGGAGGTAAATCTGGATACTTTGCAGATGCCACAAAGAACACACTTGGCAATCATCAACAATTAAAGCAAAAACTGATATTGTGAACTTTATGCCATGATGCAGAAATGTGTCCTGCTACACTTTAAACATACCCTCATTTAGGAATGGGGGTCTACTCTTGTCATAGTATTAAAAAAAAATCTAAATTCTAGAAGAAATTAAACACAGATAGTTTCTGAAGCTCCAGACTATCAATAACCATACTTTCTGGTGCCACATATTTGAATAGCAAGTGTTCTGTAATAGATGTGTTCTAAAATATTACAATCTCTCCACCAGATGTTAAAGGACATAATCATTCATATCTAAATAGAGTCTAGTATTTCTACATGTGATGGTTTCCAAACATCTGTAATAATAATCAACTTAAATTGATTTTCACTGATTATAATGTTGAATACATCCTTTTGTTTATTCTCAGACTCCTAGCATTTCTAACACAGGGCTTTAGAAGAATACATTAAGTCTCCCGGGTCTTGTCTTAGTAATGCAGCATTTTTTCACCAGTATAAAATTTCCTTACCAAATGCTTGGTTTTATCCACTGTTGTACTACATCATCAACCACTAACATGGAATCTGCCATTATAGAACATAAACAGGCCATTAACAAAATTCTCCCAGTAGGTTAGCATTTGACCTTTCTTTCAAGATTGAACCAATTACAGTGCCTTGCTTTGGTGAACTGAAAATCCATCATTCTTGAAGAGGGTAATATTTTGCTAGACTACTACATCATAATTATTTTGGAATGGTCAAATATAGACTGAAACCCTCTTGTCATGTGGCTTAAAGGAACATAAGTTATACTATTTACAGCTGCATGTACTACCATATGTTTTTAAGTTCACTTACCTAACACTAATGTCTTTAGGAAGACACTCTTGGCAAACTTTCAAGTTATTGCTTCTCCTTCAAGAGCACTCAGTGATCTAACTAAGCTTTTTGTCATGGAGTTCTTTAAAGTCAAAGTCCCTCTATTTTTTTTCTTCAAAGTAAGACTGCCAAGTATTTTCTGTTCTTCATGATTAGGTTGAGAGACTGTTAATAAAAATAAGTAAAATTTTGCATAAGAATATGAAGCTGTGTGAGTGGGTACATCTTCTACAACCTCAGTGTTACAATTTAGCACCTTAACTTCTGGTGGTGCAGCGGTTAGCGTTGTCGCCTCACAGCAAGAGGTTCTCCCATTCACTTCTCGGCTGGAGAGCCTTCTGTGTGGAGTCTGCATGTCCTCCCCACGGTCGAGTGATGTTAAAGACATGCAGGTAGGTGCGAGCGTGAATGGGTGTGGCATTGTTGAAGACTGGGCTGGCAACTCGGCACCATAAAATCCACTGCCAATCATGAGCAGACCGGATTTCTGCTGTGGCAACCCCTAGCCGGGAAACGCCAAAAGACTTCCACTCCTACCTCAAATGAAATGATATGATTCTAAATCTATTTAACTGTGCTTCTAAGTGAAACTGAATTATGTATTCATTAATTAATAGGTTACTTAACACATATTTGACATATTTCATTACTGTTCCTTCATCTAATAAAGACATTATACATGGCTGGGCAAACCTATCCACTACAGTTGTCAATACCATATTAAATAAATATATAAAACTCTCGAGCAATAACTTGTTGGAGAGTACGAAAAATTTATTTACTGTGATACCTACAGAATCCCGTATGCATGTTTTAAACTTGGTAAACTATACTGATATAATCAATCTAAACTAATTTTTATGCACTAGCAGAATTCAGCCTGCACATGATTGTGCTTTAAAAAAAGACGAATATTGATAAGATAAACAAACTGTAAAATAAAAGACAAAAGACTTCCTCTCATTCAGCAACTTTTATTACACATGTGCAGGAGCCTCTGGAAAGTACCAGGGTAACTCCTAGAACAAACAAAGACTATAGCTTATATAGACTATTAAATGCTGACTCATTAGAAAAGTAACACTGAACAAATAGGAATACTGGAAGCATGACTAACCAAAAGGGGCATTCCCCGTAGCTCTAACGTAACATGATGCAATCACATCTCTAGGCAGAAAAAGAAAATCGGATGCATTTCCATATATAGACATGTTTACTACTTTCAGACAGTCTCTCTTCACAGTAATTTTCCACTATGTGCAGACTGTCATGCCTCTATGTACAGTACATATCAGGTTCATGCATTTTGTCACATATTCATACCTTCTAATACACTTACATTTTCCTTCATACTTTACAATCCCCCATTTGATGCTATGTAAGCATCACCATTTAGTTCCTCATACATCTTTCCAAATTCTGACATAACCATGTCAGCGAGTTTTTCAATCTCATAATTAATACTACCCTTTTCTTGGACATTATCAGTTATTGCAAGTATATAAAAGTTGGGCATTTTGGCACTTGTTTTGGAAGAAATATGCTTCAATATGCATGCTTTTATTATAAAAAATAACAAAAAGCCAAAAATGATTAATACTGCAATTGTTAAAATTAGTTTAAGTCGACCTCTGCCCCATCCAGAGAAGAGGTTGGTTAGCCAAACCCACGTGGAGCTATCGGCCTTTTCTGCTTCAGAGAATTCAGAAACCTTCTGTATAAGTTCAAGATGGCTCTCAATTTTGTGCTGATTGTCAGGAATAAATGTACAGCACTCCTCCTGGATCAAAGCACAAGTTCCACCTTTAGCTGCAAGTACAAAATTGAGGGCCATTCAATTTTGGAGGACCACAGTTCTCATAGCAGTCAATTCTTCAGTGACCAATTTCAGGGCAGAAAAAAGTTGCATTTCTAAGGACTTCAAGTAAGTTTGACAGTTTTTTTAATTCCCAAAGGGTTTTGGGAACACCATATGCAAGGAAAAATAATGCTGCAGTGATAATTCCGTCTCCAACATCCATGTTGCTTACCACTTTAAGTTTATCTTTCACCAGTTTATGTCCTTGGAGCCAGGATGAACTAGTCTGAATATCTCGAACTTTTTCAATTTTTACTGGTGTTAAGACAGTCACGTGTCATATGGCTGGGATCAAATACCCCAAAACTTCCTGACCAGTTTTCTGGCAACCACTTATACGCTTTCCAACCGCAAATGAAATAGCAATATCTAACAATCACAGCGATACTGATAGGGCTCAAATGGTCTCCTCTGTCTGTCAGACCTTGGAATATTTTCCTGTGAATGATTTTCAGTTCCTGGGTAAAACTGGTTGTAGCATTCACGCTTTTTAAGAAGACTTTCTCAAGTGAAAAATTGGTTTGGCAACTTGTGTCATCCATTGTACAGTTATAAAATACTGTGGTATCACAATTGCTATGTCCCACTGACACATTTCCATGCTTCTGGAAGAGCAGAGTATTACTCTGTTATTTAAACAGTTGCAGAGATACCCTCATTTTATTGGTAAGAGTAACATTCTCAGAGTCATATAATAAAGAAGCCCAGGTATCAGTTCAGTTCCATTGAGAGGGAACAAAGTTATAGACAATCCCCCATGAACAGTAGGGATGGCAGAGCTTACCTAGCAGTTAGAAATGTTTAAAGATGCTACATAGGCAATTTTTCTAGCTGGGTAAGTGTTGAAAGGCGGGTGCCATGCTGCTCTTTTGTGAACTGAAATAGTATTTGCTGTAAAGAGGAAAGGCGAGAGCAAAAAAAAAAAAAAAAAAAGAGTACAATAAGGATGCTGATAAAATGGCCATCCAGTAACATTGAGGAAAGGCTCACTGCATTGGTGAAGCAGGAGGTGGTACAGGAGATGCAAGACAGAGTAACTTTTTGTCATCATTTATCGTCTTAAAGCGTGGCAGTTTTACTTCTGGTACGAGCTGCGATGGGTTCAAGGACAGGAGCTGTAAATAGAAGAGGTTGCTGGCAGTCTGATGGTTCGACCTTTTTAACATGTGAAATGTGGATCCACACAGGGGAGCCTTGAAGTCGGACTGCTGAAGAGGTGGTGAGGAGTACTAGAAATGCTCCTTTTCAATGAGGTTGGAGAGCTGTTATTCGAGAAAATGACTTGACATACACCCAGTCCCCCGGTTGTAAAGAGGGCTCCAAGAAAGGATCTGGAGACTGCTGGGCTGCTGCAACTTGTTTATGGTATTGGTGTAAGACAGAAACAAGAGATTTACAGTAAAGCAAAACATTAGCATCAAAATTATCAATTGCAGAAAAGGGTGGATGCAGAGTCATGGGAAGCCGCATGGGGCATCCCATTACTATTTCATGAGGGGAAAGACCCTTTGTCGGGTGAACCTGAAAGTGAATAGAAAGCAAGCCAAAGGGAGGGGCTTGTACCCATGTCATACCCATTTCTGAGGTAAGTTTTGCTAACCTGGTATTTAGTGTCTGATTCATACATTCAATAATGCCAGAGGCTTAACTTCTGTAAGGACAATGAAATTTAAGTGCGATTGCTAACATAGAGCACAGTGCTGGGTTAACTGAGCAGTGAAATGTGTACCCCTGTCAGAGTATATAGTACAGGGTATCGCAAATCTGGGGATAAAATCATAACACAGTTTTTTGCTACAGAAACACCATCATTTTTGGCACAGGGATACGCTTCTAACCAACCAGAAAAAACATCAACAGTTAATACATACTTAAAACGATTACAAAGTGGCAGTTCAATAAAATTCCTTTGCAAAGAGCAAAAAAGGCCCTTGAGTTTTCGACACAGGTTGAGCTCTAGTCCCTTTTGCAATGTTATATTGCAAACATACAGAACACGTATTTATAAAATGGTGTACAGAAGCTGAGAGGGAGGGGGCAAACCAGTCAGGGAGAACCAATTTCAGCAAAGCCTGGAATCCAATATGAGAAGATAAATGGTAAGCCTTTATAACAGAGAGATACATAGATTTTGGGCAGACAAGCCTGCCATCAGGGTGCTGCCAAATGGATTGTGCATTTTTAAAGCACTGAAACCTTTGCCAGGTCTCTCTTTCAGCTTCTGTAGCTTCGCACTGTAAATCTTTTAAAACATCATGTGTAAACAAACAAGTCTGCATAGACTGTTGGTAAATAGGCTGCATATCTTTTCCCCTGAACAGCACTATTTAATGCAGCCTTTTTGGCAGCCCACTCAGCTAAGGCACTGCCTTTTGTTTTGAAAGAGTCATCTGATTGGTGAGGTGCACATTTCACAACAGCAATATTTGAAGGAAAGAGTAAGGCCTTTAGTAAATTGTCAACATAAGAAGCATATTTTATAACCATTCCAGAGGATGTTGGGAATCCTTGCTCTTTCCATAATGTTCCAAAATAGTGTACAACACCATAATCATATCCAGAGTCTGTATAAACAATAACAATTTTTCCCTCTGTCATTTTGCATGCATTAGTCACTGCCATGAGCTCTGCGACTTGGGCCGAAGTACCTGATGGTAGCCTACCGGTAGAAATTACTTCATGTGGACAGCATACTGCCCATGCTGCTGTTAAGTGGCCAAATTCATCACTTATGCAGGATCCATCCACAAAAAAGATGTAGTCAGGATTACTGAGTGGGGTATCAGCAAGATCAATTCTAGGGAGGAAGCACAGAATTAACAACACACACACAGTCATGGTGTTCTCACTCAGTATCTGTTGGAACTAAAGAGGCTGGGTTTAATGGTGGGCAGTGAACAATTTGTAAAGTCGGGTTACTAAGCAAGTTTATTTCATACTTAGTGAGTCTGGCTGGTGAAAGATACTGAGTTCTAGTTTTTAGAAGGAGAGCTTGCACCGCGTGTGGTACTGCTAGCATGGTTTGATGCTATTTCTACTAACAGTGCTGCTGCTGCCACTGCCCTCAGGCAGGGAGGGTACCCTGCCACTACTGGGTCTAGCTGAGTACTTTAATAAGACATCGGTCTATAACCTCCTGCTCGAGGTTGTGCCAGGAGGCCCAGTGCAAACTTGTTTCATTCTGAATAAAATAGAAAGAATGGTTTATTATAATCAGGCAGGCCCAGAATGGACGGGTTCATTAGGGCAGATTTAATAGCTTGAAAAGCAGCTTCATAGTCAGACCAGGGCAGAGGATCGGTTATGTCCTTTTTTAACAGAGGTAAAAATGGTCCAGAAAGTTCAGAGAAGTTAGGAACCCACTGTCTACAATATCCTGCTAGTCCCAGGAACCCCCTTAACTGATGCTGGGTGATGAGCCTAGGGGCCCGTTGAATGGCTTTGATGTGTGAGGGCAGAACACGGTGAGAGCCGGCTGTAATAATGTGACCTAAGTACTGACCTTCGGGCTGGCAAAATTGTAACTTCGCCTTATTAACTTTAAATCCTTGCTGGGCTAGGAACTGAAGTACCAGTAGTGAGTCTAAACATGCTTGCTTGGTCACAGAAGCGATAAGTATATTGTCGACATACTGAACCAGGACCAAAGTGGTTGGTAATTTAACTCATTCACTCTGGAGCAGCTCAGAGAAATCTGCCTGCTTAATTCTACCATAAGAACAACAGTGCAGCCTGAGCTCATTTTCAGAAAATCCATTTGTAATACCATACAGAAAACAAATGTTCATAACTCTAACTTTAAGAGCTACACTAAAAATGTAAATGCAAAAGTTGTTCAGCAGACACTGACCTTTCCAACAGTGTAAATGTTGACAGTGCATATCAAAGTAATTATTAAATATTTGGCAAGGAATGTTGATATTGTGCATATTTTTTACCTTTTTGGAAAAGCAAAGCACAATATCTTGGTCAATGTACCATGCAGGCCCATACAATTTGAATTTAATTTGTTAGTATGAATGTCAGCTTTAAAATGATACCTTAACCATTACTGTGTGATGCTTCTTTCTTGAGATATTCACAGAAATATGATTAATATATTATTTCTCATACTTGATAAATAAACAAAGCATAATATCTCATCACCTGTAACAGAGCCTACATATCGTGTAGAAGTTGTGCGTCCGAATGTCAGTTTCAAAATAATGCCTCATTTGTGTGATCATCATGCTCCCTTGCAAAGATATGGGCATAATGATGAGAAGTATAGTAAATGTATATTTTTCATAATCGCACAAGACTAAACAAACTGTGATATCTGTACATGTGTACAGTGCACAGACACAGTTATTTTATCACGTTGTAAGGAGTAACACTGTCTTCAAAATGAGGTATTACTTGGCACACTGACAAGCTCCCTTACAAAGTTATTTACCAAAATATGAAAAAAATCATAATTTCCATAACCTAAGTCCGAAACAAACTTTGATATCTGCACATGTGTACAACAAACAGGCACCATTATTTTACAATGTTAGAACTATCAATACTGTTTTCAAAATGAGGTATTACTTAGCACATTCAGATGCTCCATTGCAAAGTTATTTACCAAAATATGAAAAAAAATCAATTTCCATAACCTAAGTCTGGAACAAACTTTGATATCTGCACGTGTCCAACATACAGGCACAATTCTTTTACCATGTTGGAACCAGCAATACTGTCTTCAAAATGAGGTATTACTTGGCATATTCAGATGCTCCCTTGCAAATTTATTTACCAAAATATGAAAAAAATCATAATTACCATAACCTAAGTCCGAAACAAACTTCGATATCTGCATACAGGTTCATAGGTTGGTACTAGGCTATCGGCCCTAGGGCCTATACAAGCCTAGCCATAACAATACCCTGGCTATTTCTTCCCACACTATTTACTTTCCTGGACCCCTGTCTAGCAGGCCGACTTGACGTGATCCCCGGGGTGAAATTCCTTTCTCCCATCGAATAATCAACGTTCCTTTTGAAGAGGGCCAAAGAGGTGCTCTGACATATATGGGCAGTCTATTCCATAGTCTGGGGAGTCTCTGGGTCAGGAACCTATCCCTCCAGCATGTTTTGTTTATTGTGATGACAAGGTTTAGATCCCTGGAGTGTGTGGCTCAGAGGGATTTAGATTTCTTTAAGTGTAGCATGTCCAACAGCTCTGGGTTTGACATGGCCTTGTATGTTAAGTAGAGATCGCCTCAGAGTAGACGATATGCGACAGAGTATAGCTGGAGTTTTTTTAAGGCGGTCAGCATACGACATCTGCTTTAGGCCTGTGATTCTTTAAGTGAGGTATTTCTGCGGCCTTTCAAGTTGCTGCAGATGTCCTGAGAGGTACATACCAAATGGGACACTGTATTCTATAATGGCTCTAATGAGGGATGAGTACAGTGGGACCATGACCACCTTTTCTCTGGATGAAAAGCCCTTAGTGATGAGGTGTGCCACATAGAAGGATTTCCTGACTGTTGTGGCAATGTGGGTATTGAAGGTGAGACCACTGTCCACCTGTGTCCCTAAGTCTCTTATCACACTTTCAGTGTTTAGTGTACTGCCACCTATGTGGTAATTCACAGGTGCATGTTTTTTTCCCAAAGGGGATAACTATACATTTCTTGGCATTGAGCCTGAGCCCATGGCTCTGGCACCAAGCATCTGTTTCTGTAAGGCCCTTTTGTAGAGTATCCACATCATTTGGGGATTCAATAATGGCTCCCAGTTTGCAGTCATCTGCAAACTTTGTTAGCCAGAGTCCCTTAGTGTTGGCCTGTACTTCAGAGAAGTAGATGCCAAACAAGAGAGGTCCCAGGACTGAACTCTGATGTACTCCAGTTGTCACTTTGGAGTGAGATACTTTTACAGTGTGGGTTCCGTCAGTAAGCCAGTTGGCAATCCATCGAGTGACGTAGGGAATAATGACCAGCTTAGTAGGTTTATCTATGATTCCAGAGTGGGGGATGGTGTCAAAGGCCTTGGCGAGGTCCAGATAGGCTGTGTGGACTGCCTTACCCTCGTCCATGGCTCTGGAGACTGATTTGAAGAAGTCAATCAGGTTCAAGAGACAAGATCGGCCCTTCACAAACTCAAACTGGGTGGGGTCCAGTGTTTTAAGGTTGCCAATGTCTTTGTTTATAAGTTCCAGTCAATCAGGTTCAAGAGACAAGATCGGCCCTTCACAAACTCAAACTGGGTGGGGTCCAGTGTTTTAAGGTTGCCGATGTCTTTGTTTATAAGTTCCATGATAATACATTCCATGGCCTTGCAGATCAGGCTCGTCAGACTGATGGGGCAATAGTTTCTGGGATCCAAGGTGGATCCCCCCTTGTGGAGTGGGATAACTGTAGCTGTGCGCCACTCAGTGGGCATGAAACCTGAGGTTATGATATGATTAAACATGACACATAGGTGAGGTGCCAGTTCATTTTATAGGTCATGTAGTACAGAGCCCGGGATGTCATCTGGTCCCATGGATGCTGTATTCTTACCTTTGGAGAGTGAGTTTTTCTACCTGTGTGGCTGTTATTACCGGAATTTGGCAATCTTCTGGTATTGAGATGGGCAATTTAGGGGGTGAAGTTGGCACTGAATCGATCTGCTAGAATATTGGCAATATCCTTAGGATTAATGCCATTCTGTTGTAGCTCAGAGCAGATCTGAGCATTGCCATTTAGAGTCTTGACATAGTTATAGAATGCCTTGTGGTTGTCTTTGGAATCTTTGGCAATTTTATTTTCGTAACTAGCTTTGGAGGATTTTATGAGGGATCTCAGCTGCTTCTTACTGAGGCTGGTATGGGAGTTTTTTGCATCCTGGGATTTTCCACTTTTCTGCAACAGTTTCTTCCTTTTGTTGTAAAGTTTGTTTATGGCAGGGAACCACCAGATTGGCTTCCTTTTTTTGGAGGAGAGCATCTTGGTTCTATTTGGGATGGCACGATTCATGCATGAGTGGATGTGCTCATACAGTGCCTTAGTGTAGGACTCAGCAGTCGAACTTTCAGTTCTCATCTGCATGGGTGTCATGAAGTTTGTAACTTCTGACATGAGTAGCATGATGTTGGCTTTGGAGAAGGTTTTTATGCAGGTTTCCTTACTGGGGGGTGGGGGTGGGATGTGGATGTTAAGGGTGATTAGCTTATGGTCTGACCTGACCAATGAGGAGGTGACCATAGGTGTGGAGCATCAATTTCCCATGTTGGTAATGACCAGGTCTAGGATATTGGAGCCCCTAGTGGGACTATGGATTAGTTGATCCAGGGCACTTGAATTTATGAATTCCAAGAACCATTGGGCAAAGGTGTGAGTACATAAGTAGTTTTCCCAGTTAATGGCAGGGTAGTTGAAATCACCCAGTATTAGGGTGTTTGATTGTATATTAATATTTTCCAGTATATTTAGAAAGGTGTAGTGAGAATCTTGGGGCATGATGGGGGATCTGTAGCAAACTACAATTTGGATTGCAGTCTTACCTAGTGTTAGTTGCACCTGGAGAATTTCAGACGCATTGTGTTGGGCAACTAATCTGGTGGTGTGAATATCCTTGGTGAATATGGACACTCCTCCACCTTTAGTGTTTCGATCCTGGTTTGGTGGCCGAAAAGTGTGGTAAGAGTTGTAGGCTGGTATTGCAGGGGTGCTCTCTGCAGCCTTGAACCAGGTCTCAGTTACTGCACAGATATTAATGTTCTCCATTTTTAGGAATGCCTCCAGAGAGTGCATTTTGAGGTTTAGACTTCTAGCATTGAGTAGCATTACCTTCAGATTTTCCATGATTATACTGGTTATGGTGGTGGTTTTGTCCTTTGAACTTTGCCTAAAAAAGGCACTATAGGGGAGGCAAGAGCCTTAGCCAGTAACCTGAATCCCATTCTTTTACCATGTTAAAACTATCAATACTGTTTTCAAAATGAGGTATTACTTAACACATTCAGATGCTCCCTTGCAAAGTTATTTACCAAAATATGGGAAAAAAAAATCAAAATTTCCATAACCTAAGTCTGAACCAAACTTTGATATCTGCACATGTGTACAACATACAGGCACAACTCTTTTACCATGTTGGAACTATAAATACTGTCTTCAAAATGAGGTATTACTTGGCACACTGACATGCTCCCTTGCAAAGTTATTTACCTAAATATGAAAAAAAATCATAATTTCCATAACCTAAGTCCTAACAAAACTGATATATGTACATGTACAACATTCAGACCAGTTGTTTTACCATGTAGACACGATTGTAAATATGCACATTCTTGGTGTAACCAACATACTGCTGAATGGGTACATGTAAAGAGAAAAAGCAAGGTAAGAACCGCCACTCCACTAATGAACCCAGGACAGGCGTGGGACTTCAGTGGCAGGCAAGGCCATCTCATCTGTCCGATAGCTGTGCTAGCTACCCACTCAGATAGCCGATAACACTGCAGTCTCACAACCTCCTTCATTGTCACAGTCTGCCTTACCTGTGCCTTTTCTCTTTACATGTATCCATTCAGCAATGGACCTAAGGGATCAATTTCTGTATTAGTAACCCCTTCCTGTCATCTAAATTCTACACATGCTTGATAAAAGCAGACTAAAAAAAGAAGTATTGCAGGATGGTCACTGACATATTAGATTGTACGAGGTAGCACTCTCCTGAAACAGTTGTTCTTTCTCAGCATCCTCTCCAGCTCCTTACCACAGTTATTTGCCAAACATAGAAATATATTTTACACAATACATTTCATAATAGTGTTTTACTTACTATACTGGTCCTACTTGGTCATGGGTGTTTTCCATTCTTCTCACAAGCTGCATGTTAGCAATCCTGCATAGCTCTCCACATGCCATTGTGGAGGTCGGTCAAGAACGCAATGCTCTCCTCAGTTAGGTGAATGCCATCCCTTCTTAACAGGTGAACATCTTCCACAGTGATGCTGTCATTGCAGATTAAAGATCCACTGACCCTGTGCATCAAGCCATGCATGAACCCATTCTGTAAACGTCTGGCCTTGTGAGCTGCCCATTGACTGTTTGCCATTTTCCATATCTGTCGAGGAATTATATCAGACCACACAAAATAACAACATGGCCACCAAGATTTCAGGTGTTCAAAAATTTCTGTGATTTGAAACCGTAGCTTTGTGAGTGGTTGACTGAGGACATCATTCCCTCCAATATGCAGCACAAGAATGTCAGGCTCAGGGTAGATGGAACACTTCTCTTCCAATAACTACAGTAGTCCGCTCCAATGCATACCTCTTCTTGCAATCCAGTATACCTTCACACTGGATGTGGGGAAGCTCAAGTTGTACCAGTTTACAGATTCGGAGGCATGGCTGGCAGCCCAGTGAATGTAGGAATGGCCACATACCCACACTCTCACTTGTCGTTCTCCTGGTCGTGAAGCCATGTCAGTGTCAGAAGGTGGACAAACCTACAGAGGAAAGAAAATGCAGATTACTACTGATATTTGACAGATGTATTGGAAAACTACATATATATATATATATATATATATATATATATATATATATAATATGCATTACCTGGTTAGCCCATCCAAATCTTCCATCCTATCCACAGGGGTAGTATTCTTTGCATTAGGTAGATAAGTGGTGATGACGCTTCAGAGGTACATACCAACTACCCATCAAAACACCAAATTACACATAATGACTGACAAGGAGGCACAGAAAAGGCACATGTAAAGAGAAAAAGCAGGGTAAGGACAGCCGCTCCACTAATATGCCAAGGACAGGCATGGGGATCCAGATGTTGGTTATCTGAATTATCCCACAGCTGTGCTGGCTGCCCACTCAGGCTGATACCACTATTGTCTCACGACTTCCTTCAGTGTCAGCAGTCTGCCTTACCTCTGCCTTTTCTCTTTACATGTGCCCATTCAGCAATGGACCCAAGGGATGAGGGACTGAAGTAATTCACTAATTGCTGCCCTGACCTTCATACATTTACTACCCTCACCTGCATACATTGACTACAGCTGAAGGGAGGGAGACTGAGTGGAGAGCTACATCAAGGCAACATGTCAAAAGACCAAGAATGACCCAGGCTGTGTCTTTTTGCATGTGTCCTTTCCCGGAGAGAAACACTGCACCACAGTGGCACCCCCAAGCCCATGCTTACCTAGGACAGCAGCACTATGGGACTGAGCTGAAGAGTCTCCAAGTTCCCAACTGCGATCCAGATGGATCACAAGATCCATGGTGGCTGGGTATGCCCCCCACCATGCATCCACCAACACAAGAGCATACACATCTTGATTTGTCTTGTGCATCGTAATATGTGCCATTCCTGACATCAGTTACCCATTAGAAATTTATGGCCATGGTACTCGCCAAAGCATTCGACACACAGGTTGACCTTGCAAGTTGGGCAACCCCATGATAGCTCAGCATGTTTACCCTTGCTGGCACAGTTTTTACATATTGATTTATGCCATTTCAATGGAAAGTGAGAGCCATGCTCAAATTGGCTCACAGCCTCTGGGACAGTAATCTCAGTGTATCTTTTCCTCTACATGTAACTGGCAAGTAGATGCAAGCCTAGGTTCCTTTGGAACTGTAACTGTGTTGCTGGAATAGGATGTCCAGATCATGACAGTTTCTGGTGGCTGTTACTTTCATGGAATATAATGAAAACAATGACAATGGGCACATACCATAAGAACCAGAACAAGTACAGCCACCATTGTTGGGGCTTTCTGGCAGTGGGATACTATGTCCTGAGCTGATCTGCTTGGTCCACCCCATTCATGTAACTGTTGTACATGTTTACAACTGATTTACATGGCACCGATGCCTTGCTTCCATCATGCTTTCTCCCATGTGTGCTGGACAGTGGCAAGGTTGGGTTGCAGTTAGTTGATAGGAGGAATACTGGGTTGCTTTCCTTCCATTCAGTAGCTAGCAGTGGTTTACTCTGCAAATGCTTGTAGTAGCCTCAAGCTGCTTTTCCGATGGCCTGTCTGTTGAATGTTAGAGGCCATCCTGACCTATTGGTGTGCATGGTCCCACAGCAGTATAGACCATCTTTCAGCAATTGCCGTGCCAGCAGAATAGAGGTAAAGAAGTTAACAAAGTAAATGTGATGCTTCTTGCCAATGAGGCCCCTAGTTAAGTCAACCACAACTCTGTGTGCCAGTCTGACCTCTGTATTCTGCTCCATATTTCCAGTGTATACCTGGAATTCACATACATACCCATTGGTAGAGTCTGCCAACACACACACCTTAATGTCATACCTCTCTGGCTTACCAGGCATAAACTGTCTAAATGTCAAGCATCCAAGGAAGCCAACCATGGCTTTGTCTACAGCCACCTCATGATGCACATTGTAACATGTCCTGCATGCATGAAGTACTGCATCCAGTATTGGCCGTAAATGATGTAGCTTGTCATGACCCCCAGAGCCCTGTGGTAGCCTTAGGCTATTGTTGCAGTGGAAGTACTACTGAATTTTTTCAAAACTATCTCTGGTCATGTACTTTGCTATTGGGAAGCGACGATATACATGGTGCATTTCCCAGTACTGCCTGTACTGAGGAACATGTACAACAGACATGTATATTCTGACACCTAGAAATGTGCGTACATCTCCTGGGCAAACAGGACTCCACCATGTATCAACCTTGCCTGCTGCGGCCTGCCTCTGTGCAGCATAGCGATTGGTTTCATTAGCAATATGGGTGTACAGCTCCTCTGGGAACATCAAATTCAGAAAGTCCAGCTCTGTGCTATCTGAGTCTAAGTGATTTACTGTCCTACTGGCCCCTCAAATTCCTCAATGTGTAAAGTTTAGAGGTGTTTTTCCCACGTGATCTTACATGGTGGGCATGCTCATCATACTCGACTGGGTCACGTGGAACAGTTGGGAATGGTAAGGGCTGAAGGGTTGAGAGATGGTGCTCTCTCAATGCCAGTAGTAACTGTACTGCATGCAGTCATTAGTGAACTAACACATATTCCCAGCTGAGGCACAACCATATTATTGCCTGACAAGGAGCCACTTGGACTCATATCTAGTGGATTTTCTCCATCCCAGTCACCATACTCTGGACTACTTTCCACGTCAAGCACAGTCGAAGGCACATCCACTCTTGTCAGCACTTGCAGTGCCATGCACTGTGGAGGACTGCAGTCATACCACATGCTTTCTTGAGCACAGATAAAGGGAAGTCATGGTCTGCATCATACTCTGAATGCACTGGGTGACCATCTTGTGTGGCCACCTTCCTTAGGTGTGCAAGTGGCACCTCATCCTCACTGTCATGGTCAGTTGTCATAATTACTGGTCATGTCTGCTTTGGCAACTCGTAGTGGTCTTTCAGGAATGGCAGGCACAGGGGCATCACCCATATCACATGCAACGGCCTTTTCATGCAGACGTGCGAGTGGAATCTCATCCTCTGTGTCATAATCATCATCCTCACTCTGGTTGGCATTATGTGGTGCCTCAAGCTGCATGCCATTATCTGAACCACTGCTACAACCATCAGAGTCAGTTTCCTCACCCAACAAGTAAATGCTGCTTGCTTTCTCCTCAACATATGGCATCTCTGGTGGTGGCTGTGTTGCTTTATACTTGAAATCACACCTGAAAAACACAATGATATACAACATTCTGATGTAATACAGCTGCACAGAAGCACATGAAAAGCAGTGCACCTATCTATCTCTATATTTCTATATCTATATATCTAGATATATATATATATATATATATATGTATATCTATATATGTGTATATATACATATATATTTCTGTATATATATTTCTGTATATATATATATATATATATATATATATATATATATATATATATATATATAGGTTATCTTCAGAACATCTACAGACCATTTCACTGAAACCCATTTCACTGACAACTACTACTAGCAGGAATTTAAGGTAAATAACGGGGATTTGTCCCCCTCCCCAATGTAGAGCGACCCTGGAGTTAGTATATATAGTTATTTTGGTTTAAAAGAAGAAAATAACACAAAAAGTACAGAATTTAAGACAAAATAGTGGTGTGCCCTCCCAACTATATATACTAACTCCAAGGTCGCACTGCAATGGGGAGGGGAACAAATCACTGTTATTTGCCTTAAATTCCTGCATTTACTAATTGTCAGTGAAATGGGTTTCAATGAAATGGTCTGTTAAGGTTCTGAAGGTAACCTGTATGTATGTGTGTATGTGTGTGTGTGTGTGTGTGTGTGTGTGTGTGTGTGTGTGTGTGTGTGTGTATATGTATATGTATATATATCTATATCTATATATATATATATATATATATATATATATATATATATATATATAGATATATATCTGACATACGTTATTCAGTTGCTGGTTAAACACTGAGGAACTAAACGTTATAGGAAGAGAAGCTAAAAGGCAAAGAATACATGGTTGTAATTGTCTGACACTTTTCAAAAAAAAACAGCCTTAGAACCATCACAACCAGTTCAGAAGGAGTAAAACACATGATCCAGTCACATATATTCAGCAATTTATAGAGATTTTACAACAAAATAAAAGTGACTTTTAGAGTACTTTGCCACAACCATAATAAGAGTCTTTGTGCTGTATATGTTAACCCATAAAAACATGCATATACTGGAAAGCTGAAATACTGCATGGCACAGAAGCAGCTGAAAAGCAACACAACAGGCACTATGTAGTGATTGTTTGAGTTATTACACTGTGTCATCATATGCGGTTCAGTTACAATAACTACATAGATATGAACCACATTACTAAAATGGCTACTTGCATCGGTATGTTACTCGTGAAAATACACATAAACGGAAGGAACGGAAATGTGCTTTCATCAATTGCTAATGTTTGTATATGCGCCAAACAAGAAATGTCAATGAAATAAAACAATTAAAATAATAGAAATTATGTACATACATATATATACATACGTGTATATATA